>NW_012111475.1:1540032-1540401 GCF_000951035.1 Colobus angolensis palliatus
AGCTCGATCGGGCCGGCCTCCCTGCTGGGCACAGCCTGAGCCACATGACCAAGGCCAGAGAGGATTACCAAGGTACACCTGGCCCAGCTTCCGGCGGCCCCCGACAAGGCCACTACCCTCACTCGACCAGCCCGATCCATCACCAAGCCCCACCCTCGTTTGCCAGCCCTGCCCCCACAAGGCCTCGCCTCTCGCATGCAAGTCCCGCCCCCAAGGCGCAGCTTGCCTGCAGCCCCGCCCCACTGGCTCCACCCCATCGCCTGCAAGCCCCATCCCCAAGGCCCAGCTCACCTGCATCCCCGCCTACTAGGCTACACTCCTCACCTGCAAAGAGCCACCCCTCACTAAGCTCCTCCCATCACTTGCACA
>NW_012111475.1:1541396-1549388 GCF_000951035.1 Colobus angolensis palliatus
GGATTACAGGTGTGAGCCACCACGCCCTGCCTCTTCAGCTTTCTAAAGAATGCCAGGTGTTTTCCAAAGTTGTTCCACTTTGTACTCCCTGTAGCAGTGTATGAGAGTTCCTGGTAATATTAGGCTTTTTAAGTTTTCACCAATTCGGTAGGCATGTAATGGGATTTAACTATAGTGTGAATTTCTTCCAGTATTTTGAAGGCTTGTGAGGATTCTGTGAGGAAAAGAAGCCCTTTTGTTTAAGAGTTTCTTAAGGGGAATTTAAACCATAATTGTATTATAGTTATTTTTGAACATGTATAAAGAAAAGGTTTCCAACACTGAAGTTTTAGTTAAGATAAAAGGTCATTAAAATGGGAAGGACCTTACCAGAAATTAGTTTTCTGGAATGTGCAAGATTTTGGAAGATGCAGTATTTAATTTTTTTCTAACAATCTTTATCACATGAGAGTATTTTCACTATGTGGCTGAATAATGTTAGCCAGGTAATTTTCCTGCAACTCATCTAACTTAGATGACTTTTAATCTAGACATGCACATCACAGAGCATGGCGATGGAACAGTAACCGGGCTTGTGAGAGGGCTCTACAGTATCAACCAGGAGACAAGATACATGGATTCACCATAAACCAGGTATGGGTCCTTCACATACATTGCAGGTGTGGCTTCTGGCATAGGTACGGGCCCTTCAGGGTGAAGACTAGCCTTGTCCTCGTGTCCCAAGGCCCTGACCCAGCTCCTGTTGCATGATGGCTACTTGGCTGAACAGAGCTTGTGAGAGAAATGACCCCCAGTCCCTTCCTGGACTCCTGCGAAGCCTGATTCTTGTCCAGCTGGGTCTCTGTCATCAGACATGCTAGGGTTTCCGCAGCCAAACCTGATGATTCGCTGAGAGTGAGCACGAAGACTCAGTGCCCTGATCTGTTCAGTCAGGTTTTGCCATCAAATAGTTTGCTCTAAACTTCTGCAGAATCTTTCAGTTTTCTGAGCCTTTTGGGTTTCAAAAGTTTCAAAATTATAAAGAAGAAATTGTGGACTTATTCTTACTTGGGTTTATATTAAAATGGATTCATTTGTTTTTTGTTATTTGCTTAAACCTTTTCCTTTTTTTTTTTTTTTTTTAGGCATAGTAACTAAAAATGACAACAATATTTGGCCAGCTGTTGGCACTGTGCTATGCTTGATGTTATAGCAAATTTAAAAGACACAACTTACTGTCTAGAAAGACTGATATGGCTGTGACTGGAGGCACATGGTGGACGCCATGCGGAGGGCCAAGGACAAAGGTGGGAGCTGCTGCTGCTGTGGGGAGAGGGAAGAGCTCCTGGAGAGGGTGGTGTGAGAAAGCAGCTGCCTCTGGGCAGGGCTCTAGCAAGGGAGCCAGGGCAGTGACTAGGGGGTCCCAGGCAAGGTCCCGGCACGGGAGTCCTGACAACAGACTCAGAGCATTTGTGAAATCCTGCAAAGGCCGGGCAAAGACACCTGGGTTTATAGTACTGGTTACTATTAATAAGGGCCTCACCCAGAGTGGTAGATTCTTCTCTTTCATTTTTCAAATTTTATAGAAATGTACTTTTTTGAGATTGGGACTCACCCTGTTGCCCAGGCTGGAGTGCAGTGGCATGATCTTGGCTCACTGCAGCCTCACACTCCTGGGCTCAATTGATCCTCTCACCTCAGTCTCCCAAGTAACTGGGACAAGGTGCCCCCATGCCTGGCTCATTGTTTGTGTGTGTGTGTGGAGGTGGAAACTTGCTTTGTTGTCTAGGCTGGTCTCAAACTCCTGGGTTCAAGCAATCCTCTTGTCTTATGTATTAGTCTAATCTCACATTGCTATGAAGAAATACCCAAGACTGGGTAATTTATAAAGAATGAGCTAAAAAGTAAAGAGGTTTAATTGACTCCCAGTTCTGCATGGTTGGGGAGGCCTCAGGAGACAATCGTGGTGGAAGGCACCTCTTCACAGGGTGACAGGGAAGAGAATGACAAGTGAAGGGGGAAGCCTCTTATAAAACCGTCAGATCTCATGAGAGCATACTCACTGTTACAAAAATAATATAGGGGAAACCACTCTCATGATTCAATTACCTCCTACCAGGTCCCTCCCACAACATGTGGGGATTATGGGAACTACAATTCAAGATGAGATTTGGGTGGGGATGCAGCCAAACAGGATCACCTTGGCCTTCCAAAGTGCTGGGATTAAAGGTGTGAGCCACTGTGTCCAGCCATAGAAACTTACGATAAGTCATGTTTCTTGCTTGAGAAATAGCTACCATGAACGCTATTATTATTAAAGCTATGTATTATTAGAAAGCAGACATCTCGCTTTATCTGCTGATTTTAAATGCATTGATCATCTGTTACAAAGCACGGTAAGCTTGGAAACAAGTAATTTAACAACGGTAGATGATGCAGGTTGTAGTGGGCCGCTTATGCATGACTGTTGGATGGCAGGCTCCCTAGATTGGGCTGAGGAGACCTGAGGTCTCACCTCTGCCAGTGACTTGCTGTGTGCACTTGGTCAGGTGACTCATGGCACCTGGACGGAGGGGGTGGCAAGTGGTGTGGTGATCACAGGGACGTGGTATGTGATTGCGGGAGAGGGCCGGCTGGCATCAGTAAAAGACAGTTTCTTTCATACCAGAAAGTATGGACACTTACCAGGAGGCTTACCTAAAGTAGGAGAAGACCTTCCACCCCGCTCAGGAGTGGGGAGTCTTTCATCTTTTGGGGGGACATTTCTATCCTCCCAGCCCCTCCAGCTGTTCTGGAAGCCCCAGCTTTGTGCTTCCAGCTACCACCGAGAATCCATCCCACACTAGGAGAAGCAAAGACTGATCCTGGAGCCTCTCCCCACTGTTGCCAGCTAGCCCACTCCAGCATGTCCCCTCCCTGCAGGCCTGTTCTGCGTACAACAGGAGATTATATGCACAGAAACAGGAGGCACACAGCTGATGTTGGAAGGGGTGCTGTGTTACTGAGGTGCAGTACACAAAAGTAGGGGGCACTCAGCAGACGTTGGAAAGGGTGCTGTGTTACTTAGGTGCAGCACAGTACCGTGGGAAGGGCAGACACCAGGGTGAATCCTGGCTCTGTGATTTGGGCAGCTTATGTCATCACCCTGAGCCTCAGTTTTTTCATCTGTAAATGAGGATGAGAATACCTCCCTCACAGAGTATACGTGACATGATTAGAAAATGCCTAGCCAAAAAAAAATAAAAAATTTAAAAAATAGAAAATACCTAGCCAGTAATAAGCACTCAAAAAATATATATACACACATTCTCATCTGCCTTTTTTAGGTCTTTCTTTCCTTGTTTGTAGGATAAGGGACTTGGACAGGATGGTTCTGTTCTCTCCAGCTCTGAAATACTGGCTTCCTGGCATCATCTAATTTCAGGCAGAAAAGCCAGTTTCTCAGTGTGTCGAAGATCACCATTTCAAAGGCCATTTTGTTTAACTGGTCGTGTTTTTCTGGTTAACTCAGGTGACATCTGTTCCCAAGCTGTTCCTGATGGCAGTGAAGCTCAGCCACGATGACACAGGAGCCAGGTATTTACACCTGGCCAGAGAAGACATGAATAATCTGTTCAGGTACGTGGTACATTGTAAGAACATGGTCTTGAATGTTTTATTTAAATCGGGGATGTCCAATCTTTTGGCTTCCCTGTGCCACAGTGGAAGAACAACAACTGTCTTAGGCCACACATAAAATACACCAACACTAAGGACAGTTGATGAGTTAAAATTATAAATAAAGGACCTCAATGTTTTAAGAAAGTGTAGAGATTGCGATGGGCTGCATTCCAGGTCATCCTGAGCATGTGGACTGCAGGCTGTGGGTTAGACAAGCTGGATTTAAAGCACTGACTGTACATTACATGGTTTAAAATACCATCTCACTAGTATTTTTATTGACAGAGCATCTTGAAAAATAAGGAAAAGCTTACATGGACTTACAATCTCATCAAAATACAATTTTATAGTCTGAATCAATGATTTACATTAGAGTTGGGAAACCCTGTGTTGGAGGATTGTGGTGTCAGAATGATGATTTCTAGTAGCCTGAGGTGATGATGCGTCTGGGAACTGTGTCCGCAGCACTAAGATGAACATTTTGCATTCTAGTCATTCTCCTTCCCCAGCGTTCCATTCCTCCCCCTTCCCTGGCCTTCCGTTCCTTGTTCCTCCCCTTCCCTAGTGTGCTGTTCCTTCTTCCTTGGTGTGCAGTTCCGCACCACTCCCATGGACAGTACCGGTGTTCCTCACATTCTTGAGCATACCATCCTTTGTGGGCCTCGGAAATATCCGTGCAGAGACCCTTTCTTCAAAATGTTGAACCGGTCCCTCTCCACATTCATGAACGCCTTCACAGGTAAGACCAGCATCCTGAACGGAAACCGCATTTGGGTTCAGTTAGTTTCTGAGAAGGGATGAGAGGAGTGGGCAATTAATGTTCTAGAGTAATTTTTACCCCTCTCTAGTTGAAGGACGTTAGAAATTTCATCCTTTAGGAAAGCCACATGGTAGCGAGTGTGGTATAAAAACCAGTGTTTTAATAAAAGGTATGTGAACTTTTCCCAGAAAGGTTGAAAACAATTTTCTCTTGGGGATATCGCTACAATGCCAGGCCTCCAGAGTTACCACTAACGTTGATGTTTGACTTTTAGTAAGGCTGACGCTAGTGGAGAGGGTGACAATGAACAGTGCACTCTGTGAAGGAGTGACATCAAAAAGCAGGTTAAATCCACGCTCTTACAGAATGAGGTCATCTTTGTAGACGTGTGAAAGTCTCTGGAGACACTGGAGAGAGTTCAGATGTTCGCTGAAGAAAGCCCTGGTGCCCGTCCAGTGCAGATCCTGAAACCGGATGGGAAAGCCGGCACTCAGGGTGATGAGCTGGGACAACTGCTGAGGTAGGGGGCCAGAGCATGGAGCCACTGCCCCATCTCAAGAATAACTGCAACTTACTGTCCCAGGACAAAGGGGAAATGAGGCTTGAGATTCAATAATTTTAGTAGAAATCTGTTATATTTTACAATTTCACTTTTCATTTGTACCCAGCTAGTGATTATACTCTGTATCCATTTTCCACACAAAATCCCAAGGACTTTCAGAATCTCCTCTCGATGTATTTGGACGCCACCTTTTCCCCATGTTTACATGAGCTGGATTTCTGGTATGTCATGAGTGATTAACTAGTTGATGCAGACTTTAGTATTTGAGTCACTGTCAGCTTATAATTATTTTGTCCTCAGGCAGGAAGGATGGCAGCTGGGACACGAGAATCCTAGCGACACCCAGATGCCCTTGGTCTTTAAAGGAGTCATCTTAGATGAAGGGAGGGTTGTAAGTTTTCTTCCTTTTTTATGTTGTGTTCAGCTTACCTTACCCATGTAGAGTACCATGATATAGACACATCTGGAAGATGGTTGATTTTTATTTAACATTCTCATTATAGATGACATGTTCTTGAATTAGCTGGGGTCAGTGCTGTGAGCAGAAGCCAGGGGGCAGCGGGGCCAGGCTGCTGTCTCAGACCATGTCTCAGACCATGTCTGACGACCCCCGTGTATGATCTGCAGAGAGAGAAAAGCTATTTTCATACCACTATCAACACATTGTCTTTTTCACTCATTCTTGCCCAAGTACATGGTGTACTTTCTAGAGGCCGCGTGGTGAGGTGTGTGACACACAGCAAGCTGGATACAGAGCAGATGGGGGGAGTGCAGCTTCACCTCCGAGCCAGACACTACAGAGGTTTGCAAAAAAGGCAACACAGCATCACTCTAAGTAGTCAGTTTTTTACTTTGTTATGAGAGCCATTTGGGACAAAGGGCAGTTTCAGTGTCCTTCACCCCACGTTCAAACTACAGATTGTCCTTATAGCTCAGGTATCCTGGGGATACCTGACAGGGGAATGGCCATTGCTGTTGCTTTTGACAACTCATTCAGGGGTTTGAGGAACTAGCTTTTCTGAAGCTCAGTGAAAAAACACTGAGGTATCCTGGGGATAATCCATCTCGTTTTCTTTTGGTTTTGGGAGCCCAACCCAAGAATCAAATAACTTTCCTAAGGATTTCCAGGAGAAAACATCTTCCTACCAAAGAAGAACCTTACCTTTTGGAAAAACACCTCCTCGTAATTTCCAAAAACCCCAGTTTTCTGGGAAGTGATAATCTTGTCATGAGAACCAAAGATAAAGTTGGAGATAATGAGGGAGTGGTTACATAGGAAATATGTGATAATTACTCTGACCAATTATTAAATCACTTTCTTCATATGACATAATTTTTAACAGCTTCTTACTAAACCACAGTGCAGGTAAGAGAGTCACAAGATGGCTTCTTCCTTGAGTCACAGTCATCCCCAGCCCACACCAGGGCCTAGCAAGAATGACTTAGGTCACCCTTATTTCCTGGCTACTTGGAGGAGCTGGATTTCCCAGTTTACAAATCTCAGCTTCCTGGGACTCTGCTCTGATAAAATCTAAATTGTATTTTTTTTTTAAAAAAAGTAAGGAATAGGCTGCCCGCGATGGCTCATGCCTGTAATCCCAGCGCTTTAGGAGGCCAAGGCAGGCAGATCATGAGGTCAGGAGATTGAGACCATCCTGGCTAACAGGGTGAAACTCGTCTCTGCTGAAAATACAAAGAAAATTGAGCCAGCCGTGTGGCATGCGCCTGTAGTCCTAGCTACTTGGGAGGCAAGAGAATCGCTTGAACCCGGGAGGTGGAGGTTGCAGTGAGCTGAGATTGCGCCACTGCACTCCAGCCTGGGTAACAGAGTGAGATTCCGTCTCAAAAAACAAGTAAGAATAGATGAACGCTAATGAAATAATCTAGGTCTATCCTTTTACCTCCTCCGTTGTCTGGAGTAATAAAGCTCCCTGCCTCACCCTCTCTCACAGCACTGAACTGCTTTTCCTGAATTTTCCCACACTGCTGATCACTCACTTGTTAATTTCGATGCATACATTCTTTTTGAGAAATAAAGTCAGTTTGCCGATTCCTCCCACTGGTTTGTCAGAAAATGAGCTTACACTGCGCTGATCTCACTCCTGCTACCAAACCTCCTTCTAGGGGTCTTTCCTTTGATAATGTAGGGATTATGTAGGCATGGGGAGGTGGAATACCAAGGGGGGATTCTGTCAACTGTGCTGTTCCCCACTCCCCACCCCTGCCGGTTCAAAGTCATCGAGCCGGGGGGCCTCTCTGACTATCTGGACTGTGCAGACCACCGTGTCTTCCGGTAGGGTCAGGGGAGGGCTTCAGATAAATCTGTAGGGCTCAACCACTGGCCCACTGTCCACCTCAGGTGCCCCAAGTGCCATCTCAACCGGGCGCTATGTGGATGCATCGGTGACAAAATGGAAAGCCTCTGGTCCTGGTGGAGCTTGTTCCGATCAGGAGAGACCCGAAAGCAAGAAACAGTGAACAAATACATGATGCCCAGGGGTGGATGGCCGTAAGCACTGAGGAGAAAAATAACAAGTGGGGTGGGGGGTGTTAAGAGGGTGGAGGATGGAGATGGGCTGCCATTGACAATCGGAGAGCCTGCAGACCTGCCTGAGAGTGATGTTTGGGGAGAGAAGGAAAGGGAAGAAAGTGAGGGAGTTTAGCTAAGTGGACATCCGGGAAAGAGCTCAGGCAGCAGAGGGGCGGGGGCGGGGACGCGCTGGCAGCGTGCTGCATTCCAGGGTCCTCTGCTTGGCTGGGACAGTGTCGGCCCTCCCCTGCACATCCCTCAGGGCCTTCACAGAAACACCCACATGGGGACCTTCTACATACAGGCAGGACACGCCACCCATCGCTGTGACCACACAGTCCCTCAGGAGCCGCTGGCCATGTGTGTCCCGTCCACATGGAGATGTACTTGAAGATTCTTTACACACTGGGTTTCAAAGACTTAGTATGGAAAACAGTGTAAAATATTAATAACACAATAACTGTTATCAAAATAGTGGGCTGAATAGAAAATATAGTTTTT
>NW_012111475.1:1549438-1550759 GCF_000951035.1 Colobus angolensis palliatus
ATAGGGTCTCACTCTGTTGCCCAGGCTGGAGTGAACCGGTGCAGTCACAGCTCACTGCAGCCTCCAACTCCTGGGCTCAGGCAATCCTCCCACCTATCTCCCACGGGACTGGGACTGTAGGTGTGCACTGCCACATCCAACTAATTGTTTTGTATTTTTTGTAGAGACTGGGTCTCGCCATGTTGCCCAGGCTGGCCTCAAACTCCTGGGCTCAAGTGATCCACCTACTTTGGGCTCCCGAAGTGCTGGGATTACAGGTGTGAGTCATGGCACCCAGTGTCACCCCCTCCCAGCACGCCTTTCTTTAATGTGGTAACTAGATCATTTAAAATTGCATATATAACACAGGCCACCCATGCAAGCCTCAATCCTGGGAGATGCTCCTGTTGGAGAAACCTCCAAGAAGCGGATCTGCTTGGATTTGCAAACTGCCCCTCTGGCCCCAGGGGGATCTGCTGTGCAGAGCTGCTCTGGATTCGGCTCTTCAATACTGCCCTTGAGTGCACTGTGCACCTCTTGACTTTTGACCAGCACAAAGCTCCTTATTAAACGCTGACAAAAATTCCTTCCATTCCAGGTGCCATAATGGATTCATTAATCTCCTATTGATAGGTTTTTGCTGGTTTTCCCACTTTCTGATATTCTAAGCACTGCTGTGAAGACTCTCCTTTTACCCCCATCTGCCCGTGTCTGCGCAGCTCACGTGCTCTGCCTTCCAGCTGTAATAGCTGAGTGCCCATTTACCCCACGCCTGACACACTTAAGTCCCTGGGTCTCCTCGGTGGGTGTCTGTGGGCACAGGGCTGCCCTGCCACATGCCCCACCCCATAACCTTCCATCTGTGGCCGCTCTTTGTGAGACCCTAAACTCATGACCTCCCCTCCTGTCTTCTCCTCTCCACAAAGCCACCGTTATCGGAGACAGTCAGTCTGCTTCCCTCCACCTGCTTCCCAGTTGCCCCAAGGCAAATCCAAAGTCCTCCACTGGCCCACCCTCCTCTACTGACTCCTCCCTCACCCTCCGGTCAGGTCAAAGGGCCCCAACCAGAGGCTTCCCTGGGCCCTTTCATAAGACAGGAGCTTTTCTTCTCAGGTCCGCCTATAGGTACATTGTACCTGCGCCTCACCGCAGGAGTGAGAGCCACAGGGGCAGAGAGGGCTTGGTTCTTTTGCCTAAAGCCTGCCCTGACTCACCGAAGGCGGTCCATTAATGTGCGCAATGATTACAGAAACACAGAAATAAGGCTGGGGGTGGTGGCTCAAGCCTGTTATCCCAGCACTTTGGGAGGCCGAGGCAGGTGGATCACTTGAGGTCAGGAGTT
>NW_012111475.1:1551540-1553637 GCF_000951035.1 Colobus angolensis palliatus
CCGAGGCTACTGCATGCCACCCTTTCAATCATTTTCCATTCAGAAAACTTCAGATCAGATCATTTACATATGTACGTTAAGACAAGGGGTCCTATATTAATGAATCTTCTCCGTCAAAATCCTGGTCAAAGCCAGAAAACAATCCCACTGGACTCCTGGGAGCATCTCACGTTGGAGAAACCTGGAGAAGTGGAGAAGCTGATCTGCACGATTTGCAAACCACCCCACTGGCCACAGCGGGACCCGCAGCACTGTCGCCCTCCCCGTGAGAGTCGGAGCCTCACTCAGACCCACACAGTCAGGATTTGCACCTCCGAAGGATCCCCCAGGCGGCTCTGGGTACATGGAAGCTGGGAAGACAGGAAATAGGCCCTGGGGCTGGGGGTGTCTAGCACACTTCAGCCTTGTCTCTTTTGCCTCCTGAAGACTTTCACTGTGGATGTGTGTTAGGGAAGAGGGGAGTGAAGAAAGAGACAGGGAGAGAAGACAGAGACTGAGTGATGCCTCCATTCCGCAGAGGAAAACACCGAGACCCTATCTCAGCACTCCAGACAGCAGGGTCAGGGCGGGATTTATGGAAAATAAGTCTCTGTCTCTCAGTGCTCTGGTCTGTCATGTATCTGGCTGCCTTTTCCATCCTGACAAGCACAATGACTATAATTCCAAACAAAGGACTGGGAGTTGGGGGTGAAGATGGAGAGAATGAAGGAGTAGGGAGGGAAACGGCAGCCTCTGGGCAGCTACTCTCTAATAAACACAAACACAACACCAGAAAGGGCTTGTAGAAAAGAAACACAAAACGCAACCCAACTACTGACACATGGCCTCTGTTCCATATTCACCCGCACGTTCTTAACAGAAACGCAACTGTGAACGTGCAATCTGGTATCCTGACGTTTGCCCTGACCACGTTGTTACCGTATCTTCATCTTTCTAATTTTAATTGCTTCTGACGGCCCATCCGATTGGTAGAGCTTATTTAAAGAGCCCTGATTCTCCCTGATAAAACGTTGGAGTCCTGTATCAAAAGCTTTTAGTTTTCTGTAACCAAGGGGGAAAACATGCTTCTTTTCAAAGATGACAAAATGTCTAGCTTCGAAGGGTCATCCGAGTATGGCACACAAAGCGGTCTGCATTCATAGAAAATGATGCCATCACACAAATCTCCCACTGTGCCACAGGGTGACACCATCACTCATCATCTGCCTCCCAGGCCCGGTAAGTTTTGCAAAATTAATTACTGCACTTTACACTGAAAAGATCCCATCAAAGAATGTGTATGCACAGGACGGTGAGGGGCGCTGGAGCTGTGTGAGGCGAAATGGCACTGTTCTCAGTTTCCCCTTCCATCCTACTGGGCTCCGAAGCATTACTTCGGAGATTTTCAATTTTATCTTATAATTAAATAATATGAACTCTACTGGGGGAAGAAAAGCAGCCCATCACATTGGTACTAAGCCTTAATATCATTTTTGCCATCTTGACTCCTATCGCTATAAAAAGTCATTTTCCGTTCCCCTCACAAAACCACCCAAGGAATATTGCTTCAGACACCAAAGGTGCCCATGTGGGGCTCAGGCCTGGTGTCCAATAAATATGTGTGTCATTGACCTAATGCATGTCCAGTCAATTGAACCCTCACACTTCTGACTTCGGTTTTAAGGTACTAATCTTGAAGTCTTAACAGTTTATACATATTGGCCTGAGGATATTGGAAACTTTTGATTAGCGAGGGTTGAATTCCTCCAAAGGACATCATGAATGAAGAAGACAGCTAGAACCCCTGGTTTCCTGCTCCTCAGTGGAGATTCCAGGCGGGAGGCAGGCAGCAAATACTTGCGTTCCTGTCAAGTGCCAGGCGTGGTGCTGGGCGCGGGAAGGACACCAGTGAAGACACAGCTACACACAGCCCTGAACCTCCCTGCTGCAGTCACAGGGCCTGGCCACATCACGGAGCTCTGTGAACTCAGGGAAGCCGGTACACCTTGGGCATCCCTTGCTCCCCTTGCTCATGTGTAAAGTGGGGATAAGTCAGTGCCCAGGATCACTGAGGGCCTGCCACATAACAGAGAGTCACTAAACACTAGCTATTCTCAC
>NW_012111475.1:1555287-1556499 GCF_000951035.1 Colobus angolensis palliatus
TACAGGCAATAGTTTTCTAAGTCAGGGAAAATCAAGTACTAATATAGAAGCAGAATAAAATGGCAAAAAGAATGGGGACACAACAGATAAATTCTCGAGGAATAACCTACTTACTGTAAGGATTTGTAAATCTGTGGCAGCTAAGACCAGGCCCTCTGAACACATCTGGAGGTGAACTTCCTTAAAAGAAATGCGTCCAAATGCTCCAACAGGTTCGAGATCATATCTCGGAAGGGTAAAACTCTTTACAGAGTCTGCAAAAAAACTGTGACTTCGGCTCTGCCAGGGAAAGAATGCCCAGGCGACCCGCCGTGGTGGGCTTCCCCAGGGACAGCCCAGGTGTGACCCATGTGGGCTCAAGGCCACCGTATTTGATGCTACCTGCAGAGCTGAGGGCAGCTGTCTCCCATTAACCTGAGGCTGTACCAACCAAGACGCGTTCCCACATAATACTGGTTTCCAAAGTACCTTTTTCCCCAGAAGAAAAGAGGCGTGGACTTACTAACCTTCAATACGTGTAACTCCTCCCAGGTGGCAAAACCAGGGCGACAGAGAACACGGCTATTCTGCCAGTGTATCCTAATCTCACATGCCTGCACACAAACTCCCAAGCATTTTAGCAAGCTTTTGGACATGGAGCTCAAAAGAATGACCCATAAATAGTTTCCAATACACACAGCATCTTAATGTTTTTTCTTTCTTTTTTATTTTTTTTGCAGACACAGAGTCTCACTATGTTGTCCAGGCTGCTCTGGAACTCCTGGGCTCAGGCGATCCTCCTGCTTCGGCCTCCCAATACACTAGGATGACAAGCATGAGCCACCGTGCAGGTCCCACAGCAACTAAATTCCAAAATAACCTTGAAACCCTGACCTTCCACCCGCCCTGGTGGCTTCCAGAGGTCAGTGCCTCTTCCCGTGACAAAGGTTTCTTGTCTTTCGCGGCCCGGGTAAGGTCACTCAAGATGCTCCCTCTGCCTCTGAAGGCCTTTGACTGAGAAGCCACTCTGGGTCCTATCCCGACCCCAAGGCGGCTCCATTCGTACTAGCACATCTCCCGGCCGGTTTAAGTCACGCTGGCCAGGCTATTTCCACTTCACTCTCGTAATTTCTCCAATCTCAGCCTCTGCTGCATCACGTTTTCTTTCTCTGAGAACCCAACCCTGCAGGAGGAACGCTGATGCTGGGGTCCTTTAACTAGAACGCTAACGCC
>NW_012111475.1:1558448-1559966 GCF_000951035.1 Colobus angolensis palliatus
GGAGGGGCTGCGGGGGCGGGGGCACGGCTAGGGGCAGGGAAAGGGGCAGGGGCTGGCGGGGGTGTGGGTGTGGGCAGGAGCACCTACGCGGGGGTCGTCATAGGTGGGGGCCGCGCTAGCGGTGGGGGAGGCCGCAGAGGCGGGTGTAGCGCCACAGGTGGGCGGGGTCCCTGCGTGTGGGGCCGCTTTGCTGGTGCGCGAGCCTCGCGGGTGGGTTGGAGGACTCCGGTTGAGGGCTTTAGAGATGCCCGGAGCTCCCCAAGTGGGGGCAGGGGCAGCGTCCGGGATAGAGGAGACCGCAGGGGGGCGGGGTCACATCGTTTGCGGGGTGCGCCAGGGCTGGGCGGGATAGAACGCAGGGAGCGTCTCCCGAGGGGGCGAGGGAGACCGTGAGTGGACCCGTCGGGGCGGGTGGAATTGGGGCGCGGAGACCCCACCTGGACGCGGACTTGCGGGGAGCGCCGATGGCGGTGCGGGGTGGAATTGGGGCGCGGAGACCCCACCTGGATGCGGAGGCTCGCCGCAGGCCCATGGCGGGGCGGGGTGGAATTGGGGCGCGGAGACCCCACCTGGATGCGGAGGCTCGCCGCAGGCCCGGCCGCTCCGGCTGTTGTCGGCGCCGAGCCTGGCTGCGCAGCACAGCTTCTAGTTCCCGGCAGGATTCCTCCTGGGACTGCGCTGGGAGCCTCAGGGTGCGGCTTCTTCGACCCCCGCCCCCAAGTTTTCTCTGCAGCCTGAGGTCGGGAAGGACCGATGGAGAGTGGATCCTCCAGGTGGTGGGAAAAGCTGAGCGCGGCCGGCTTAGCTATGACGAAGCTACGATTTCCCGGGCCCATGGGGGCTGTGGCACTCCTGGGCCCCCAGCCCGGCCCTTGGGGAGAAGCAGCCTTGGGGTGGAGGAGGGTATCGGGGCGCAACCCTCAGGGACACCTGGGTGCGAGAAAGTCAGAGTGGGGCAGGAGGGGGCGCAACAGGACTGGCCTAGGGGGGAGGCCGGACGACCTTTCCTCCCCCCTACACGCGCGCTGCTGTAGGCTGTGTCGACCTTGGCCGGCTTCACTGGCCAACTCCACGTGCTGAAATACTCACATCCAATGCCATGTGCGATTGCCCATCCACAGCTTAACAGCCTGGTGCCTGTTACCCTGCCATGGGAGAGGGGGCAGCTCCCACAAAAGCACGGGCGTATGGGGCCCCGCTTCCTTCAGTGCCCACCCCACGAAGAAGGGCTCCCAAACAGCCCCACTCGACGGCTTACCAGAGGATGGTCCTGCATAGTGGGTGTTTGTTGAACACACAAGAGACAACAAAAGAGACTAAGAAGAGGTTTGTTCTATGAACTGGGGAAGGTGAAGCAATCGCAAAGGAGAGTTTCGCCAAAGGGCAATCCTGGGGAAAAGATGGAGAGGCATGAATTTTTCTTGGATGTGTGCCTCATCCTGGGGCTCATCCCGCTGAGCATCAAATATTCATTGCAAAAGAGGGAAAAAAATATGCTGCGGACAATGCTGGATGGTC
>NW_012111475.1:1565201-1566874 GCF_000951035.1 Colobus angolensis palliatus
TGCCCCAGCATGTGGGGCTGCACATTCCAGGGCTACCTGAGCTGCAGCCTCTTCCCCTCCCCTGCTGTCTCTGCCTGTGCATGGAGTGGGCATCTCAAATCTGCAGGGACCAAACTGAGCTCAGTCCTCTGCACCCTTGCACAACCCCCCACCGCTCAGTCTTCCTCACCTCAGTTCCTGGTGACTCCATCCTCCCAGGGGCTCAGGCTGAAGCCTTGCAGTGCTCCTCCACCCCAGCATCTAAGTCCCTCAGGAAAGTCCCTCTTGGCTCTTCATTGCATCTGGAGCCACTGGGGCCAAGCCACCACCTCTGACCTGGACCGACACAGACTCCCTCCCCATCCCCTGCTCTGCCCCCAACTCCACCCCACCTCCATGCCTTGGGTGTCCTCAGCTTCAAAGTCAGGGTGCACCTATCAGGATGTAATTCAGGCATCTTCTCTGCTGACTCAGAGTCACAGGCCCCACACACAGCCCACTGGCCTTTCCTCTGGTCCCATCAGATCCTGATGCTGCTCAGAGGCCCATGCAGGCACCCGACAACCTCAGGCCCAGCCTGCTCCTTCCTCAGCCCAGGCCCTCCTCTCCCTACCCACTCTGCCCACCTTCCTCAGGTCTGTCTTGCAAGGTCTCCTGCATGGTGAGGCCTCCCCAGATCACCCTCTTAGAAATTTTGGCCTCCACGCACACTCCTGTTCCCTCCCTGCTTCTCTTAAAACATCCTCGTCAGTATCACACATGGGGCAGTTCACCTATCTGCTGGGCGTCTCGACAGGACCCCTGCTGAACTCTGAATGCCGTGGATTCAGAGATCTTTGACTATTCCCTGCTGCAGGCCCAGGGCAAGAGCAGAGCCCAGGACAGAGTGAACCTGTCATGGGTGCTGCTGAATGAATGAATGAAGGAGTGAGTGAATGAAGGAGTAAATGAGTGAGTAAATGAGTGAATGGGTGAGTGAGTGAGTCAGTCAGTGAATGAATGAGTGAGTGAGCGGATGAGTGAAGGAGTAAATGAGTGAGTGAGTGGGTAAATGAGTGAATGAGTGAACGTGAGTGAGTGAGTGAATTTCTGAGTGAGTGAATGAGTGAGTGAGTGAATGGATGGATGAGTGAATAAGTAAGTGAATGAATGAGCAATTTAGTGAATGAGTGAGTGAATAAGTGAGTGAATGAGTAAGTGAGTGAATGAGTGAGTGACCGAGAGAATAAATGAGTGATGGGTGAGTGAGCGAGTGAATGAATGACTTAGTGAATGGGTGAGTGGGTGAATGAGTGAGTGAGCAAATGAGTGGATGAGTGAATGAATGGGTGAGGGAAAGAGTGAGTGAATGAGTCAGTGAGTGAACAAGTAAATGAGTGAAGAAGTGAGTGAGTGAATGAACCAATTAGTGAGTGAATGAGTCAATAAATGAGTGAGTGTGTGAATAAAGGGTGAGTGAATGAGTGAGTGAGTGAATGAGTGAGTGAAGAGGTGAATGAGTGAGTGAAAGAGTGAATGATTGAGTGAGTGAATGATTGAGTGAATGAATGAGGAAATGAGTGAGTGAGTGAATAAGTGAGTGAATGAGTGAATGGGAGAGTGAGTGAAAGAATGAGTTAGTGAATGGCTGGGTGAGTAAATGAGGGAGTGAATGAGTGAGTGAATGGGTGAGTGAATGAGTGAATGAGTGAGTG
>NW_012111475.1:1566924-1569001 GCF_000951035.1 Colobus angolensis palliatus
TGAGTGAGTGAATGGGTGAGTGAATGAGTGAATGAGTGAGTGGGTGAGTGAGTGAATGGGTGAGTGAATGAGTGAGTGAGTGAGTGAATGGGTTAGTGAATGAGTGAATGAGTGAGTGAATGAGTAAATGAACGAGTGAGTGAATAAAAGGGTGAGTGAGTAAACGACTGAGTGAATGAGTGAGTGAGTGAGTGAAGGAGTGAATAAGTGAGTGAGTGAGTGAATGGGTTTGTGAATGAGTGAATGAGTGAGTGAATGGGTGCGTGAGTGAATGAGTGAGTGAATGAGTGAGTGAATGGGTTAGTGAATGAGTGAATGAATAAATGAATGAGTGAGTAAAAGGGTGAGTGAATGAGTAAATGACTGAGTGAGTAAATGAGTGAGTGAGCGAGTGAAGGAGTGAATGAGTGAGTGAGTGAATGAGTTAGCGAGTGAATGAATGAGTGAGTGAATGAGTGAGTGGGTTGCTCAGAGGAGATGAGGACCGGAGCTGCTCTCGCTGCTACAGTAGACAGGAGCTGAAGGAGGAGTCTGAAGGGTGGGATGTACCCACTGGGTACATACACCCTGCCCGACACATCCCCAAAGAAACCCAATCTCACCAGAATGGTCTCTTGAGATTTATTAGTAACAACCTTTTTTCCCAATATTTCATATATGCAGGATGATTTCTTACTTTCCTTTAAAAGGGCAATCGTTTTTTGGACTTGGAATTCTCCACTGCTGGTCAATGCCACTGTATTCTGCCATAGGGGCATCCCCCGAGTTGGAGAAAGAGTCATTCCCAGGAATGGATAAAAGCCGGAAGGGCATCATCAGATGGGGCAGCTTCTCCTATCATCCTCCCCTTCCTGCTTGGGTTACCCTGAGTGACTGGGTTTGGAGGTCTACAAAATGCAGACATATCAAATTTGGATAAAAGCCTAAGCAGTTTAAGAGGCTGCAGTGCTAGCAGGAAGGTCTTTGGCTCCCGGCACCCTCCTCCACTCCAGTCTCTGCTGGACCCAGGACTCTGACTCCACCTTCGGCCCTGGGGGCTTCCTTCCTTCCTTCCCAGCCACTGAGCCACCTTGGGCTAATCTGCAACCTCAGAGGCGCAGCCCTCCTCCTTTCTTCCTGCCTCTTCCTCCGTTCCCACTTTCCTTCTGCTTCTTTCGGGACTTTGGAAAGTCCAAGAATAAGCAAAACCGTAGACCAGAAAACGCTGCCTTCAGCCCATTCCTCTCCCACCAGCTTCCCTTCAGACTCCTTGATCATTAAAAATTATTTGCTTTGTATCTAGATGCTAAACTTTATGTAGAAAACAGGTGGGGTTGGTTTCTTGGCCGGGTACACTGGCTCACACCTATAATCCCAGTGCTTTGGAGGCCAAGGCAGAAGGATTGCTTGAGGTCACATGTTTGAGACTAGCCTGAGCAACACAGGGAAACCTTGTCTACATAATTAAAAAAAAAAAAAATAACCTGGAGTGGTGGCACATCTGTAGTCCCAGCTACTTGGGAGGCTGAGGCAGGAGGATCACTTGAACTCAGGAGTTTGAGATTACAGTGAGCTATGATTATATCATTACACTCCAGCCTGAGCAAGAGAGTGAGACACCATCTCCTAAAAAAATAAAAATAAAAAGTGCTGGAGTCCATATCCAAGCCCACAGCCAATTGTGACATGTGGCTCTTTTATTTTTACAATCTGCCTCTCTTGTCTAAGTGCCAAATGACACTCACATTGTGTGTAACTACTTCCACCTTGTCTGGCTTCTCTTTCCTTAAGTATTAAGAATCAGGTTGCATAGAGTTCTGAGAAAATAAAATAATGAATCAGCTGTGTGCCGTGGCTCACATCTATAATCTCAGTGCTTTAGGAGGCTGACAGAAGGATTGCTTGAGACCAGGAGTTTGAGACTGGCTTTTGCCACATAACGAGATTCTGTCTCTACAAAAAATAAAAAATTAAAATAAAACATTCGCAGGACCTGGTGGCACACCTGTAGTCCCAGCTACTCAGGTTGGGGAGGCCTGAGGATTGGCTTGAGCCTAGGAGGTTGAGACTGCAGTGAACCATGATCATACCACTACAC
>NW_012111475.1:1569176-1571417 GCF_000951035.1 Colobus angolensis palliatus
ATAAATAAATAAATAAATAAAATAAAACCAGGTAGAAGCTTCCCAAGACTTTGATGCAGAAACAGGTTGCCCTGAACTAATTAAATTAATATCTAAAAACTGGAAAGAAAGCAAAGAAAGAAGTTGCATTATTTCTGTAAATTTTGAGGCCATTATAAGCTTTACTTTCTCTAGGACATTTTCTCAGTGGTGTCAACTGAAGTCCACTTCACAGAATGACTTCATCTCCTGAGCACGTTGGAGAACGATGATTAAAGAGACTTCCTGACACTCCCGATACTTTTAGGGTCATTTGGAAGCAGCAAGAGTCATATGTGTGAAATAGGTGGTATTAAAGCGGAAGACATTGGTTTGTTCTTTCATGAACATCATCGGAACAGTTCCCTAATGACTAGCGTTATGTCAGAAAATGGGGGGAGAGAGCTGGTTCTTTATTGGCAAATAAGTTACGTAAATTTCCCAGTTAGAAAAACAATCATGATTTTAGCTTTGTCAGATGAGGTCAGATATGCCCAATGCTTCAGTTATGGAATACTACCTCTGAATATTGATTGACAGGTATCTTCCACAGACCTGTGACCTGTCACTGTGTACAAGCTTGAATTCATAACTACCAGTCCTAGAAGTTCCCTTGCTGCCCACACTGAACTGAAGTGGCTCCCAACCGAGGCATTCAAGAGAAAACTCACTGAAATATTTGAAACCACTGCCATGAACAAGAATGCTCTTCATATGTGCCCGGATGTACACCCGGAGTGTTATCTTGTTAGTTGTATATGCCAGCATCCGGCAGGAGCTTTTACCTTTTTTGAGTGTCAACTTCGAGATTCTGATGTAAGCCACAGACCTCTTCCTCTGCCTGCAAGCACACCCACCCACAACCACGTGTTGCCTGGTTTAGAGAACTCCTGAGCCTGCAGCTGCGTCCACCTACAGGAGGAGGAGTGAAGCCCAGACCAGGGACAGGGTCAGAGCTGCGGTCACTCATCCATGGGCGGACAGCTCTGCATTCTTGCGAGGGCCCAGATACCCTCTTCTCTTGGAAGGCCAAGCCCAGAGCCTAAGTGGTCTTTGAACCCAAATAGACTTTGTGGTATAGGGAATGGGAGCCCCACTCACCAGGGGAATAAATTAGGGATCTTGGTCCTGAGTTTGTGGGGCAGACTTTTGCCATTTTCCTCCCCCTTTCCCTGCCATGCCCTATTTGAAAAGAGGTCACTTCCTGAATTTCAGTGAGCCAAGATTGAGCCACTGCACTCCAACCTGGGCAACAGAGTGAGACTGTCTCAAGAAAGAAAGAAAAAAAAGAGAGATCACTTCAAAACTTCCCTGTTCAAACAGTTGACCCTTGAACAACAGGGTTTAAACTGCGTGGGTCACTTACTTACACATGGATTTTCTTTCACTTCTGCCACCCCTTAGACAGCAAGACCAACCTTTCCTCCTCTCCTCCCACCTCCTCCTCCTCAGCCTACTCAATGCAAAACTGAGAAGAACCTCTATGATGAGCCACTTAATGAATAGTAAACACATTTTCCTTATGACTGCTTTATTTCCTCTAGCTTACTTTACTGTAAGAATGCACTATACAATACATATAACACACAAAATGTACGTTAACCAACTATCTGCGTGATCACTGAGGCTGTCACCCAAGAATAGACTATTAGTAAATTCCTTTTGGGGTAGTCAAAAATTATTGTCCGAATTTCAACTGTGTGGCGAGTTGGTGCCCCTAATCTCTGCATTGTTCACGGGTCAATTGTATTGCTTAAGAGGTAGTCATTGGAACATTCCTTAGGGGCTATTTTTTTGTTTAAAAAAGTTTTTGCCACAATGGGTCACTCATATAAGGCCCTATGATTCCTTACTTCTGAGCTCCTGCTGCCACAGACCAAGTGCTGATCATTTTTGTTGCTCAACATACTTGTCGTTTCCATCCGTCACAGGACCTACTCTGACCTTCCAGGAGCTGCTCCTTCCACTGCCTGTGATCCTGAGGGCCAGCACATCCAGCCAGGCCAAGTAACGAGATCAGTCCTCTTCTCTGCTACAGTTCATGGATGGGCACAGGATGCGGGTGGTGGCCATAGTCCACTCGGTTCCTGCTAATCCCACTGGATCATCAGGTGGGGAGAGTTAGCTTGCATAGTGAAACCAAAGAGAGCTGTGAGATGGAGAGTGAGAGTGAGAAACCAAGAGAGTGAGACACACACACACACACACACACACACACACACA
>NW_012111475.1:1571974-1574530 GCF_000951035.1 Colobus angolensis palliatus
TTTTTTTGTATTTTCAGTAGCGACGGGGTTTCACTGTGTTAGTCAGGATGGTCTCGATCTCCTGACCTCGTGATCTGCCCACCTCAGCCTCCCAAAGTGCTGGGATTACAGGCATGAGACACCGCGCCCCGCCAAGAATCTTTCTAAGTCACCTGTCCTCCTTCCTTCCTCATCTTCCTCACGCACTCTTACTAAAACCTCCTGAAATCTGCCTTCCCGATGACAACTCTTCCTTGAAATGTCACCACTGACTTCCAAACAACCAGCAAATAAAAAAGGTTTTTAAAACAATGACTTCCACCAGTTTCTCAGTTTTACTAAAGGTTATGGTGCTGTTTCTTAATATTTCTCTCGAAAATCTTTCTCTTTGTTTTTTATCTCTTTGCATGAATTAACATGAAAATAGAGCACAAAGTGTTATAGTGAATACAGACTATAAATGATGTTTTGTGTTTACCTTATTATTAGTGATAAACACTGTATAAGTAATTTATTTTTGTCATTTTTTCTTACTATGGTTTGAAAGTTTCCCCCAAATTTCAAGTGTTGGAAACTGAATCCCCCATGCAGTAGTGCTGAGGGGAGGGATCTTTAAGGGGTGATCAGGTCATGAGCGTTTCAACCTCGTGAGTGGACTAATGTTGTTATTGGAGGATTGGGTTCCTTATCACAAGAGTTGGTCTGTTACAAAAGTGAGCTTGACCCCTCTTACTCCTTCATGCTCTCTTGCCCTTCTACCTTCCTGTGGGATGACACAGCATGAAGGTCCTTGCCAGATGCCCAACACCCCTTAACCTTGTAGTTCCCACTTTCAGGACTGTGAGAAGTGAATCTCTGTTTTTGTAAATTACCCAGTCTCAGGCACTCTGTTAAGAGAAGCAGAAAACAGGCTAAGAAAAAATGTTTTAGGATCCTCTTCCCTCACAGTTGCAGTGAGAAGTTTATAGGTTTGTTTTACTTTGTGGAAGATAAAATGCTAAATAGTAGGCATAATTTTGAAGGTTTCTCCTTCCATCCAAATGTTTGATTCATTTCAAAATTTCTGTTACACTGAGTTATTGACTGTCATGTGCGTCCATGTGCAGAGACCACCAAACAGGCTTTGTGTGAACAATAAAGCTTTTTAATCACCTGGCTGCAGGCGGACTGAGTCTGGAAAGAGAGTCATTGACAGGAGATAAGGGTGGGGCCATTTTATAGGATTTGGGTAGGTAAAGGAAAATTATAGTCAAAGGGGGGTTGTTCTTTGGCGGGTAGGAGTGGGGGTCACAAGGTGCTCAGTGGGGGGAGTTTTTGAGCCACGATGAGCCAGGAAAAGGAATTTCACAAGATACTATCATTGCTTAAGGCAAGGACCGGCCATTTTCATTTCTTTTGGGGTGGAATGTCATCAGTTAAGGGTGGCACGGCATTTACACTTCTTTTGTGATTCTTCAGTTACTTCAGGCCATCTGGGCATATATGTGCAAGTCACAGAGGATGCGATGGTTTGGTTTGGGCTCAGAGGCCTGACGTTGACCTTTGCTTCTGATGCCTCAGAGATGTCTGGAATAAAACCACGGAGGAAACCTCAAGTGCCATGTAGTCTGTCTTATCTAAGTGCCCTCTGGACTTCGAGAAGGCTCTTTCTGTGAACCAGAGAGCTAACAATGTAGCCCAGCTCAAGACACTTTCCTGGAAAAGCTTTCAGAACATAGCCATTCCCAGGGAACATCACAGCGTTTAGACTTCACAACAGGCACCAGAGAGCAGTCAGAAGGCCATGAAACATTTTGCCTGAATTCCTTCCAGCATTGTGTTCCAGGAACCTTGAAACTCCCTCTCCCTCCACGTGGGGCTTAGGTTTCTCTTTCCAAACCCAAACAGACTTGTGTTTAAACAATCCCCAGGAAGATGATGTCTTATAATTATATATAATTGAATTGTAAATCTTCTAAATTCAGAAAGAAAGAGTATGGAAATAATTCAGAAGCCCTTGAGTTTTTAGCGAGAAAATGCTGCAGTGAGGGGGGAACTCTTTTTATGTTGAAAATTCCTGGTGTGGTTCTTCCACACACGATCCTTGTTTGTGTCTTTCTCCAAGCCTGTCTGTGAATAACCCAATCATCCTTCCAAGCTCAACTAAAATGCCATGTGACAGAAACAGTGGTTCAACATCTATCTCCTCCTCCTCTTATGACCAAGGCTCCGCACTAAATGCTTCATTCCCCAGCTGTCTTTGTGCACCCATGTGGCCATGTGGGTCCATTCTGGCCCATGTGATATAAGTAGAATTGTTGAGCAGGACATCCAAAAGGACTCCTTAAAAGGAGCCAAACTATGCCGGGCGCAGTGGCTCAAGCCTGTAATCCCAGCACTTTGGGAGGCTGAGACAGGCGGATCACGAGGTCAGGAGATGCAGACCATCCTGGCTAACATGGTGAAACCCCGTCTCTACTAAAAAATACAAAAAACTAGCCAGGCAAGGTGGCAGGTGCCTGTAGTCCCAGCTACTCGGGAGGCTGAGGCAGGAGAATGGCCTAGACCCGGGAGGCGGAGCTTGCAGTGAGCTGAGAT
>NW_012111475.1:1575411-1578291 GCF_000951035.1 Colobus angolensis palliatus
AAGGGTGGGCTGGAGGAAAAGGGTGGGCTGGAGGGGAGAGAGGGAGCCTGTGGTCTTCCTCAGGTTGCAAGAGAGAGAGCATATGGGGAATGATCAGTTATGTCTTCATCTCACATGCGGTAAATCAGTCCTTTACATAAGATAAGGTGAACATAGACCAGCTTCCTGTGGAGATATGCAACTCTTTATCTGTAGCTATCTGCTTAGGAACAAAAGGAAAGGCAGTTTCTTGTATGATTCAGCTTCCAGCTTAATGATTTTTTCTTTTTGGCTGAGAATTGGGCTCCTGAGGCTTTATTCTTCCCTGCATACTATATTGTATGTGAAAATTGTTGTTTGGGATCTAAAGTTGTTTACTTACTCCAGCAACATCCCTTAGCTCAATTTCCATTTGGAGTGGCTTCTGGAAGGCTGGAATTGAAATCCACCAGGGCCTATTTCAAGGTGTTCCCAACATCGCCTGGGAAAAAGGAGCCCAAATACGCTTCCCTGTGGATGTAGGTCAGTCATCATAACGCACAGAAACAGCGTTGACCTCAGCCTGGAGCCATTGTCCTGAAAGGGGATTCTTCCCAGCTCGGGCCTGAGACTGATCCCTGAGAAGCGGCCGCTCTATCCCTGAACCCTTCCTGCTTGTGTCTCCTCACTTCCTAGTGATCACGGCATTCAGGCTCAGAATGCTGCAGGCCTATCCCACTGGAAGCTGCCGAGGTGCCTCCTGCCACACAGGATATCCGGCACAGCAGCAAGATCAAGGGACCAGCAGGGAAGAGGCTGCAGTCATTTGGGGGAACAGCCTGAAAATCACCTGGAGCCTGGTGGCAGGTGGTCCCACCTCCTCCCTAATATTAGGTCCCAGAGAAAATGACAATATGAACAACTCATGTCACCATTATTAGCAGAATCTTTTTATTCTTTCCTTAATTTTTTGCCATTAAATTGAGTTCAATAGGCCCATTTTCTTTTCTTTTCTTTCTTTCTTTCTTTTTTTTTTTTTTAGAGAGAGTCTTGCTGTGTTGCCCAGGCTGGAGTGCAGTGACGCGATCTCGGCTCACTGCAAGCTCCACCTCCCAGGTTCATGCCATCGTTCTGCCTCAGCCTCCCGAGTAGCTGGGACTACAGGGGGCCCGCCACCATGCCTGGCTAATTTTTTGTATTTTTAGTAGAGACAGGGTTTCACCGTGTTAGCCAGGATGGTCTCGATCTCCTGACCTCATGATCTGCCTGCCTTGGCCTCCCAAAGTGCTGGGATTACAGGCGTGAGCCACCCTGCCAGGCCTATAGGCCCATTTTCTGCTTTTAATGCTACCAATACGTGAAAGTCCAGAACTGTTTCTGTAAAAAATAGTTTCATTTTCATAATTTTATTTTTCATTACATTAATTCTATTATTTTATTCTCTTTGTATTATTTAGAAGAACTTCAGTGTGAGAGGGGCTATCCCTGCTGCCTTGTGGCTGCAGAAGGAGAGAGAAGGAGCCTTTCCAAAAAGGGGTTACATGAAAGCCCTGAGGCGAGATACTCGCTTCAGAGGGTTCAAGACAAGGACACTCACTTTGCTCTGTGCGGTGGGGAGACACGGGTGAGCGCTACTCAGTGGCACCAACTGGTTCCCTCTTGTCCTCAGCTGCCAGTGCCCTGGGACATGTCATTTGGACAAAACACTTTTCCATGTCCTGCCATCCATTCCACGGAGGCAGGAGAAAGGGGTCTGGAGGCAGGAACATAAGGCCGATTCACCCTGACTTTGGAGAACTAAATCAAATGGAAACTCTTGGGCTATGACAGGAAATATCCTGTCCATTTACACAGGGCATACACCGAGTACATGATTTTGTAATTTTACTTCATCCTCTTCATTTACATAGGGTGCACAGGAAGAAACCAATGGAAACCTCTACAGGGGATTTGAACCCCAGAAACTTCAGTAACAGGCTCCCTGTGCTCAGTCACTCCCACCCTGTGGAGTGTGCTTTCATTTTGCGTAAATCTCTGCTTTGCTGCTTCATTCTTTCCTTGCTCCATTTTTGTGTTGTGTCGAATTCTTGGTTCAAGGCATCAAGAACTAGGACACCTTCAATCAGTAACATTATCTTAATATCTTGTTTCAATACTAAATTCTGCTTTTCATCTGTTCACCTAGTTTTTAGAAAATGACAATGAAATACAACTTGGAAGTTACCACAGCTTAATACGAGGGTCAATATGAGCTATACAACAGGTTTGATGTTTAAAAGTTTGAAACATTTTTTATTACTCTTTCATTTACAAACTACAGTAAATATTTTATTTTTTATATTTAATTATGAAATATATGACACATAAGAGTCTATAAAAGGTGGCTCATGCCTGTAATCCCAGCATTTTTGGAGGCTGAGGAGGGTGGATCATTTGAGGTCAGGTGTTCAAGACCAGACTGGCCAATATGGTGAAACCCATCTCTACTAAAAAAAATACAAAAAGTGAGCTGAGCATCATGACAGGTACCTGTGATCCCAGCCACTCAGGAGGCTGAGGTGGGAGAGTTGTTTGAACCCAGGAGACAGAAGTTGCAGTGGGCCGAGATCGTGCCTTTGCACTCTAGCCTGGGCTACCTGAGGAAAACTCCACCTCAAAAACAAAAAAACAAACAAAACTGAATGCATAATCGGATAGATTAATAATTGCACTGATGTCATCATCCATTAGCATCGAGTGTCTTGAAAGGCTACAATATGCCCTTCCTTGATCACCTGGATTTCCCTTCTTCACCCAGACATAGGACTGATGTGTTCATGTTTGTCTCGCTTTTCATAAGGTTTATCATTTCTGTGTATATTATTAAGCAATGTCATATATAATGGTTTGTGAACTGTATATGGAATAGCAGTGTATTTTTCA
>NW_012111475.1:1578341-1578647 GCF_000951035.1 Colobus angolensis palliatus
ATTTCCTTTGTTCACTGTAATTTTTCATTGTTGATGCTTCTAACCGCAGTTCATTTTCACAGCTGTATCATATTCCACAATGTGACTATGGCAGTGTTTTTCTTTGATAGAGGTGTATTTGGATGGCTTTCAGGTGTTTTCTGTTTCTACAATCACTGCCTAAATATTCTTGCCCCGTATGTGTCTCTTGGAGAGGATAGTGCAAGGGCATTTCTGGGGCAGACATGCCTGAGAAGGCAAGTGTGAGGCCACAGAGGGGCGTGCCTAGCTTTTTATGAAACACAGTTTCTTTTTTTTTTTTTTTTT
>NW_012111475.1:1580519-1581142 GCF_000951035.1 Colobus angolensis palliatus
TCAGAATGGGGGGCGCATGTCACATCTGCCATTTTTTCATCTTTACAGCTGGGCTTTTCTCATCTTCTCTGCTGGACTCTGCTGTTTCCCACAAGGTCTTCAGAGAGTCTTCCCTGAATCCTACAACCAGGAGATGAGAAGCACAGAGTGACACCAGCAGGAGAACATAAAGATGTGGTGACAGTTATCCTCCTCCTGCAGAGTCCAGAGCAGGGCACTCCTACCGCTGGTGCCCTAGCTAAGACTGGGGGCCAACAGGCCCGATGATAGTCTAGGAGTGCTGCAGTCAGGGTCCCCACAATGGGCACCTAGCCTCTGCCCTTGCCCTCTGCATGAGCGTGACTGTTGTCACCTCAGAGTCCCTGGTTACAGATCAATGCATCTTACCAGAGCTGCATGTGAGGAAGGACCACGTGAGTCCCAGGAAAGAGCTGAGGCCCTGCAGGGGGAGGTGGCCAGGACTGAGACCTGATGCCTGTGTGGAGAATTGTCTATGAGTGTGAGTGGCACTGTGGGGTCGGTGCCCGGGTTCTGCTGCTCCCCCTCCTTAAAGATCGGGGCCCGAGCAGGGGCTGGCGTGTGTGTGGCACCTGGAACTGCAGGGCCACCACCTTTGTGTGAGG
>NW_012111475.1:1581214-1581479 GCF_000951035.1 Colobus angolensis palliatus
TGTGCAGACCCCACCCACCCATTGGCCCCAATTCCTGGCCAGCTTCTGCCAAGGTGAGAGGGTGGAATTTGGAAGGTGAGTGTAAGCTGAAGCCTGTCCCCTGGTGGCTGACATACAGTGGTGACACTCTCTGCGTGGGGGAAAGAAAGAGAGATCAGAATGTTATTGTGTCTATGGAGAAAGACGAAGACATAAGAAAGTCCATTTTGATCTGTACTAAGAAAAATTCTTCTGCCTTGAGATGCTGTTAATCTGTAACCCTAGC
>NW_012111475.1:1582371-1582821 GCF_000951035.1 Colobus angolensis palliatus
AGATGCTGTTAATCTGTAACCCTAGCCCCAACCCTGTGCTCACAGAAGCATGTGCTGTATTGACTCAAGGTTGAATGGATTTAGGGCTGTGCAGGATGTGCCTTAGTAAAAACGTGTTTGCACCTCCTGGGCTCCAGGCTGCCAGCTGCCTGCCCAGGGTCTGAATGTCCTATTGTGACCTGTTTCCTCACCTGGCCCAGAGGACAGATGGGGAAGGCTTATTTTGAGGATTAGGCAGGGTAATCCCAATAAGCTCTCATTAGCTTGCCTATCCTCCAGGTCTTTTTGATTTCTTTTTTCTCTTCTTTGTTGTGAAACTCTGGAGAATTGTCCTTCAGCATGTCTTCAGTTGGGAAGGTGGAAAGGCTGGACCTTGCCCTTGACTTCAGGGCTCCTTCTGGGTGCCCCCTCCTCCTAGGGTTTTTAAAAGCATATACTTAGCAACATACC
>NW_012111475.1:1583626-1595370 GCF_000951035.1 Colobus angolensis palliatus
GGTGCCCCCTCCTCCTAGGGTTTTTAAAAGCATATACTTAGCAACATACCCTGTACCTGAGAGAGCTGCAGAGAACCTCCTGCATGTCCAAACCAGCATACTTTGTTCCCTGACTGCAGGCCCTCATCACACCTCAAGACCCAAATACTTTCAGGTGGCCAGCTTCAGACAAGAGTCTGAACTCAATGCTTGTTTTCTGGGGTCTACACAGGCCCGTATGATAGGGCTACCTCCATCCTCCATTCTACCCCTGTGCCTCCCCCAATCCATTAGGGGCCTCAACTCCAGTGATCCCTAACTGGGAGCAAAGTTCCCCAGGCAAGGAATGCAGCCGTCCCCAGGATGCTGGCCTGGCTATGTCCCAGTGGATATCAGTCCTGGAGCAAAAGGTCCAAGGCAGGGAGTTTCACCCCCCATTTCACCAGGTGTGGTGACCTTTCTGGGTTCCTAGCCTTCAAGATGGGGTTTTTACACTGTGCCACAGTGGGAGAAACCGAAGCACAGGGCCGGTGAGCGGTAAAGAAAGAAAACCTCTGTGACTAGGAAACATATCCCTTGCCCAGCACAGCCGCTCCAGGAGAGCACCCTTTGGGATATACCGCTGAGCTGTTCTTGGCACGTGGCATGGCACTGTGGTGGTCAGCAGCTTGTGAGGTTGGGGGTGGGGGTGCTGGCAGGAGCAGGTAATTTTGGACCCACCATGGGGAGGAAGGGGACATTGACCCTTTCCCCACACCTTGAGCACAGCAGCAATTTTCTTCTCTGATGTGTGTGGGCACCAATGCCTATGTGGGTGTGGGTGCGTCCTCCCCTTTTGCTGATGAAGAACCTTCCTGCAGCCGTTGGGGTGGATGTGGGCACCACATGTGCCTGGCAGCAGGGTGGTGCCTGCAGAGGCTTGGCTACCCCATGTCTCACTGCCACCTCCCCAGGGGAAGCAGACCCTGTGCCCTTAGTGCCCCTCATACCCAGTCCCTCACATTCTTCACTTGGCATCCCCCTGCCTGATTCTCCCAACTCAGCCCCTGCCAGGTTTCTCCAGGCCCTGCGGGCCCTGGGATGGGATCAAAGGAGGCAGCAACTGTGCTGCCTGCCTCTGCCTGAAGTCAGGGATCCCTGGCTGCTACTGGCATCCGATGGGCAGGGTAGGTGGGAAGATCAGGGGTCAGCTTTTCCACTCCCCAGCCTGCACTGGCTAATTCACCAGGTGTAACTGGTCTGGAGGCTGATCTGTGTCCTCCACAGCCCCTTGATGAATTATATTGAAACCAATCCTTGTGTGAATGACAAGACCTCTTGTTGCCACCCAGATCAAACCAGAATCAAAAGGCTGTTGCAGTTGGGCTAAGGATGCCATGACCACCCTGTTCTCTTCCTTCTGGGGTCTCCAGGAAGCTCTCAGGACTGAATGATCCCCAAAAAACACAGTGGCCAGGATGGGAGGGCTGGAGGTCAACGCCTCCCCGCCCCTACCACCACAACCTAGAGGCCCCCATGGAGGTTGGCCCTGAACTGTGGGTCCCTGTGGGATGCAGGCTCCCATGGATACTTCAGGGGATGAGCATGGGTCCTCCTAGCTGACAGGAATCTGGGGGGCACTGGGTGTGTGGGGCCTGTGTAGGTGAGTTGGACAGCAATGGGCCTAGCCAGGGAGCCAGGGACTGGTGTGGCCAACGTGGGCAGCAAAATGTTGCCAGAACGAAAACTACAGTGCAACCAGCCCAGCTGGTAGGGAGAAGGCCTGCCTAGCAGGACCATCCACCCCTGTCCTGGCCCTAAGCCCAGACTGCCTGCCTGTACTGGACATTGCCTGGTCCAGGAGGCCTGGGCATGATGGTCTGGTGGTGTGTACCTGGGTTCCAGGCCTTGGTGGTCCCTTAGGAGCTGAGCATCCTCTGAGCAGGAGGAGGGCCCGCGGTCCACTGTTTGCATCGTCCCCTGGGGGTGTGCCCCCACCCCAGCTTCTCAGCCTGCACGGGGACATGGCCAGGGCTCCTCACCTGCTCTGTGGCTCCAGCTCTGATCAGCTCACTGGGTGACTCTGACAGCTTCCTCCCCAAAGCTTCGGTACTGACCTGTGAGAATGTGGTGTCCCAGGCCCCCTGCAGGCAGGAACCCACCCCCAGCTCCTCTGGTGGGCCCACTTGGGCTTTCTTACCTACTGGCTTGTGAGACCCAGTGGGCCAAACTTGGTGTCCTATTTTTGTTTTAGCCTTTTTCTTAGTGTGTGTTTTCTCTAACTACTGCTGTGTAGAACCTCTATATGAGTTTTAGGTAGAGAATCTTGCCCACGCAGAGGTCCCCCACCCCAGAGAGCCTCCACTTCGCCCCCCCACGTCTGGTCCTGCCTATGCTCCACTTGGTGTGACTGTTGACTGTGATTGATCCACACAGCTGCTTGGCCCTGCATCTCCTTCCTTCTTGTTGCTGAGGCCAGTTCTGTTCTCTCTTTCTCCACCTGAACTGCACTTACAGCCACGACAAAGGATGAGAAGTGGTTGCTAAGAAGGACCCTCCTGCAGCGAATCTGCTCTGAGGAGGCTGCGCTGGCCCAGCCTGTCATTTCCTTCTCTAAGCTCATTCCAGAGGTCGGCCAGGGGCATCCTGTCCCTGCCTGCTCTTGTGGCCCGTGAATCAAGAATGGATTTTACATTTCCAAATGGTTGAACAAATAAACAAGTAACACTTAATGAAACTGAGAAGTTTCCATGTACATAAGTAAAGATTTATGGAGGTGGTTATGCCCATCTCTTCATAGGCCACCTGCAGAAGGCTGCTGTGGTGCAGCCATGGCAGAGTTGCATCCTTGAGACAAAGATCAGTTGGCAAAGCTGAAAATACTGATTCCTGGCTCTTTAGGGAAACAGTTTCCAGTCCCTGGTTTAAGGGCTGTGCGGCAGGATCCCAGGATCTTGGTCAACTTGTTCCTCACTCAGGGCCTGCTGTGGCCTTCGCTAGTATGTCTGCAAAGTCTGCATGCTATGGTGCCTCTCATGGGGGCATTGAGCTCTGTCGTGCTAGATTTCAGGGTGTCTGCCTCATGGTCATCTGTCTCACCAACAGAGACCCTGTGGCCATATTCAAACTATCAGGAACAGTTGGTCTTTGGCAGCAGGGATGCCTTAGAGCTGAGCTGCCACCCATCCTGAGGTGGTCCCATGACACCCACTGTCTGGGTTAAGGTTGGGGCAGGGCTGGTGTCCTGAACTGCTGTGCGGTGTGGATCATAATAGCTGGGGGTGGGGGGAGAGGGGGTTGCTATTACTCCCCATATGGCGGGGGGTGCCTCACCCCCCTGCGATGTGGATCTAAGAGCCAATTACTCCCTCCTGCAATGTGTGTTCATTATTAGCCGTCTCTTTTGTTCAGGATATTAGGAACAATTTCACAGGTTGTGTGTACACAGCCTGCGATAGGAGAATGAATACTACCTTCTGCACCTCCGGATATTAGGAACCATATCACACAATAGGTGTACACTTTTTCAGAGATTTGGGGTAATGTTGTCCTGTGTTTCCCTGAATATTCGGAGACATATCACAGGGTGACTGTACAACCACTACTCTCTTGGCAGGAACATCATACTTTACCTACTGGAAATTAGGAGCAATATCACAGATTAGGTGTCAAGCCACTGTCATATTGGAAGTAATATCATGCTTTCCCCCACAAGTTATGAGGAACAATATCACAGGGGGTGTCTACCTTCTCTGGTACTGGGAGTAGTATCATCATCTCTTCCTTTAGATGACAGGAACAATATCACAGGGTGGGTGTACACCCCGTGTGTTTTTGGAAGCAATGTCATTCTCTCTTCTTTTAGGTTTTAGGATTCATATCACAGGCAGGGTGTACACCCCTTGTTATATTGGATGGAATCTCATTTTCTTTCAACCTGTATCTTTAGAACAATATTCCATGGGGGCTGTCCATCCCTTCAATATTGGTACTAACACCATCTTCTCCTTTCCTGGATATAAGAAACAATATCACAGGAGGGGTGTACACCCCTTGCAATACTGGTAGTAATATCACCTCTCCCCTGTGGTTATTAAGTACAAAATCCCAGGGTGGCTGTATGGTTCCTACTTTATTGGGAGTAGTATCATCCACTCACCCCCTGGATAAGAGGAACCATATCACTGAAGAAATGTCCACCCCCTTCGATATTGTCAGCCATGTCATCTTCTTCCCACCTGGATATCAGGAACAATATCCTAGGGTTGGGGCTGTGTACACCCACTGTGATATTGAAAGTAAAATCAGCCTCTTTCCCGCTGGATATTAGGAAGTATATCACAGGTGTGTGTGCACCTTCTCGGATATTGGGAGTACTACGAGCCTCCACCCTGCTACATATTAGGAACAATATATGGGGGGCAGGGTGGTTACAGCTCCTGCAATATTGAGAGCAATAGTCTTCTCTTTCCCCTGTACATTAGGGTCTACATCACAGGGGTCTGTACACCTTCTGTGATATTAGGATTAATGTTGTCCTCTCCCCTACTGAATGTCAAAAACAGTATCACAGAAGGGTGTACACCCCCTGCAATATGGCCAGTAATATCATCGTCTCTACCTTTGGATACTAGGAACAACATCACAGAGGGTGTGTACACTCCCCTGCAATATAGGGCATAATGTTATCCTCTCTTCCCCTGGATATTAGGACCAATATCCCTGGTGGTGGGAGGTGGAGTACATTAAGAACAATATCACTGGGTGGGTGTACACCCCCTGTGATATTGGGTGTAGTATCATCCTCGCCTCCCTAGGATATTAAGAACAATATCACAGGAGGGGTGTACCACCACAGCCCCTGCGTTATTGGGAGCAATAGCATCTTCTCCCCCTCTTGATATAAGGAACAATATCCCAGGGTGGGTGTACATCCCCTGCGATATTGGGTGTAATGTCTTCGTCTTCCAACATGGATATTGGGCATAGTGTCACAGGGGGGGTGTATGCCTTCTTTGATATTGGTAGCAATATCACCCTCTCCCCTCAGGATTGTAGGCAAAATATCAAAGGAGTTTTACAACTCATGTGATATGAACAGTAATATCATCCTCTCCCTACCTAGATGTTAGGAACTGTATCACAGGCTACTGTACACTTCTTGTGATATTGGGAGTCATATCATCCTCTCCCATCATGGAAATTAAGAACAATATTACAAAGGAGGTGTACACCCCCTGCCATATTGAGAGTAAAATTATGCTCTCCCTTTCGGGATATTAGGAACAATATTGCAGGAGGTGTGTATAACCACTGCGATATTGGGAGTAATATCATCCTCTCCCCCTGAATATAAGAAACAATATCACAGGAGGATGTACACACCCTGTGATATTGGGAGTCACATCATTTTCTCTCCCTCTGGGTATTCGGATCAATATCACAGTGGATATGTACACCCCCTGCGATATTGCCAAGAGTATCATCGTCTCCCTCCCAGGATATAGGGAACAATATCACAAGGGGGTGTGCATCCCCTGCAATACTGGGAGTAATATCTTCCTCTCCCCCGCTGACTATTAGGAACAATGTCACAGAAGGGGTGTACACCCCCTGCTCTATTGGGAGTGATATCGTCCTCTCTGTCCCTAGATATTAGGAACAATATCACTAGAGAGGGTACACCTCCTGCAATGTTGAGACTAATATCATCCTCTCGCCCCCTAGATATTAGGAATCATATCATAGGTGTGGTGTACACCCACTGCGAAATCAGAAGAAATAGCATCCTCTCCACCTTTGGATGTTAGGGACAATATCACGGGGGAGGTCTACGCCACCTGCCATATTGGGAGTCATATCATCCTCTCCCACCCAGTACATAAGGAACAAGATGACCGAGTGGATGTACACCTACTGCGATAGTTTCAATAATGTTATCCTCTACACCCTGGCTATCAGGAATAACATCATAGAGGGGTGTACACTTTCTTCGATATTGGGAGTAATCTCATCCTCTCCCCACTGGATATCAGTAACCAGTCTATTAATTATTAAAATTAATACATATAATAAAAATTAATAGTAATCATCGTTATTAATAATCACAGTAAAGATAGTCAAAATTAATACTGGTTAAAAATGTTAACGATTAGTACAAATAATAGTAATATCACTATTAATAATAAAATAATGATATCAGCAGTTAATGTCACTTAAATCAATACTAAGAGATGCTGGTAATAAAATAATAATTAATATTAAGAACTAATAATATTGTTAAATGACATTAATATTAATAATTAATTTTAAGCATGCATAATCATATTTAACAGAAGTATGCATAATTAATGATGGTATCCTATTAATTAATATATCATTGATAATTATCAAAATTGATCATTGATGTTCAATAATTAATCATATTATTACTCCTAATACCGCAGGGGGTGTACACCTACCTGTGATGTTGTTCCTAATAGCCAGGGACAGATAGCATGATATTAGTTTTAATATTGCAGTAGGTGTACATTCACCCTGTGACACTGATACTAATATCTAGGGGGGCAGAGTATGACATGACTCCCAACAAAGCAATGAATGGACAGCCACCTGGTGATATTGCTCCTAATATTCATGGAAGAAGCATATGATGTTACTCCCAATATCGCAGGGAGGGTACAGCTCTTCTGTGATATTGTTCCTAGTATCCGGAGGGGGAGAGGATGATAATGATTCCAGTATCACAGGCTGTGTTAACCCGCCCTGTGATATTGTTATTAATATCCTAGAAGGGAGAGGATGATATGACTTCCCATAGAGCAGGAGGCATACACCTAGCTTGGGATATTGTTCCTAATATCCATGGAGAGGAGAGGCTGATATTAATCCCAATACGGTAGGGGGTGTACATCCACCCTGTGATATTCTTCTTAATATCTCAAGGCCGAGAGGTTGATATTACTCCCAGTATCGTAGACACTGTACACCCCTGTGTGATATTCTTCCTGATATCCATAAGGGGAGAAGATGGTATTAATCCCCATATCGCAGCAGGTGAACACCCACTCTGTGATATCTTTCAGAATTTGCAGGGGGAGAGAGGATAATTTCATTCCCAATATTGCAGAAGATGTACAAGCCCCACCCTGTGATATTATCCTGAATATTCCAAGGCACAGAAGATGATGTTGCTCCCAATATCGCAGAAAGTGCACACCCCCCAGTGATGTTGTTCCCATGATCCAGGAGGAAAGAGGATGATATTACTTTTAATATCGCAGAGGGTGTACATGCCCCCGGTGATACTCTTCCTAATTTCCACCTGGGAGAGGATGATATTACTCCCAGTATCGCAGGGGTTATAAACGCTCCTTTGATATTGTTCCTAATATCCAGGCGGGGAGAGGATGATATTCCTTCCTATATTGCAGAGCATGTACACTCGTCTTTGATACTGCTCGTAATGTATATAGGGGGAAATGCTATTACTCACAAAATCATAAACATGCTGTGTGTCCACCCTGGATCCTAATATCCAGGGAGGGATATTACTCCCCAAGACGTGGGGGGTGTCCACGCCTGTCACATTGTTTCCTATACCCAGGGAGGACGGGATGATATCGCTACCAATATCGAAGAAGTGAACATGCCCCCTGTGATATGGTTCCTAATATCCACGTTGGGAGAGGATGATATTACTCTCAGTATCACAGGGGTTGTCCAACCCGCCTGAGATATTGTTCCTACTATCCACGTTGGGAGAGGATGATATTACTCTCAGTATCACAGGGGTTGTCCAACCCGCCTGAGATATTGTTCCTACTATCCAGAATAAGAGAGAATGATATTACTTCCATAGTGTAGGGTGTGTCCCCCTCCATGTGATATTGTTCTCAAGAGCTAAAGGAAGAGAAGATAATGTTATTCTTTGTACTGTAGTGGGTGTACAGCCAACAGAGATATTGTGAGGGGGGTGAGGCAACCCCCAAGAGGTGGCTCGTAATAGCCACCCGCACCCCCTGGGCTATTAGGAGCCACCTCACAGAGGGGTGAGGCACCCCCGCGAGTTGGGAACTAATAGCCACCCACTCTCCCCCCCCGGCTATTAGGAGCCACCTCGTGGGGGGTTACGCACCCCCAGCGAGGTGGGGACTAATAGCCACCCTCTCTCCCCCACTGTCTATTAAGAGCCACCTCGCCCAACGTGGATATTGGGCATAGTGTCACAGGGGGGTGTTCGCCTTCTTCCATATTGGTAGCAATATCATCCTCTCCCCTCAGGATTGTAGGCAAAATATCGAAGGGGTTTTACAACTCATGTGATATGGGCAGTAATATCATCCCCTCCCCATCTAGATGTTAGGAACTATATCACAGGTGACTGTACACTTCTTGCGGTATTGGCAGTCATATCATCCGCTCCCATCATGGATATTAAGAACAATATTACAAAAGAGGTGTACACCCCCTGCCATATTGAGAGAAATATTATGCTCTCCCCTTCGGGATATTAGGAAAAATATCGCAGGAGGTGTGTACAACCACTGCGATATTGGGAGTAATATTATCCTCTCCCCCTGAATATAAGAAACAATATCACAGGAGGATGTAGACCCCCTGTGATATTGGGAGTCATATCATTTTCTCTCCCTCTGGATATTCGGAACAATATCACAGTGTGTGTGTACACCCCCTGCGATATTGCCATGAGTATCATCGTCTCCCTCCCAGTATATAGGGAACAATATCACAAGGGGCTGTACACCCCCTGCAATATTGGGAGTAATATCTTCCTCTCCCCCGCTGGCTATTAGGAGCAATGTCACAGAAGGGGTGTACACTCCCTGCTCTATTGGGAGTGATATCCTCCTCTACTTCCCTGGATATTAGGAACAATGTCACTAGGGAGTGTACACCTCCTACAATATTGAGACTAATATCATCCTCTCGCCCCCTGGATGTTAAGAACCATATTGCAGGGGTGGTGTACATCCCCTGTGAAATCGGAAGAAATATCATCCTCTCCACCTTTGGAACACTTTTTAACATAGCTTCGTATGTGGGGAGGACTCGAGTGATTAATCGAATGTTTCATCAGGTGTGGTTCTTCTGTTTCCCAGTTTTGACACAACATTTGATGAAATTTCCAGGGACTCCTGTGGTCAGCCTCACAGTTTCACTCTGTCACTTTTTTTTTTTTTGAGATGGAGTTTCACTCTGTCGCCCAGGCTGGAGTGCAGTGGCCGGATCTCAGCTCACTGCAAGCTCCACCTCCCGGATTTACGCCATTCTCCTGCCTCAGCCTCCCGAGTAGCTGGGACTGCAGGCGCCCGCCACCTCGCCTGGCTAGTTTTTTGTATTTTTTAGTAGAGACGGGGTTTCACCGTGTTAGCCAGGATGGTCTCGATCTCCTGACCTCGTGATCCGCCCGTCTCGGCCTCCCAAAGTGCTGGGATTACAGGCTTGAGCCACCGCGCCCGGCCCACTCTGTCACTTTCTAACGCAGTATTCTTTGGGAGTCTTTCAAATTGAGCGCCATCATTTAAAAATAAGTTTTATAATATGCAGTTTCAGGTTAATTCTTTACCTTTGTGTCTCAGGCAGTGGCTACCCACCTGTGAGTAGTCAGAAAGGTTCACGCAGTTTTCCAGGGCGGCCTTTGCATTTACTGGAACTATTAATAGCTCGTTCCTGCTTCGGCTGTGATTGACACGCAGTGCGCGTGAGGCCGTGCGTGGCTTAGCGTCTTCTGCAGGCTTAGAGGTCACTTTCTGTTCTTCCCCAAGCCTGCTCTGCTGTGCCGAATGTTCACTGCGGGCGACGGTCACACTGTCTGGCACAGGCCACCGATGCCACAGGGCAGACTCCACGTATGGGAGCCTGCAGAATGGCAGAGTCCAGCCTCCTCGCCACCCTTCAAGGGGAGCAAAAAGTGCAAGCCTGTGATCAGAGCTGTGCTAGCCCAGAAAGCCTCCGAGCAGGTTTAATTTAGGAATCAGCTCCTACCAATTGCCCATGTTTAGGATGTGTTTGAGTTTTTGTGATTTTTCCTGCACTGAAGTTACTGGGCTGGCTCTGAGTCACTGTCATGGGACTTCAGGTTGCCCCGACGGGAAGCGGAGTGGGAGGAGGGCCACATAGAAGCTTGCGGCCGTGATAATGAAGTGCTTGTTGCCTCTTGGGACAGCGAGCTCAAACTCTTTGTAATTGTCAGCGTAAATAGTGACCTGGGGCCGCCAATAGAGGACATGGCTGTAATTCAGGGTGGCATGGTTGATTGTCATGGTTGATATCAGGTACCTGCCTCTAAAATGACGGTACCCATAGTGCGGCTGCAAGAGGGCAGCTCCTGTCAAACACACGTGCTCCTGGGCCCCTGCAGCCAAGGTCGTGCTGCCAGCCAGGCCTGTAGCTGTGGGTGCAGCGGGGTCTTCAAGGCACTGAGCGCCTCCCTCGTTTGCTTGTGGGGCCCAGCCCTCCGTCCCTCCTGGTCCCCAGTGCGGCTCCTCCCAGGATTCTCCCAGCCCCGTGCACACCTCCGTCTTCACAGCTTCCGTAGTTTTCTCGTGGGCGGCCCAGATGGGAGCCTGGGCAGGGATCGTGTGTTAGTCGAGTTCTCTCCAGCCTTCCCTGGGTAGTGGCTCAACAGGTCCATTCAGATAAGTCAGCCAGCTGTGTGCTTGCATGTTCAGGATACTTGTCAGGGTCCTTCCTCAGAGCAAGACTGACACTCACCTCCTCCATAGGACTTTGGAGCCCGCCCTGGAGAGACGCCAGCCACATCCGGAGGGGCCGCCCGGGTCCCCATGGGCTGGTGGGAGTGAATTCTGAGCCACTCGAGACCCCACTTTGTGTTCCTACACCCCACAAAGTCACTTAAAGCGCCATGTTCTGGTGCCGTGTGCCTCTCGAGAGTGGCACACAAGCCTGGACGGGGATCTGAGCGAGCACTGCCTTCCTCAGGCTACACTTGTGTTTTAGGGCCCCTGGAACACTCGTGGCTGTGGTTATCGCCACTGTCTGGGCTTCCCTAGACGGTTTCACCGGCAGCCTGAGGGCCACATCGGCAGCCACCGAGGAGCCAGCAGGTCCGACGTTGGTCTCACTCAGTCCTTCTCGACTTTGGTGACAGAGGAGACAGCAAAACTTCAGCTGGGAGCCCCAGGCCTTCTCTGCTTGGGGCCCTGGGACTGAGATAGCACAGATCCTGCCATCCACGTGCTGGGGGCCCCGCTGTGCGGCTCCCTCCTCTGGTCAGGGGCCGCTCCCTTGGGCTGGGCAGCTCCGGGTCCTCGCACTCAGGGGCTCAGGGTGGGTCCTGGATGCAGAGAGAAGAAGGGCGGAGGTTTGAGCCCAACTGTGTTGGCTTCATCTTCTGCCTCTTGTCGCTAAATACATTTGCAAAGTTTTCCAGATGAAAACTCAGAAGGGATTTTTAATGACTGGAATCTGTGAATTCCATGGAAGCCAAGTCTGTCTACCTCTTTCACCCACCTCACTTCTCCCCGTTGGGGCTGATTTTGGCAGCGTTCATAGGGGCAGGGACGCAAGGGGTGGTGGCCAGCCCTCGGCCCTGTGTCCCTCCCCTCCTCCCCTCAGCACCACAGCATTTCAGTGTCATCCCCTTCCCTGCATGTGTCCTCATGAAAACCAAGTGCGGCTGGAGGGAGATGCCTGTGCCCGCTACCATGACCTTCCCGGCCAGCTCGGCTGCAGCAGCCCCTGGGCAGGCATCTGTCTGGTGCTGTCTCCATGCTCCTCCCATCACCTGACGCTCGTGCTCC
>NW_012111475.1:1596562-1598566 GCF_000951035.1 Colobus angolensis palliatus
CCCCTCCTTCTTCCTGTCTTCTCTCACCTTTCTCCCCCCACCTTCTCTCCTGGGTGAGGGGCAGAAGAGAAGAGATCTCCGGAATCTTCTGCTTCATCCAAGTAGCTTGAGGGGAGCATCAACAACCGCAATTTGGCTGCCCCAGCAGGTGCCTCAGGGCAGCCTTTCTAATGGGAGTCCTGGAATCATGTCTTTCCTTAATGTGTCCTAAAGGCTGGAGGACATGAAGTGAAACAATGCTCCATGCTCAGTCCTGTGATTTTGTGTATTTATTGGACTTACTTTGAAATGAAACTAAATGATACCCAAGGTAGAGCATAAAAAAAAGAAAAAACAGGCTATGGTGTTTGAAAAACAAACAAAACCGTTTGGTGTTTTGGTTTGTTCTTAGACCTTCACAGGCTCCTAGGTCACACGTTTCAGTTTCTCAGCGAGTGACATTCTCTGCAGAAGCCGTGTCAGCCTCTTGTTTGACAATGTCAGCCACAGCGGAAAGAAGCACTTCGTAGGCCCCGTGTTCAGCACCTTGGCGTAAGCTCCTGCTATCTTCTGTTCATGCCTATCACAGCTCTGTGCATTGGGCATCCTCTTGATCCCTGTGGGAGGATGGAGGATGGAGGCAGAAGGGTGAGTGACGGCAGGATCACATGAGGGGTCTCTCCCAAAGTAGGGAGGGGAACCTTCCCAGGATCTCAGTGCCCATCACGTCCTTCCTCCTCCTCCTCTGCCACTCTGTGACTGTTTGACTCAGGCTGCAGGGACAGACGTGAGTATGTGCAGAGCGTGTGTGCACCCCTGGGGGTGTGTGCTCATATTGGCAGGGAGGGATGTGAGCATGTACAGAGCATGTGTGCACACCTCGGGGTTGTGGGTTGGTGTTGGCACGGACAGACGTGAATGTTTTCAGAGCGTGTGTGCACACCTGGGGGTGTGTGCTTATGTTGTTTTGTAAGCGGTAAATAAGTGGCCTGTTGTGTCGGGCTGCCCTGCGTTCGTGCTAAGTCTGTCAGTGGCCCTCGGGTTGGGGTCTCCATCTCCCCAGACAGCATTCGAGTGTCTTGAAGTTTCAGATTCTTCCTCTCCGGGTACTTGGGCCTCCTCAGGACCAAACATCAGAACCAGCCAACTGCAAACTACAAGAACGTTCAAATGCATCTTCAGTAGAAAAAACAAAAGCAATTGGAATAATTTTTCAACACGACCCCGTGGTTAAGCCGTTAGATACTCCAGCCAACAGATTGAGTCACTTTAAAATTCACACCAATTAAAATGGTTGTAATAGTTGCAGAGCTTTACCTCTAAACCTTGAAATAATTGAAGCATTCTGCTCCACTTGCTTACAAACTAGGGTTGGGGATAACTTTCAGTCCAAAGTAGTAACCTTCTAAATCCAGCTTAGATGCGAGGCTCCCACTGACACAGGAAGAGACAGTGGCCCTTGATTATTCTCCTGTATTCAGATACTTTGTAATTTTTTTTTGTATCCTGATCATCACTTCTGCTTTTCCAATTCAAACTAAGGGGAGTTTAGTTCTGTTTTGGAGAAGCTGTGGTTAGTGGTTTCTTTTCATGGCTTGCTTAATTTCTTATGTCTGGCGCTTACATTTACCATTAGATTTTTCTTTAGTACGGCGGTGCCATAGCCCAGGGCTTCTCCCTCCACATCTGCTCCCCAGGAGGCCCCATAGGAATGGGCGCTGGAGATCCAGCCCCTCTCCATGTGCCGTTTTCTTTGAGTCCAATGTAGGTTTGGCTCAGAGAAGAAAACAGGCCTCTGGGTTAGGTGCCTCTGATTGCTTGCTAGTGAAATGTTTAATGATAAGGCGCCTTCCAAACTAATTTTACACATTGATAGTTGTAGCCTGAAGTATCACTGCAGTCATAAGAACAAGAAACACTCCCATCAAGTAGACAGGCAGAAAAAAGCCATAAAAGTTTAATAAAGCGCAAATAAAATGGTGTTGTAAGAATGTACAGTGGGAAATGCTCTCAGTCCAGCCAGAT
>NW_012111475.1:1598901-1601697 GCF_000951035.1 Colobus angolensis palliatus
GGGCCATGGAGGTCGCCGAGCAGGTGGTCACTCATTGCTTGTGGAGTGGTCCATGGCCTGTGAGTTTATTCCCCGGGTCTGTGTGGGTGAGGTTAACCAGTTCACAGCTGGGCACTTACCCCTTACACAGGTCACACTAGTTAAAGTGGAATCTATATTACTTCACACAGCAGTGTGTGAGGAGCTGGGAGGGTGGGGAGGTTTGGCCCTAGCGCTAGAGTCTGGGCTCCTGACATTCTGTGTCTTCCTGTTGGGGGGCCGTCAGGGCCGCTGTGGGTCCTGAAGACAGTAGGTGCCATATGGACCAGGGGATGAAGAAGCCTCTAGAGGCTGTGAGGGGCAAGGAGACGGTCACTTCCACAGAGCCAGCCCTGCTGACACCTCGACGTTAGCCGGTGGGACCTGTTTTGGACTCCAGCTTCCAGAAACGTGAGAAAATAAGTCAGTGTTTAGGGCGCTAAATTTGGGGTGATTTAGTGGAGAAACAGAAAACTAGCCCACAAAGGTGCACGCATTAAAATGTGCTCTGTCCAGGTGTTCACAGTGGTGTGAGGGGGATGGCATCAGGGTTCTGGGAACTGTGCAGTTTTACTGAAGGAAGGGGGCTCGCCATGCCTTTCCTCATGTAACTCAAGGTATGTATGCCTGCCACACTGCCCGGGAGACAGGGACTGGAATTCTGACTTTCTTATGGGAACCAAGCCACAGTCAGAACACAGTGAGGGCTGAAATGAGCTTCCTACAGACTGAAGTGGGAAGAGGAATCGCAAGTAGCTTGTTTTTTTCTACACGGACCTGTCCTTTCAGGTTTTTTTAAGTTTTGGAAAAAGGGAGAAGCCAGGCACACCTCCGTGAGGGACAATGTTTCTGGAGGTGGCGCGGCTTCAGCCTGAACGTGGCCGTGTGGTTGGGAGGCTCAGAAACTGCCCTCCAAGGGCACTCATCTATTCCTTATTGCACTAATACCTCCTTTACAGAAATCCATAGAAATTACAGTGCGGGAGGCTTCTGGTCTGGATGGGTTTGTGTGGACTGAGGTCACGGGGTGTTGTCCCAAGTGCTTATCCTGATCTGGCAGAGGCTCTGTTCCCAAATAATTATTCCACAGTTTCAGAGCCTATATCTGAGTGATAGTCTTTTAACTTTGTTGCATAAAAGCAAACAAAGTATGTCTTGAGGGTCTAAAAATCCATTTAGTAGTCATGGCTGTAAACTCAAATATGGGGCTTTGGGATGGAGTGAAAACCACCGTCACCTGGCGTGGACGCTGCCTGGTATTTTTAGCGTGGTGGCCTGCTCGTGCCTTGAGCTCCATCTGCAGTGTGAGCAACAGCTGTGCATTTGAGAAATGTGGGCAGGTCAGCTTGCTCCTCCAGGAGCCTGCAGGCATCCGGGTGAGGGGCCTGGGATGAGGCCACGTCAGTGGGAAGGAGCTTGATTGTGTCAGCAGATATGTCTGCCTCTACAGACCTGAAAGCCAGCCAGAACCCAGTTTTCCTTTGGTCATCTAATGCCAGAAAAAAACGTGTTTCTTGGAGATTCTCGTAATTTATATTAATGAACCGTTTGACAGTAAATAAAATGTTATAAATGCATGAGACTTTACAATTTGGCAGATGTGTAACTCACATGTCATTATATCAAACTGCTGAAGATACTTGTTTCACTTGAAGGTTTTTAGCATTTTATGTGCAAACCAAATGCCAGTAGCATTTTGAAGGAGTATTTTGGAATTTTAAACACAGTGGGATAGTGCTGGGTCTCTGGGATGCTGGTAAGGTGGACGTGACCTCAAGCTCTTGGAGCTTGCAAGCAGGATTCCTAAATTGTCACACCTGCAGTGCTGGAAGTCAAAGTGGATTTCTGTAAACGAGGTATTAGTGCAATAAGGAACAGATGAGTGCCCTTGGAGGGCAGTTTGAGCCTCCCAGAAACCCCAGGAGGAAGCGGGGTGGGAGGCAGTTACGCGCCAGAACCTGGATGGTGGACCGTGTTTGCTGGTGGCCTTGCTTGGCAGACCATTATGTGCAATAAGAAACAGGTTAGTGCCCTTGAGAGAGGTTTCTTGGCCCCCTTCAGAACTGCAAGTGGAAGATGCCCCAAGGTCAGGGGGTGGGAGTCCGGTTATCCACAGAAGCCTGGATGATGGAGTTGGGTTTGCTGGTGGTCCTGCGTGGCAGGTCATTACGTGCAATAAGGAACAGGTGACTGCCCTTGAGGGCGGTTTCTCGGCCTGCTTCGGAACTGCAAGTGGAAGATGCCCCAGTGTGAGGGTGGAGGTGGTGGTCCATTATCCAGTGGGGCCGGATTTGCTGGTGGCCACTGCATGGCAGGTCACTGCGTGGAGCGATGGGAGGTGAGGAGTGGGAATCGAGGATGCACCCTCCACAGCTACTGCTGGGAGTTGGCTCTGGTAGCAGAGGGGGCATAGAGGGATTCCCATCAGGGGCAACACGACTGGGGTCCCACGTGTGCTGGACGCCGAGGTGTGGCTATATGTAATCTCAGTCTGCACAGCCGTCCTGGTGAGTGGGTTCCGTTACCTTCCCATCTCACACTTGAGAAATCTCCGGGGCTCACATCACAGCTAGGTGGGTTGGAACTAATGTCTCAGGCGGGACGTTGGCCCCAGAGCCCAGATCTTACCCCCGTCCTCTTTTGAGTCCGCCAAGCTTGTAGAGAGGGGTGTGTGGTGGTGGGTGGCGGCTGAGAAACCAACACAGTAGAAGGGGGGAAGGAAATAAACCAGGCAGGAGACACAGGCAGTGCTTAGGAGGTCTGCACGGGGTCTGGGTG
>NW_012111475.1:1607627-1609089 GCF_000951035.1 Colobus angolensis palliatus
TGTGAATTTGACCCTGACCCTAACCCTGAGTGTTGAAGTCTGGTGCAGTGTCTTGAGCCCTCTTCTGCATTGAGGGTGAGTGACTGTAAATGACCGATTTCTCAGTGGTGAAAGTTCAAATTTAGCTTCCCTGAGGAAGCCAGACCTCAGTCACCCATGTCTCCATTAACACTGCAGCCCCTACACCGGTGGCTGCAAGTTTCCAGGCCTTCCTTGGAGAAGCAGCCGTGAGGTGCTTGATGATTTGATAACATCAGCCACCTTCTGTCTTCTGTCTAATCACGGTACAAATGATTCTCCTTCAAGGAAATGGATCTGGTTTCTTCCTGATCGTTGGAAGAAGCAGCCCGCCTAGGGACTGCACCGTCCTCTGCACTTTCACAGCAAAGCCTGTGTCTGTCTCAGAGGAGTGTCACGTGTGTCGTGGGAATCGCCTCCTTAATTCTTCCTGCTTTTGAGGGCTCGGGTAGCTCTGCCTGTTTCACCTGGGATGAGCAGCGGGTGGTCTCTGGCTGCTGTGGGATCAGGGCTTGTGTTTCACCCGGGATGAGCACAGTCAGGGAAGTAAACAGCTGTGAAAGATGCCGCCTGATGTGAGCCATGGCCAGGCACTTTGGAACCTGGGATCCCAACTCCAGCCTTTCAAAGAACACAGAGGAATATAAAATGCAGATGGGAGAGTTCATATTTTGGGCATCTCTGTTCTTCTGAAATCAAAGTGCAAAGAAAAAGTTTTGCCTTGAGGTCTTACCCCATACTTGTTTTTCTCCTGAGGTTTTAAGATTTTCTTAACTGCTTTTTTCTCCCCTGATCCTTGGGGAACTTCTATCTTTATATCTTCTTAAAAGATATGGTTAAATTCAACACTGAAATTTAAAAACATGCTTCATATTTTTCTTTTAACTGATATATCTGACATTGGTGAAGAACTAACTGGGAGTATTGGTTTATTTCTATTTTTTTTGAGACAATCTTGCTGTGTTGCCCAGGCTGGAATGCAGTGGCACAATCTTGGCTCACTGCAGCCTCACCTCTTGGTTCACGCCATTCTCCTGCCTCAGCCTCCTGAGTAGCTGGGATTATAAGTGCCTTCCACCATGGCTGGTTCATTTTTGTATTAGTAGAGACGGGGTTTCAACATGTTGGCCAGGCTGTTCTTGAACTCCTGACCTCAGGTGATTCGCTCACCTTGGCCTCCCAAAGTGCTGGGATTACAGGCATGAACCACCACACTCGACCAGGGTTATTCTTGATTATAACTGTAACATATCCCTTTAATAAAAACAAAACAGAACAACAATAACAAAAAACAGCTGTCTGAAAAGTCTCAAAATTAAAGAGCTCACTTGGACAGGGATTTAGACACTAGTTGAATGGCCCAGCACACCATAGTTACATGGGCCACTCGGCCTGTTAGATCCTTAGGGTATTTGAAGTCATGTGGATATTTACATTTTTGCCT
>NW_012111475.1:1609139-1609470 GCF_000951035.1 Colobus angolensis palliatus
ACACCATAGTTACATGGGCCACTCGGCCTGTTAGATCCTTAGGGTATTTGAAGTCATGTGGATATTTACATTTTTGCCTCTGGATATCGTGTTAGTATTCGGCTAGTGTTTGAGGGCCAGGCTCAGATCCAGGAAAACAACAGCCCCTGCCCTCACAGCACTTCTCTTCCATGTGTGTGTGTTAGGAAAATAGAAAGCATAAGATATTTTTTTCAATGAGCTGGGAAGATGGAAAGACAAGCTTAAGATGTTTACTTGTTCAGAAGAAGGGAAGTGCAAGGAACACTCAGCTTTTCTGCTGCTGAAGGAGGCCCCTGGTGGAGGCTGTTTC
>NW_012111475.1:1609689-1611687 GCF_000951035.1 Colobus angolensis palliatus
GTACTGTTCTTCCACTGCTATAAAGAACTATCTGAGGCTGGGTAATAAGGAAAAAAAGGTTTAATTGGCATACAGTTCTGTGGGTTGTACAGGCTTCTACATCTGGGGAAACTTACAATCAGAGTGGAAGGTGAAGGGGAGGCCGGCATGTCTTCACATGGCTGGAAGGGGACAGAGAGTGAAGGGGAAGGTGCCATACACCTCCAAACAACCAGATCTCCGGAGAACTATCATGAGGACAGCACTTGGGGGATTGTGCTAAACCATTAGAAACCACCCCCATGAGTCAATCACCTTCCACCAGAGCTCACCTCCAACACAGGGTTAGAGTTCAGCATGAGATTTGGGTGGGGACAAACAGCCACACCGCCACACCATGTCAGGCTTCATATTCTTCTCCTGCACGTGCTTTGCAAATGGTTCTGTCATTGGTTTTTGTTTCTGTTGATACATAATATATGTACATATTTTCAGAGTGCATGTGATACCTTGATTCACCCCTATATTGATGAAATCTGTATACTTGGGATGTCTTTCACTTTAAATAGTTTCTTTTCCTTGTGCTGGTTATGTTAAGTTATTCTCTCCTAGCTGTTTTGAAATACACAGTAGATGACCCACTGCCATCCCCCTGCTGATTTATCAATAGTAGGTCTCGTGTTCCCATTAGGCTGTGTGTTTGTGTCTGTTACCAGCCTCTGCCCATCCTGCTTATGAGTGGGCTCTGCTGGGCCCTGTTGATCACCTACTCTTGGCCTTCATGAGATCTGCTCTCAGCTCCTGCTTATGAGTGAGAACATGCGCCGTTTCCTTGCTTGGCTTGTTTGCTTAACGTAATGTCCTCCAGCTCCATCCATGCTGCCGTGGATGACAGAGCTCTCCGCTGTGTGGTGGAGTATTGCTCCTGTGTATGTTCGGGCCACGTTCCCTTCATCCCCTGTTGATGGGCACTCAGGTGATTCCAGACCTTGGCTGCTGTGGATGGAAGCTGAGAGCAGTCAGCGGCTTTATCCTCGGGGGACGTGAGCCACTTTGATGTTCTCAAGCAGCCTATCCCCAAAGCCCTCCGTAGAATGCTGCATTCATTTGTACCCATGGCTTCTTCCACTAGGATGAACAGCTTGATGGGGCTTTGAGTGAATGCTTGGGTTTCTGCCTTTAATTGGTACCCAGCTACACTGGCCAAGCAGGGGTCCCAGTGACCCTGGACACTACCTCTCATAAGGTCCAAAGATGCAGTTCAGTTCTTTTTTTAACTTAAAAAAAAAAATGCTTTTGACCTGGTTAAGCTATAGCATTATCAGTTAGAATTTTTCACATTGGAAAGGTATATATTTTATTTTCTAAGAAGGAAAGAAATCCTGTTAAATACTCTAACCACAGATTAAATCGTGTCAAGGAAAGAGGTACTATTTTGGGGGAAAATTACCCCTTCATGTCAAAGATCAAGGAGATGACTTACATTGTTTAATTGAGTTTATTATGAAATCTTAAGTGGTTTTAAGAAGATGAGCTGTGGATACTGTAAGACATGAGACTGATGCTGATTTAATATTAGTCAGCCCTTACAGAATGTGGCTAATATTTAAAGCTTGCTCCAGTATTGCTTGATAGATTATAAGTTAATGTAAAGATCTGTTTGATGCTTTTATTTTACAAAATATTATTGAGAAAAAGTTTGACGGCCAAGGAACCGCCTTCAACCAATTTCTTCCTAATTTCTATCACCAGAAAAATTTGTCCTGTTAATTCCAGAATTTACTTTTGGAAAGTTCCTGTAAGGAGAGCAGAGGTAGTATTGGTGGTTGAATCGTGACTTGAATTTAGGTGAAGATCGTTAAATATTTCATAGTCATGTTTGTCTTGGTGGTTTTAGCAATTTTATATTAAATTTAGAACTGCGAGTCAAACCAAATGTGTTCTTTTGCTTTTGTGATACTCCTTTGTATGACTATACTGGTAAAGAATGATAAAATGTGTATAGGGTATTTTTTCTGT
>NW_012111475.1:1612470-1615306 GCF_000951035.1 Colobus angolensis palliatus
TGTCAAATGCACTTTCTATTTAGGATATTTTCAGCTTATGCTGGGTTTATTGGAACAGTTTCATCCCATGGTAAGTCAGGGAGCATATGTGCTCATAAAAGTAGAGACGATCTCATAGATACCATGAGATATAATGTCTCTGATGTTATAGAGATACGATGAAAACAATCAAGTGGCACTTGGAAGCCTTGGAGGGACTCACATGGGCGGCTCCTGGAATGCAATCCTGAGCGCCACTGGCTTCTGGATATGACATCTGTGCCTTCTGCTGAGCCCAGTGTGTTATCGGCTGCTCTCTGGTGCAGAGAGGTCCAGCGTTCCTGTGTGTAGGTGTTTGAGCTGCCTTAAGAGGCTAGGTCAATTCTCACTGGTGTCTTCAGGGCTTTAGGCCTTCTGAACAAGCAGGAGGAAGGACGACTTTGTAGAGCTTTGGAAATCTCAACGGACTTCAGGGCCATCCCCCTTGGCAGGAGAGAGCCCCACTGGAGAAGAGCAGGGTGCTGTGCGGGCCTGTGCTGGGCCCAGGTGTGTACGGACCTTGTGAGGACAACAGGACACAGATCGGTCTTGGTTCACAACTGGTGTCGATGGCCACGCAGCATTTCTGCCAGGTACATGAGTGCGGGGACTTGGGTTTTGGGGTGTGCGTCCCGGTTACCTAGTTGCTTGGAAGACCCCTATTCAGACTCCAGCCTGAGTCACCGTGACAGGCCTCCTGCTTCACACGTCACACGGAAGCTGTGGCGTCAGTCACTGACGTCCACCAGGTGTCAGATGTGCTTGTGTATCTTCCTTGGTCTCAGGATGGGTCTTGTTTTGAGGTTATAGTAAACGTTCTTTAAGAGGGGTTTTGGATTTTTTATGTTTTTTTGCAAGGAGGCAGCAGGGAGTGCTTGAGCAGTGAGATCCCCTTTCCAACCAATGCAATTTCAGATCCCAGCAGGTAATTAAGGCAGCAGAGCTGTGGGATCACCTTTCCAACCAATGACAATTCAGATCACAGCAGGTAATTACGGCAGCGGGGCAGGTGGCAGAACCCTGAACTGTGGCTGTTTCTGGTGTCTTGCCCCGCAGACAGAGAGTGCTGGGGCCTCTGTGGTCCTCGGTGGGGTGAGTGGAGTGCATGAGCTGGGTGCTGCTGGGCCCTGGCTGGCTCCCCAGCCCGGGGTTTATGCAGGACTCGTTATTAAGACAACTTGGAACCCAGAAGGCAGCACGAGGAGAACGGAATTGTGCCCTTCTGGATCGTTGGTGCTTCCCAGTCTCAGACACTGAGCAGGCTCTGAGGGGTCGCTCCAGGAAGACTTGCACTGTTGGCCCCCGGGGTGGAGTGGGGCTGCAGCAGGTCTTGCAGGAGCTGGAAGTGGGGGTGAGTTTCTCGCAAGCGGGACCTTTCAAATGGCCCAGCAAGATGCATCCGTGGAAATGGTGCCACCTAACGCAGGGCTGCGACCAGCAGGACCTGAAAGGCTACAGCGGGCTCTGTTTCTGCTCTCTCTCTCTCATCTCTGCATGGTTTTCCTTGGTTCTTGTCTGTTTGGAGGACGCTTCCCCCTTTCTTGCGCTTACCTAGCCTCCTGAGCTTGTTGAGTATGACAAAGCCCTGAGAAGACATTTTTATCACATAATTGTGTTATCCTGGTGTCTGGATAAATGATCTGCAAATGTGGGTGACTCAGTAGCTCTGAGGGTGTTCGATATCCAAGACAGAGGTGGGAAGGAAATGTTCAGGCAGGCATCAGAGGATCTGTTTTCTGCTTTACACTGGGGCCCTGGTTTGCTGACAGTCTTCACACTCGATCCTAAATGGGGATAATGAAGTCCCACGGATTTGGCTTCAGCTGAGAGCTGCCTCCAGCACAGTCTTGTATGAGTAACAGTTTCTATGTTTGGTGCGAAGGGCGGACGTCAGTTGACCTTATTTGTGGTGGTGCTTATGGTGGCTTTTCCGTAAGGAATGTAGACTTTATTAGCTTTGGCAAGGGAATCCTGAGTGATAAATTGGAAGAATATTTCAGGAAATTCTGGAACCTGCAGTGAATCTGGAATCTGTATGAAATTGAGATTTGGAGTCTCACGATTTCCTAATGCTACCCCAAAACCCAGTAGTTGAGACAGTCGTAGAGCTTCAGTTGTGCTGCCCCGGTTCCCCATTTTAAAAGGAACACGTTGCTTTCATCTAGAATGTTCTGAGCTCTGAGTGCTGCCGGCCGAGTGACCAGCTCTCTGCATCAGAGGGGAAGCCAGGGCTGTGCTCACGGCATCATGGCAAATGGGAGCTGACCCTGGACCTCAGGCACGTGTGATGCTGACCATCTTCTGTAAACTCCAAGGGTGTAGTGGTCTCCTTGGCCCTTTACAGTCTTCTGTAACTTTTGAAGTGTCTGCACTTTATAGATTTTTCAGAAGTAGACAGCCTTTTCTCACACCTTTGGGCTGAGTTTTGTCAGAGGCTGGTGTGTGGGAAGCACCACACCCACATTCTGACAGGGAAGACTCTGGTGCCCAACTGAAGTCAGAGTGGAAATTTGTTTTTCCTTCCCTCCAGTCTGGTCCAGCTGCTCCCTGCTTGGCCAGAAGAAAATCATGCTTATCCAAGTCGTAGGCAAACCCCCGAAGTCAAACATTTATCTTTTTTCTTTAATATGCCCATTCCCAGGAGGAACTTAAGGGCTTTGAGAACTGACACCTTAGGACTGTAGTTTTCTTCAGACTGTAAAAACCTTGGTGTGTGACAATACTGAACATTGCCTGATCCCTGTGATCCTGTAAAACAGTGATGGTTAAGACATTCCCCCTCCCCACAACTGTGCCCCCACTTTTACTGCAAGAAGCC
>NW_012111475.1:1615836-1619848 GCF_000951035.1 Colobus angolensis palliatus
CACGGGGAAGTGGCCAGGGCTCCTCACCTGCTCTGTGGCTCCAGCTCTGAACAGCTCACTGGTGACTCTGACAGCTTCCTCCCCAAAACATGGGTCCTCGTCTGTGGGAATGGGGTGTCCCAGGCCCCCTGCAGGCAGGAACCCAGCCCCAGCTTCTCTGGTGGGCTCTCCTGGGCTATCTTACCTACTGGCTTGTGAGAGCCGGTTGGCCAAACTTGGTGTCCTGTTTTTATCTTGGGCTCTTTCTTACTGTGTGTTTTCTGTAACTACTGCTGTGTAGATCTTCTATTTGAGTTTTAGGTAGAGAATCTTGCCCAGCCAGAGGTCCCCCATCCCAGAGAGCCTCCACTTTGGTGCCCCCGGGCTGGTCCTGCCTGTGCTCCGCTTGGTGTGAGTGTTGAGTGTGATGGATCCACGTGGCTACTTGACCCTGCATCTCCTTCCTCCTTGTTGCTGAGGCCAGTTCTGTTCTCTCTTTCTCCACCTGAACTGCATCTGAAGCCAAGATGAAAGATGAGATGTGGCTGCTAAGAGGGACCCTCCTGCAGCAAATCTGCTGTGAGGAGGCTGCGCTGGCCCAGCCTGTCATTTCCTTCTCTAAGCTCATTCCAGAGGTCGGCCAGGGGCATCCTGTCCCTGCCTGCTCTTGTGGCCCATGAATCAAGAATGGATTTTGTATTTCCAAATGGTTGAACAAATAAAAAACTAACACTTCATGACACTGAGAAGTTTCTATGTCCATAAGTAAAGTTTGATTGGGGTGCAGTCATGCCCATCTCTTCACAGGCCACCTGCAGAAGGCTGCTGTGGTGCAGCCATGGCAGAGTTGCATCCTTGAGGCAAAGATCAGTTGGCAAAGCTGAAAATACTGACTCCTGGCTCTTTAGGGAAACAGTTTCCAGTCCCTCGTTTAAAGGTTGTGTGGCAGGACCCCAGGATGTTGGTCAACTTGTTCCTCACTCAGGGCCTGCTGTGGCCTTCGCTAGTATATCTGCAAAGTCTGCATGCTATGGTGCCTCTCATGGGGGCGTTGAGCTCTGTCGTGCTAGATTTCAGGGTGTCTGCCTCATGGTCATTTGTCTCACCAACAGAGACCCTGTGGCCATATTCAAACTTGTAGGAACAGTTGGTCTTTGGCAGCAGGGATACCTTTGAGCTGGGCTGCCACCCACCCTGAGGTGGTCCCATGATACCCACTGTCTGGGTCAAGGTTGGGGTAGGGCTGGTGTCCTGAACTGCCCTGTGATGTGGATTGTAATAGCCTGGGGGGAGAGGGGGTTGCTATTACTCCCCATATCGTGGGGAGTGCCTCACCCCCTGCGAGGTGGATCATAATAGCCAATTACTGCCCCCTGCAATGTGTGTCCATTATTAGCAGTCTCTTTTGTTCAGGATATTAGGAACAATTTCACAGGTTGCTTGTACACAGCCTGTGACAGGAGAAAGAATACCATCCTCTGCACCTCCGGATATTAGGAACCATATCACACAATAGGTGTATCCCTTTTGGGAGATTTGGGGTAATGTCGTCCTGTGTTTCCCTGAATATTCGGAGAAATATCACAGGGCGGCTGTGCACCCACTACTCTCTTGGCGGGAACATCATACTTTACCTACTGGAAATTAGGAGCAATATCACAGACTGGGTGTCAAGCCACTGTCATATTGGAAGTAATATCATGCTCTCCCTCCACAAGTTATGAGGAACAATATCACTAGGGGCTGTGTACCTTCTCCGGTACTGGGAGTAGTATCATCATCTTCTCCTTTAGATGACAGGAACAATATCACAGGGTGGGTGTACACCCCGTGTGTTTTTGGAAGCAATGTCATTTTCTCTTCTAGGTTTTAAGATTCATATCACAGGCGGAGTGTACACCCCTTGTTATATTGGATGGAATCTCATCCTCTTTCAACTTGTATCTTTAGAACAATATCCCATGGGGGCTGTCCATCCCTTCAATATTGGTACTAAGGCCATCTTCTCCTTTCCTGGATATAAGAAACAATATCACAGGAGGGGTGTACACCCCTTGCAATATTGGTAGTAATATCATCTCTCCCCTGTGTTGTTAAGGACAAAATCCCAGGGTGGCTGTATGGTTCCTACTTTATTGGGAGTAATATCATCCATTCACCCACTGCATAAGAGGAACCATATCACTGAAGAGGTGTCCACCTCCTTCGATATTGTCAGCCATGTCATCTTCTTCCTGCCTGGATATTAGGAACGATACCCCGGGGTTGGGGGTGGTATACACCCACTGCGATCTCGAGAGTAAAATCAGCCATTTTCCCGCTGGATATTAGGAACTATATCACAGGTGTGTGTGCACCTTCGGGGATATTGGGAGTACTATCAGCCTCCACCCCACTGCATATTAGGAACAATATAAAGGGGGCAGGGTGGTTACGACCCCTGTGATATTGAAAGTAATACTCTTCTCTTTCCCCTGTACATTAGGAACTATATCACAGGGGTCTGTACACCTTCAGCAATATTGGGATTAATGTTATCCTCTCCCCCACTGAATGTCAAAAACAATATCACAGAAGGGTGTACACCCCCTGCAATATGGCCAGTAATATCATCGTTTCTACCTTTGGATATGAGGAACAACATCACAGAGGGTGTGAACACTGCCCTGCAATATTGGGCATAATGTTATCCTTTCTTCCCCTGGATATTGGGAGCGATATGAAGTGGAGTACATTAAGAACAATATCACTGGGTGGGTGTACACCCCCTGTGATATTGGGTGTAGTATCATCCTCTCTTCTCTAGGATATTAAGAACAGTATCATAGGAGGGGTGTACAGCCACAGTCCCTGCGTTATTGGGAGCAATAGCATCTTCTCCCCCTCTCGATATAAGGAACAATATCCCAGTGTGTCTGTACATCCCCCACGATACTGGGCATAATATCATCGTCTCCCAACGTGGATATGGGCATAGAGTCACAGGGGGGTGTACGCCTTCTTCGATATTGGGAGCAATATCATCCTCTCCCCTCAGGATTGTAGGCAAAATATCGAAGGGGTTTTACAACTCGTGCGACATGGGCAGTAATATCATCCTCTCCCCACCTAGATGTTCGGAACTATATCACAAGTGGCTGTACACTTCTTGCAATATTGGGAGTCATATCATTGTCTCCCATCGTGGATATTAAGAACAATATTACAAAGTAGGGGTACACCCCCTACGATATTGGGAGAAATATTATGCTCTGTCCTTTGGCATCTCAGGAACAATATCACAGGAGGTGTGTACAACCCCTGTGATATTGGGAGTCATATCATCCTCTCCCCCTGAATATAAGAAACAATATCACAGGAGGATGTAGACACCCTGTGATATTGGGAGTCATATCATTTTCTCTCCCTCTGGATATTCAGAACAATATCACAGTGGGGGTGTACACCCCCTGCGATATTGCCACTGGTATCATTGTCTCCCTCCCAGGACATAGGGAACAATATCACAAGGAGGTATACGCCCCCTGCAATATTGGGAGTAATATCTTCCTCTCCCCCTCTGGCTATTAGGAACAATGTCACAGAAGGGGTGTACACTCCCTACTCTATTGGGGGTGATATCATCTCTGTTCCTGGATATTAGGAACAATATCACTAGGGAGTGTACACCTCCTGCAATATTGAGACTGATATCATCCTCTCGCCCCCTGGATAGTAGCAATCATATCACAGAGGGGATGCACACCCACTGCAAAATCGGAAGAAATATCATCCTCTCCACCTTTGGATGTTAGGGACAGTATCACGGGGGAGGTCTACACCCCCTGTGACATTGGGAGTCATATTATCCTCTCCCACCCAGGATATAAGAAACAAGACAACCGGGGGGATGTACACCCACTACAACAGGTTCAATAATGTTATCCTCTACCCCCTGGCTATTAGGAATAACATCATAGAGGGGTGTACACTTTCTTCGATGTTGGGAGTGATATCCTCTCCCTGCCGGATATCAGGAACAAATCTATTATTA
>NW_012111475.1:1624603-1625146 GCF_000951035.1 Colobus angolensis palliatus
ACACTGATCCTAATATCTAGTGGGATGGAGTATGACATGACTCCCAACATAGCAACGAATGGTCAGCCACCTGGTGATATTGATCCTAATATTCATGGAAGCAGCATATGATATTACTCCCAATATCACAGGGAGGGTACAGATCTTCTGTGATATTGTTCTTAGTATCCGGAGGGGGAGAGGATGATAATAATTCCAGTATAGCAGGCTGTGTTCACCCGCCCTGTGATATTGTTATTAATATCCTGGAAGGGAGAAGATGATATGACTCCCCCATAGAGCAGGAGGCGTACACCCAGTCTGGGATATTGTTCCTAATATCCATGGAGGGGAGAGGCTGATATTACTCACAATATGGCAGGGGGTGAACATCCACCCTGTGATATTCTTCTTAATATCTCAAGGCCGAGAGGTTCATATTACTCCCAGTATCACAGACACTGTACAACCCCATGTGATACTCTTCCTGATATCCGGAAGGGGAGAAGATGGTATTAATCCCCATATCGCAGGAGGTGAGCAATCACTCTGTGATATCTTTCC
>NW_012111475.1:1625196-1625792 GCF_000951035.1 Colobus angolensis palliatus
CCCATATCGCAGGAGGTGAGCAATCACTCTGTGATATCTTTCCTAATATGCAGGGGAAAAGAGGATAATATTATTGCCAATATTGCAGAAGATGTACATGTCCGCCTGTGATATTGTCCTTAATATTCCAAGGCACAGAAGATGATGTTACTCCCAATATCGCAAAAAGTGTACAATCCCTAGCGATGTTGTTCTCATGATCCAGGAGGGAAGAGGATGATATTACTTTCAGTATCGCGGGGGTGTACACGCTGTTCCTAATTTCTACCTGGGAGAGAATGATATTACTCAGAATATCGAAGGGGTTATAAATACTCCTTTGATATTCTTCCTAATATCCAGGCGGGGAGAGGATGATATTCAGCCGTATATTGCAGAGGGCGTACACTCGTCTTTGATACTGTTCGTAATGTCTACAGGGGGAGATGATATTACTCACAAAATCATAAACACGTGTGTGTCCATCGTGGTCCTAATACCCAGGCAGAGATATTACTCCTAAAGTCGCAGGGGGTGTCTACCCTGATTGTCACATTGTTTCTTATACCCAGGGAGGAGAGGATGATTTCACAACCAATATCGAGGAAGTCAGCATG
>NW_012111475.1:1626451-1630751 GCF_000951035.1 Colobus angolensis palliatus
CCTCTCCCCGCCTTGGCTATTGGGAGCCACCTCGCAGGGGGGTGAGGCACCCTCCGTGACGTGGGGACCAATAGCCACCCCCTCTCCCCTCCTTGGCTATTGGGAGTCAAGATGGACTCACAGCGTGTTTAGGATATTGTGGGTATTATCATCTCACCCTCTGGAAATAATGACCTCTCTCACAGAGGGGTGTACACCTTCAGTGTATTGCTCAGGGAACAATGATATAATTAATTATTAAACATGAAGAATCGATTTTAATAATTATCAATAATACTATCAATTAATATTTTACCATTAATTATGAATAATTATTTTACATAGATGATGGATGCCAAAAATTAATTTTTAGTATAATGTCATTTATCAATATTATTAATTCTTAATATTAATTATTTTATTGCCAGCGTCACTCAGTATTGATTAAAGTAACATTAATTGTTGATATCATTTTATTAATAGTATTAATATTAATTATTAATACTAATCATTATTTTTAACCAGTGTGTATATTTAGTATCTTGATTGCCATTATTAATATCGGTGATTACTATTTTTATTATATTTATTAATATTATTAATATACTTGTTCCTGATATCTGTCACGGAAAGTGTACACTCCTCTGTGATGTTATTCCTAATAGCCAGGATTAGAGGATGACATTATTGAAACTACCGCAGTGTGTGTACATCTCTTCAATCATCATGTTCCTTCTATCCAGGGTGCGAGAGGATGATATTACTCTCAGTATCGCAAGGGGCGTGGACCTCCACTGTGATATTTTCGCTGACATCCAGCCAGGGAGAGGAAGATACTACTAATAGCCAGCCGGGGAGAAGAAGATGTTACCCCCAATATCGCACGGGTGTACACCCCTTGTGATATTGTTCCTTATATCCTGGGAGGGAGACGATGATACTAGTGGCAATATGGCAGGGGTTTTATACGCCCACTGTGCTATTGTTCTGAATAACATGATATGACTCCCAATATCACAGGGGGAGTACATCCTCCTGTGATAATGTTTCTTATATTCAGGGGGAGAGGATGATATTACTCCCAGTATTGCAGAGGTTGTACACACCTCTTGCGATATTGTTCCTAATATCCCAAAGGGGAGAGCATAATATTACTCTCAATATCTCAGCCGGTGTACACCTCCTTTGTAATATTTTTCTTAATATCCAAGATGGGAGAGGATGATAAGACTCCCAATATGGCAAGAAGTGTACAGCCGCCTGTGATGTAGTTCCTAACATCCACGTGGGGAGAGGATGATATTACTGCCCTTATCGCACGAGTTGTAAAACCCCTTTGACATTTTGCCTACGATCCTGAGGGGAAAGGATGATATTACTCCCAATATCAAAGAAGGTGTACACCCCCCGGGACACTATGCACAATATCCACGTTGGGAGACGATGACTATATGCCCAATATCGCAAGGGATGTACACAAACCCTGGGATATTGTTCCTTATATCGAGAGTGGGAGAAGACGCTAATACTCCCAATAACGCAGGGACTGTGGCTGTACATCCCTCCTGTGATATTTTTCTTAATATGCTAGGGAAGAGAGGATGATACTATTCCCAATATCGGAGAGGGGGTACACCCACCCAGTCATGTTGTTCTTAATGTACTCCACCTCCTTCCACCAGGGATATCGTTTCTAATATCCAGGGGAAGAGAGGATAACATTATGCCGAATATTGCAGGGGAGTGTACACACCCTCTGTGATGTTGTTCCTCGTATCCAAAGGTAGAGACGATGATGTTATTGGCCATATCGCAGGGGGTGTACACCCTTCTGTGATATTGGTTTTGACATTCTGTGGGGGAGAAGACAACATTAATCCCAATATCGCAGAAGGTGTATAGACCTCTGTGATGTAGTTCCTACTGTACAGGGGAAAGAGAAGAATATTGCTTTCAATATCGCAGGAGTGTAACTACCCTGCCCCCTGTATATTGTTCCTAATATGCAGCAGGGTAGCAGGGTGGAGGCTGATAGTACTCCCAATATCCCAGAAGGTGCACACACACCTGTGATATAGTTCCTAATATCCAGCGGGAAAGAGGCTGATTTTACTTTCGAGATTGCAGTGAGTGTACACCGCATCCAACCCTGGGGCATCGTTCCTAATATCCAGGTGGGAAGAAGATGACATGGATGACAATATCGAAGGGGGTGGACACCTCTTCTGTGATATGGTTTCTGATATCCAGGGGATGAGTGGATGATATTACTTCCGATAAAGTAGGAACCGTACAGCCACCCTGGGATTTTGTCCTTAATAAACACAGGGGAAGTGGTGATATTACTACCAACATTTCAAGGGGTGTACACCCTTCCTGTGATATTGTTTCTTATATCCAGGAAAGGAGAAGATGGTGTTACTACCAATATTGAAGAGATATACAACCCCCATGGGATATTGTTCTAAAGATACAGGTTGAAAGAGGATGAGACTCCATCAAATATAACAAGGGGTGTGCACCCCCCCCGTGATACGAATCGTAAAACCTAGAAGAAGAGAGAATGACATTGCTTCCAAAAACACATGGGGTGTACACCCACCCTGTGATATTGTTCCTGTCATCTAAAGGAAGAGATGATGATACTACTCCCAGTACCGGAGAAGGTACACACCCCCCTGTGATATTGTTCCTCATAACTTGTGGGGGAGAGCATGCTATTACTTCCAACATGACAGTGGCTTGACACCCAGTATGTGATATTGGTTCTGCACACCAACTCTGTGCCCCTCGTTTCCCATGCATTGTCTCCACAGTTTTGGAACCTCGGGGGAGGCTTTGTCTTTGGTTACAGATGAAGAGAGGAAGGGTCTGAGAGGTTAAGCAAGTTTGTTACTGGAAAGGGGTTCCAATCCAGACCCTAAGAGAGGTTTCTTGGATCTCACAGAAGAAAGAATTCAGGGCGAGTCCATAAAGTGAAAGCAAGTTTATTAGGAAAGAAAAGGAATAAAGGAATGGCTACTCTGGCTGGGCGCAGTGGCTCAGTCCTGTAATCCTATAACTTTGGGATGCCGAGGCAGGTGGATCACCTGAGGTGAGAAGTTCAAGACCAGCCTATTCCAACATGGCAAAACCCTGTCTCCACTAAAATACAAAAAATTAACTTGGCGTGGTGGCAGGTGCCTGTAATCCCAGCTACCAGGAAGGCTGAGGCAGGAGAATCGCTTGAACCCAGGAGATGGAGGTTGTAGTGAGCCAAGATCACGCCACTGCATTCCAGTTCGGCCAATAGAGCGAGACTCCATCTCAAAAAAAAAAAGAAAGAAAAAAAGAATGGCTGCTCCATGGGAAGAGTGGCCCCAAAGGCTGCTGGTTGCCCATTTTCATGGTTATTTCTTGATTGTACGCTAAACAAGGGTTGGACTATTCATGAGTGTTCCAGGAAAGGGGTGGGCAATTCTCAGAACTGAGAGTTTCTGCCCTCCCTTCTGAGACCATGTAGGAAACCTCCAGATGTTGCCATGGCATCTGTAAACTGTCTTAGTGCTGGTGGGAGTGTCTTGTAGCAGCTAATGCATTGTAATTAGCACATAATGAGCCATGAGGACAATCACAGGTCACTCTCATGGGCCATCATGGGTTTGCTGGTCTTTGCCTGGCTTCTTTACTGCAACCTGCTGTATCAGCAAGGTCTTTATGAGCTGTATCTTGTGCCGACCTCCTATCTCATCCTGTGACTAAGAATGCCTAGCCTCCTGGGAATGCGGCCCAGCAGGTCTCAGCCTCCCTTTACCCAGCCCCCATTCAAGATGGAGTCGCTCTGGCTCACGTGCCTCTGACAAGTTGGCCTGGGTTGAGTGTTCCCTAGTGTGTGCTTGTTGGAGCTGTTCCTAGGAGTAAGAGGTATTGTCAGTAGGAAACAGGCCTCTGTTAGCCCTGGGGCTGGCACTCTGCCCCAGTATGTCGGCCTCATTTTCGTGGTGACAAAACTGGGGCTCAGAGACATCAACTCCCTCACCACGAACACCCAGACTGTGCATGGTGGGCTGGGGTTTGAATGTGGGGCTTGAAGACCCATCATCTCCTCTGATCCCCTAGTCTCTGCTGCCCAAGAGGAACAGGATCCCAGGATCCAGTCCCCTCGTGGCACCAGCCAGGGTGGGTGGAGATGGGGTGGCACAGTTCCAAAGGCCCCGGACTCTGAGGCAGGTCCGGGGCTGAGAGCAACCCGGACCTGCAGACCCCACCCCGAGAAGAGTGGTTGCATGCCCGGCCCAGCGGGCAGGAGATCTGTGTCCTCAGTAAACGTGACGGCGCTTCC
>NW_012111475.1:1631184-1632294 GCF_000951035.1 Colobus angolensis palliatus
TGAACACGTTTTGAAACTACATGGCGTGAGTGGTTGCACAGGACTGTGAATGCACAAATGCCACCACATTATTCACGCTGAAATAGTTAATTGTATGCGATGTGAATGTCACCTCATTTAAAGTGTTTAAAAGAGGGGCCTGGGAGAGTGCAGTGTATGTGAGAATCACGTGGGACACCCACAGTCTCTGAACCGCGGTTTCCTTGCCATAAACTGGCAAAGAGACCGTGTGAGCTGCATTCCCTGGGGCCAAGAGATTCCAAGAAGGAAAACCTGGGATTCCAGGGATTGGGATGAGGGCCGGGGGCCAGAAGGGGAGGGGGCCAGTGGGGACGGCATAGGGGGCAGCCCAGACAAGGCTTTCAATACTGGGTAGCAGCGTCTACACAGGCGGAGATCCCTGCATCTCACTTCCTGCAGGGCTGACCGGTGGCCAGAGGTGGGACTGGCCAGGCTGGGCCCAGCCAAGTCTGGGAGCAGAGGACAATGAGTGAGGGATCTCCGGGGCCACCCTCACTGGCCTGTGGCTCTCCTGACACAAGAGAGGTCCAGGAGCTGATCTTGGGTCCTAATGGGGGACATCTTCCTGGCAGCAAGCTGGCAGGGTGGTGTGGTGGTCAGTGTACTGGGCTCTGTGTCTCCGCCCCTACCTGCTGTGTGACGGTGGGCCAGACACCTAACCTCTCTGTACCTCTGTTTCTTCAATGGCGAACAGGGGCACTAGCAGCCCCCACATGCGGGCACAGTGGCCTGAAGGATAAAGGCAAGGGTGGCACGAGACCTACAGCAAAAGCTCCAAGCAGGGAGCTGCCCAGGGAGTTCTACCATCATCTCCCCTCTGGCCGCCAAGGAAACTGAGGCTCATGGTGACCTGGCCCAGGTCTGTTGGACTCAGGGTCCTTCTCATCCCCAAGATCAGAGGGCCGCCACCAGGGAAGGAGCTGGCCCCTAGACACCGCCCAGGAAGCACACAGGGAAGGATGCCCTGGGGACTTCAGTATGTTAGTGCAAAAAAACATTTATTGCTATTTGAACCCTGCTTTCATGCCTCCATTTCCCAGAAAATGAGCCACAGGAGACACCAGGAGAGGCAGGAGACCATCCTCCTTG
>NW_012111475.1:1637041-1638376 GCF_000951035.1 Colobus angolensis palliatus
CCATCTCAAGATGGCTCCCAGGGCCAAAGACAAAGTCCAAGATGCAGCAGTCCATTCCCTCACTGCCCCGCCCCACACATGGAGCAGGGGCGTGAGAAGACCCTGAGTTACCGCCGCTGTTCATCCAATGCCCCCGGCCCAGCAAAACACTGGACTCTGTGCTGGGTGCATGGCTAAGCCTAACATCCTGGCTCCCAGTCTGAGGGATCTGGGACTGAACACTGACCATAAAGGTGGCCCGGGCTGTGGCAGAGGGAAGCCCAGGAGCCTGGAGGGGCCCCAGGAGGCCCCTGACTCAGCTGGGGGTGGGAGGCAAGGGCTTCCTGAAGGGGTGAAGGGGTGGGGGCATCCTAACAGGAAGGAGCCAGCCAAAGCATGTCTCTGCGTGTGCCTGTGTGCACGCCTGTGTGTGCGCCTGTGCGTGGTTGTGTGTGCACCTGTGCCTATGTGTGTGTGCCTGTGACTGCATTTCCATCTGCCTGTAGTGTGTGCAGCAGCTAGTGAGTGGCAGGCTGAGCCAGGACACACCTAATCCACCCTATTCCAGGGCTCGCTCACATGTGTAGACTAAAGGGGACCGCATTTTAGAGGCAATCGGCAAGGATGCCCATTTACCCCTGCCTCTCTGCCAGCCTTTCAGGCCCCATCCAGCCCAGCTTTCTCTCCCACTCCTCTGGGCCCTCGGTCCAGAGCCTCCTATACAAGGAGGAGGGTGTGGCCTTGGAAAGACAGCCGCCCCTGGGGAATTCCGAAGGGGCCTCCCTGTGGGAAGCTGGCCTGGGCTGACAGTATAGTCACGATGAGGCCCAGAGGGCTGTGCATGGGAAGGAGGTGAAGGAGGCCTCTGCACCTCGACCCCAACCATGGACTTTGGCCTCTCAGGTACTACTTGGCCCTTTCATTCCTCTTGGGCAGGCAGAGTGGGCGGCAGGCTTGACCAAGAGAGATAAAGGCCCACTTCTGGGAGGCCCGTCCCCTGGGTCCCAGGCAAGCCCCTGAGCGGTGAGCAGCGTCCCTCTGGGCCTGACACCTGGCACCTCCCTGTCTGGCTGGGACTTGGGAGGCCACAGGGACCGGTTCTGACCACCAGGTGTTGCCAGCACCAGGTGAGGGATACAGGGCGGGATCTTAGGGCTGCCCCAGCTCCTCATGTTGTTCTAAGGCCAAGATCTTGGTCCCTGGACTAGAGCGCCCTGGCCCCTCAGCCCATAAGGAGTACAGATGCGGTGCCAGTGCGATGCTGAGGAGGGGCAAGTGCCTGCTGGGCAGAGGGGTGGAGACACCCCAGGTCTGAGTCTGCCAGTCCCAGCTCTCCACCCCTGCAGGGCTGGGGGC
>NW_012111475.1:1638426-1638935 GCF_000951035.1 Colobus angolensis palliatus
AGACACCCCAGGTCTGAGTCTGCCAGTCCCAGCTCTCCACCCCTGCAGGGCTGGGGGCAGAGAGAGCACAGCACCTCCCCTCGAGACAGACCCGATGCAGCAAGGTCTCAGCCTGGCTGGCTGGGGCCCCGCCCCACTGCACCTGCTGTGAGCTGGGGTTCCCCTGTCTGTGAAGCAGATGGTAAGACACGGGTCCCACCCCACCCTTGCTGGAAAGTGTCTCGGGACTCCAGGAAGGAGGTGCTCAGTGCAGGCTGGCACCCTGGGCAGGCTTCCTAGAGGAGGCACTGGGATTTGGGTTGGATCTTGCCATGTGGATTCAATGTGAAGATGATGCCGTCCTCCAAAATGTCCTTCTCCCAACCCTGTTTTCTTTCTTAAATGCAACTTGACACTTGACTGTCAAGACTCAGGTTGGTGTCACCTCCTCCAGGAGGGCCCCCCTGACTACAATCCCCCTTCTTTACCCAGAGGCCACCATTGCCCGCTCATGTGTCAGCCTCCCAGGC
>NW_012111475.1:1644605-1646039 GCF_000951035.1 Colobus angolensis palliatus
ACACAACAGGTGCTCAATAATGAAAGCTTCACCAGGCTCGTGGGCTTCACAATTTGTTCCAGATCACACTGTGTTTGGGAAAGCCTCTGAAAACAACAGCTGCTATGATAGATTCATTTTGTGAGGAGATGTGCCACATGTCGCTTGGAGCACCTTCTTCTGTGTGTTAACTGAGTAGTCATATTCTTTGAGCATGAGCTGTATACCAGCAGGTGCTAGGCACTGTGAGGGGCCACACCTCTGCCCTCAGGGAGAAGATGCTGGCCACTGGGGGAGGATGTGAGGGAACCAGTTGGAGAGAGGGAAAAGGCACACAACAGATGCTCAGCAGTGGCTTAGGAATGAGTGGATGGATGGATGAATGGATGAGCAGATGTATAGACACATGGATGGATGGGTGTGTGGATAGATGAGTGCTTGGATGGATGGATGGACGGGTGGGTGGATGGAAGGTTGGAATAATGTGTGTAAGTCTGTATGTATGTATGGGTGGGTAGATAATGTGTGGATGGGTGGAGGGTAGATGATGTATGTACATGTGAATGGATAGATGGTGGATAGACTAATGTATGGATAAACAAATGGACAGATGAGGGATGGATTAAGCGGTAGATTGGTGGGTGGATGGATGGATGAATGGATGGATGGAAGGATGAACAGGAGGTGAGTGGATGGATAATGGAAAGATGGATGGATATATGGATGGATGGATGAATGATGGATGGAAGGATGAATAGGTGAATGGATGGGTGATGGATGGGTGAATGGATGGGTGGATGGACAGGTGAATGGATGGATTATGGATGGATGGAAGATGATTGAATAGAAGGATGAACAGCTGAATGGCTGGATAATGGAAAGATGGACAGAAGGATGTATGGACAAACAGGTGAATGAATGAGTGAAGAGGTGACCAGATGAATGGTGGATGGAAGGATGATGGATGGATAGAAGGATGAAGAGTTGGATGGATGATGGAAAGATAGATGGAAGGATGGATGGACGAAAAGGTGAATGGATGGACAGGTGAATGGATGATGGATGGATGGGTGGAAAGGCGAACAGGTAAATGGATAGATGATGGATGGATGGAAGGACCCACTGGTGTATGGGAAGATGATGGAAGAAAGGATGGATGGATGAATGGATAATGGATGGATGGATGGAAGGATGTACAGGTAAACAGATGATGATGGAAGGATGAATGGATGGGTGGATGGACAGGTGAATGGATGGATAGACGGGTGAATAGATGGATGATAAAAGGATGGATGAATGATGGATGGAAGAAAGGACAGATGGATGATGGATAGATGGAAGGATGAACGGATGGATGGATGGACAGAGAGTGAACAGCACAGGGGCCCTCCTGCATCCCTTGCCACTCACCTGGATGTACAGGTCCACCATCTCGCTCTGCCGCAGGATGTAGTA
>NW_012111475.1:1646089-1647875 GCF_000951035.1 Colobus angolensis palliatus
TTTTAACCAGGGGAGCCCAAAACCCATGCAGTCCAGGTGCTCCCGGGAACCCCGGCTCCATGCAGCCCACAGACGTGACATCCGACTCCTCCTGGGTGTGTCACGATCAGAGCCCCTTACCTTGGGGAGTCACCGCATGCCCGAGCTCCAGGTCCCCCCACAGATGCACAAACCCACCTAAGCTGTCTCTGATGTCCTCCCCTTTTCAGGGCGAGTGCTGTGGAGCCTGCATTCAATGCATTCCCACACAGCTGCACACCTACTGTGTACTGGGCCCCAAGGCACAGGGTGTTGGGGCATGCGGCCCACCCAGGGTTCCCTGTCTCTGGAGGAGGACAGACGATCCTGGCACAGCACCAGGGGATGCCCAGCCTTAAGGGGCAGGCTGCTGGAAGGGGAACTGGGATTTCATCAGCCAGAGAGTCGTGTGGTTGATGAGGGTGGGAAGGGCACAAGACAAAGGGAATGTGCCATTCAGCCTGGCACACACAGGGACCAAGATGCCTGGCATATCTGGAAGGCAGAGGGCACACTGGGTGGCCCTTGTGGTCAGCAGCGGGAAGAGACAGAGGAAGCAGGGCTCAGCACTGCGTGAGAGCCCCTGGGCTGTGCCGCACGGCCGGACGGGGAAGCCAGCTGGGCAGATCTGCCTGCCTGGACAGGAGACCAGGAAAATCCAGCAGCTGTTTCAGCTCCTGAGGCTGGGCTCTGGCAAAGTGTGGATCCTGGCAGGGCGGGGGCTCAGGGGACTTACCCAGAGTGATGCTGAGTGCTAGGGCCAGCCATGTTGGCAACCTCCAAGCCCTCCTGGGGCTCCTCCAGTATGGCCAGCAGTGCCACCAGCTTGTTGCACAGCTGCAGCTGCCGCTCTGCCTTGGGTTGCCCAAAGTCACTGCCAGGGGCAGGGCCCGGTCCTACCACACAGGCAGGTGGGGTCAGGCTTCCCGCAGCACCCACCTTGCCCAGCGCCTTCCTCAGAGCTCAAACATGTGCTTGGAGCATCCCATGCCCCAGTTACCCCCTGCACCTCCACAGAGCTCTGTGCTCTGGGATAATGCATGGTTCAGACACCCAAGTTGGGGGTTGAAGAGTCACCTGAGGCCCATCTAGCTACACCCGGCAGCCTCAGACCAGCCTCTCCCACCTGGGCACTGGGGGTCTGACTAGGGGGAGCCAGCACCCCTCTCTGCTCTAAAAACACCACATTTATCTGTGCCCAGGGCTGAGCCACATTGTGAGCTCAGAGGAAGGGAGAAGCTGTCCCCGCTTCGGGGTGCAGGCAGACTTGGGCCCTGGGCCTCCCACTGACATGCTGTGTGTCCTTTGACATGTCCCTGTGCTTCTCTGAGCCTCAGCTTCCTCATCTGGAAGATGGGGACAGGACTTCCCACTCAGGGTTGCTTGAGATCATCGGATGCAAGGGTAGAGCCACTGTCATGTCCAGACCTGAGCGTTTTTCCCGGGCAGGGGCACAGTCAATATAATTCCCGGTGAGACAACTAGGCAAGGGTAGAGCCATTGCCACGTCCATGGCCCACGCGTTTGTCCCGGGCAGGGGCACGGTCAATATCATTCCCGGTGAGACTACTGGGAAACGAAGCATGTGCATGGGTGGCCTTGCCTCCAGGTGGGAGGCCTCTGCCCTGCCACACCTGTGCCTCAGCCCGCCAGGTGCCCCCTGAGGCCCACCCACATCAGCCCACAGGCCAGCTCACCCGGTAGAAGGACATGGCTTTCTCCCGCTCCCAGGCCTCATTGAAGAAGATGTCTCCAGCTGCCTCAAATG
>NW_012111475.1:1653405-1654812 GCF_000951035.1 Colobus angolensis palliatus
CCCTGCCCACCTCCACACCCCCACCACTGCAAAGCCAGCCCTCACCGCTCGGTGCCCAGGGACAGGTAGAGCTGACTGAGGGTCTCCAGGAGCTGCCCGCTCCAGCACTTTGTGGGCCAGGGAGAGCTGGAACTCGTGGTAGATGACACCCTGGGCCTTGCTGGGCATGACGACACTGTAGAAGTAGCACAGCCACTGGACGGCCCGCAGCTGGCCTGGGAAGAAGACAAAATGGAAGACGTTAGCCTCCCAGCATCGAAGAGAGGCTGGCTGGGCTCGGAGGCCCCTGCGCTGTGCTTGTCTCTTTCACACCTCTGTGAACCTGGGCCCCATAGGCGGGGAGCCTGAGCTCAGACAGGCCATGTACCTGTACAAGGGCAGACACTGAGCACACCGTGACATGGGCACAGCTTGGTGCAGATGCTCATGGTAGAGGCCGGCCTTCTTTACAACTCCCAGGGCCGAGGTCCTGGCCAGGCTCGGCCCCTGCACCAGGCCATCTATTTCTGCTTCACAAAGTCCCTCTGGCAAGGACCAGGGCTGCCTTCAGCCTGAGCTGATGAGGCCAGGGGCACAAGTAGCCCCTGTCGCAGATGGAACCCTGAGAGAGCAAAGCCAAGCGTCATGTCCGCCACACATGGCATCATGTTGGGGGAATGGGGTTCAAAGCCAGTCCCTGGTGTTCCCACACATGTTTCTCTCATGCAACCAGGCTCCAAAACCATAGGCTCACTGGCCTCTCCCAAAGCCACGGTGCTGAGAACAGTGGAAAGCAGCTGATTTTCTAGTGTCAGAAACATTCCGAAGATTAACACCGGAAACCAGGTACGCCGAATGGACATCTGTCACATGCGCCCCCCAACGACAGCTGAATACACAGTCCTCTCGAGCGCCCATGGGACATTCCCAATGACAGACCATGTGCCAGGCCACAAAACGAGCCTCAGTGAATGGAGAAGGACTGAGACCAAAGCAGAGTGTTCTTCAGCTGTACTGGCATGAAACTGCAAATCAAGAGTGAAGGAAATGTGGGAAAATCAAAAATATGTGGAAATTACACACTCCTAAACAACCAGTGAGTCAAAGAAGAGACCATCAAGGAAACTGAAAACTAATTTGAGAAGAATGCAAACAAATGCACAGCCCGGGCCAGCACGGTGGCTCACGCCTGTCATCCCAGCTCTGTGGGAGGCCGAGGCGGGAGGATCGCTTGAGTCCAGGAGTTTGAGATCAGCCTGGGAAAAATAGTGAAACCTCGTCTCTATAAAAAAATACAAAAATTAGCTGGGTGTGGTGGTGCACATCCGTAATCCCAGCTACTCGGGAAGCTGAGGCATGAGAATGGCTTGAACCTGGGTAGAAGTTGCAGTGAGCCAAGATTGCACCACTGCACCCCAGCCTGGGCAA
>NW_012111475.1:1663727-1666409 GCF_000951035.1 Colobus angolensis palliatus
CAGGGCGCTTGCCAACATCTGCTGCTGGCCATGACTCAGCACTTTCGATGGTGGAAAACCCACCACTTGTTTCCGAATCACAAACCCCAGGTGGGCCCTGACCCGAGTGGCCCCAGAAGGCGCACAGGAGGAACTGGGGCACTCACTCTCCACGTGGTCCATCTCCATGGCGACCAGAAGGGCCCACTCACAGTAGCCCTTGCACTGCTGGGCCGGGCCCTGGCGGGTGCAGAGGTGATCCAGGTGCAGGAGTATGTGGGTGAAGTCCCGGCCACACTCCAAACAGGGAAGCCTCGAGAACAGACGCACGGCCTCCAGGAGGTAGTGCTGGGCCAGCCTGCTGGCACCCGTGTGCAGGCACAGGGTCCCAAAGTTAGCCAGCACCACTGCCGGGTTCCTCCGCTGGCCCAGGTCCCAAACCACGCATAGGGCGCTGTAGTAGCCCTCGGCTGCCTGCCTCGTCCGGCCCATCCTCTTCAGAGCCACGGCCACCATGTTGGCAATCACACCTTCCTGGTCCTCGCTGGCCACCACTGCATCCTGGACAGACTGCAGGATGCTCAAGGCCACCAGGCTCGGCCCATGAAGCACGTGCAGCCACACCAGGGCCACCAGGGTGTCCACAATAGCACAGACTCCGGCAACAGCACTGGCTTCCACCTCCTGCATCATGAAGGTGATGGCTGGGCCGTGGTAGCCATGGTGGCTGTACGGCTGGGCCAGGTTGGCGTAGAGAAGGCCACGCAGAGCCTGGCCTGTGCCCGGGGTTAGGGAGGCCAGCGCTCGCCTGAGGTAGTGGGAAGTCTGCGTGGGGAGGCTGTGGGGCTGGAGGGCGTTCTGGAACACCAAGTTCACGCTCCTCAGCGAGCTGGCCAGCGAGTCCTGTGTCCTCAATGAGGCCACCTTGACACAGCTCAGCACCAGGTGGGGCAGGCACTTGCGGCTGTAGATGTCAGCCAGGAACAGGGAGCAGTCTGAGAGTCACGCAGCGTCTGGGGCTCCCAAGTCCCTGTGCAAAAGCAACAGCCACTCTAGGAAGGACAGGGCCTCCTTGGGCTGTGTGAGGTGCACGTGGTGCCTGGCCAGCAGGAAGCAGGCCCGGGCCACCCCCCGCCCACTGCAGCGCCAGCTGCAGGAGCTCCCCGTCCGCCTTGGTGCTGCAGATGTGGCCGGGCATCCCCAGGAGCAGGGCCATGGCTTTGGGAACCACCTGTGTACAGTTCTCCAGGTTCTGCTTCCGGTAATTGCTGGTCAGGTTGGTGTACACAGCCACCACCTGGAATAGGTCCCCGAAGCTGCTGTCCAGGATCCCCAGTGTTTCCTCAAAGTACACCCAGGCCTGGGACAGCTTGAGCCTCCTGCAGCACAGCCGCCCCAGGAGGAAGCAGAGCCTGGCCATGGCTATGAGAAGCCAGGTTTCTTGGCCGCCCCTCGGGCCTGTGCCAGGCGCCCAGTCAGCTCCTCCTCGTCGCTAAAGCTGCAGAACATGCCGCTCAGCCATGTCAGCACCACGTTGTACAGGCCATGGAAGCTGGCCTTGTATCCGGAGGTGTTCAGGAACAGCAGCCGTGAGATCAGGGCCTCTGGATTCTCCCAGTCGTCTTCAGCTTCCAAGCAGAAGGAGGGCTCCTCGGGGTCCTGCAATCTCATGTTGCTGGATGCCGCACAGAGACCCCAGGACGCTGGCTCCTGGGGGCAACCTGGGCAGGTCTTGCATTGTTCCAGAACATTCCTCACCTTCGAAGGGGTCTCCTGTGGCTCCAGGCCCAGGCAAGGTGGAGGTGTTTCTGCAAGTCACAAAAATACCTAGACAGATTAGAGTCCAGCAGTGAGTCCTTGGTACACTGGGGGCAGGGTCCCCGCATCCCCACCCTCTGTGTCCCTGGTGCAGCTTGCCATGAGACCTTGAGAATTATGTGCAATGCAAACCTGGGGCGTGGAGCACGTAGGAACTCCGGCACTATGGGGACAGAGAGAACATGCAGGCCCGTGGCCCGACTCTCCTACGAAATCACCCTCCTGTCCTGCTTTGTTGCCCACCTGACAGCATGGTTTTAGAAGACTATGTCAGCTTAGCGATCCCTCAGAGATGCCTTTCCCTTTAGAAAGAATCAAAGCCTTCTAACTGGACCCATGTATATACAGCACTACAACTACAAATGTAACTTTTGTCAGCATATTGGGCCCCCCGGTGGGGTACAGGAATCCATGAAATCCTCAACAGCCAATCAGAGCTATTGATCAGCTCAAAAGCTGCTATGCAAAATTGGTAAAGCCACCGACGGCACAGGACAGGGGTGTTGTACCCATGTACCCAGCTCCGTGCAGGGAAATGGACCATCCCTGCAGGAAGGATGGGAAAGCTTCCAGGCCCCTGTGGCCACCTTCACGTTGGATGGTCTGAAAACCTGAAGCCCACAGTTCCTAAAGGGTTAACAAAGGCCAGACTGCTCAAGCAGTCCACTGTTACCTGCTGTCTTTGGTGGATTCCTAGCCAAAGCCCCCTCCCAGAGGTGAGCAAAGGAGCACATTTCCTGTTGGAAAACCTGGGATGAAAAGAGGCATTACAGGGAAGGAAAAAACTAGATTTAAACAGACTCTCTTTTTCAAGCTTACATGTAAAAACTATTTTCAATACAAACTGTCTCCTTATTCATCTGTAAAGCCTTGGAATTAAAAAAT
>NW_012111475.1:1666459-1669179 GCF_000951035.1 Colobus angolensis palliatus
AAAAAATTAATAAATATGATTTAGAGGCAAATGGCTGACTTGACTTCACTAGATTAGCTAAGAAATCTCCCCCACCCGAAAGAGGCACAGCCCCTCCCAGCCACTACTGTGGCCTCTGGGGCAGCTGGAGAGCCACGTGCCTCCAGGGACTTTGGCAGAGGGTGGAACCACCCCCTCCCTGAGGCAAACCTACAACAGCCTTCCCTTCCCCACTGGCTTCCCGGGCCTCCTCTGAGACCTTGTGTCTGCATCCCAAATGTACTGGGATGGATCCCATTCCCAGGGAACTTCCAAGGGCCCTTGGTGTGTCCACATCACCAGGCTGTCCACATGCGGACCCTGTGTGAGGGGAAGAGACAGAGCCCCAGAGCGGAGACGGGAGGGCCTCCCTGAATCAGCCCCTCAGGAAAGAGCAGACCCTTCAGGGACCTCAGTTGAGGCCCCTGCAACCTAAGGCTCTGAATTCTGCTACCCGCTGAGGGCAGTGTGGCCTCCCATCTCTGAGACAGAACACAGGGCGAAGTGCAGCTTCTCCAGGTCATGAGAAAGAAACCCACAGCTCCATGTGGGCCCCAGCAGTGGAAAGGATGTCCCATCTCGGTCGGGGACCAGGCGGGAGCCAGCATGTTCATTGGAAGAAGTGTGGGACCCCACAGCCTCCAGTGTCAGAGTAGACGAGAGGTTCAGACCCACCTCAGTCAACGTCCCCCAAGCCCCCAGCCCGCACCACAGAGGGGTGACAGCCACATCCAATGCCCACCGTACTCAGCTCTGTCACTTCCCCCGGCGTTAGCCCAAGGCCCAGCTCATAACCAGAGGAAGCCTGAGCCACCTGCAAAACCCACCTTGTTCCTGTGGCTGCTCAGTCTCAGCTTCCTCTACTGAGTCTGGCAAGGGAGAAAAGAGAAGCAATCAACACCCCCAGCCAGCACCTCTGGTCCCATGTCAGCTTGAGCTGGGTGTCGGTGTTGCAGGGTGAGAGCATTGCAGGGTGCAAGGGTTGAAAGTAATATCATCCCCTTCCCTCCTGGATCATGGGAACAACATCACTGGGGAGTGTACACCTTCTGCGATATTGCGAGTAATATCATCTTCCATGCCTTGGAATATTAAGGACAATATCATGGGGGGGCGTGTACATCTTCTGCAATATTAGAATAATATTATCCCCTCTCCCCCTGCATACTAGGAAAGATATCAGAGTGGGTGTTCACCTCCTGTGATATGGGGATTAATACCATCTTCTCCCCTTCCGGATACCAGGAAGAGTATCACATGGGGGTGTACAGTGTCTGCAATACTGGGAGTAATATCAACCTCTCAGCCTTGGAATATTAAGAAGAATATCACAGGGTGGATGTACACCCCCTGCCATATTGGGAGTAATATGTACACCTCCTGTCATATTGGATGTACACCCCCTGCCATGGATATTAGGAACAATATCCCAGGCTGGATGTATGCCTCCTGCTCTATGGGGAGTCATATCCTTTCCAGGATACTCATAACAATATCACAGGGCGGGTGAACACAGCCTGCAATACTGGAACTATTATCATCCTCTCCCCCACCGGATACTAGGAACCATATCACAGAAGAGCTGTATCCTCCCTGCGATATTGGGAGTAATATCATATGCTTCTTCCATGAATATTAGGAGCAATATCACCGGGTGGCTGTCCGTTCATTGCTATGTTGGGAGTCATGTCATACTCTACTCCTTGGATATTAGGATCAGTGTCACAGCGTGAGTGTACACCTACTGCGATATTAAAACTAAGATCATGTCCTCTGTCCTTGGATATTAAGAACAACATCACAGGTAGGTGTACACCCCCTGCGGTATTAGGAGCAATAATATGATTAATTAATAAACATCAATGATAGATTTTAGTAATTGTCAGGCCAGTCTCAAACTCTTGACCTCAAGTGATCTGCCTGCCTCAGCCTCCCAAAATGCTGGAATTACAGGCGTGAGCCACCGTGTCCGGCCAACACTTCTTAACACCTCTTTTTGGACCTCAAATTTAGCATGCCCAAAACACACTTTTGATTCCCCCTGCTATAACCCACTCCTCCCATAATCTTCCCCATCCCAATAACAGCATCTCTAGTCTTCCAGTTACTCAGTCCAAAATCCTTGACATCATCCTTAAAACTTCTTTTTCTCTCTCTTGTCATCCAACCCATTTAAACTCTCCTTTCAAAATATATGCCAGACCTAACCACTTCTCACCTTCCTCATCATTTCCAACCAGGTCCAGCCCTCATCATAGTGCTCTGGGTTACTGCAAAAGCCTCCCAATCGCCAGGCACAGTGGCTCATGCCTGTAATCCCAAGCACTTTGGTAGGCCAAGGCAGGTGGATCATCAGACGTCAGGAGTTCAAGACCAGCCTGGCCAACGTGGTGAAACCCCTCTACTAAAAATACAAAAAATTAGCCGAGCATGGTGGTGGGTGCCTGTAATCCCAGCTATTCGGGAGGCTGAAGCAGGAGAATCACTTGAACTCAGAAGGCAGAGGTTAGAGTTAGCCGAGATCGTGCCATTGCACTGCAGCCTGGGTGACAAGAGCAAAACTCCATCTCAGAAGGTTAAAAAAAAAAGCCTCCAAACCCACCTCTCTCCTTCCACCTTTCACCCTGCCCTGCATTCTACCCTCCATTTCAGAAAACATTTCAGAAAAAAAAAAATTATATCTACAGAGAGAGAAAAAGAAA
>NW_012111475.1:1671262-1673587 GCF_000951035.1 Colobus angolensis palliatus
TGCTACCTTGAGACACTGTCAGGGCCTTAGGCAAATTCACTTCTCTTGGTCCTGTTTCTAGGTTCATCAAAAACCAGTTTTGGACTAGGGAATCTGTTGCTTCCCAAAGCCTTCCTTCTGTGATTCCAGCCCAGATTTTAGGACTGCTCTCCCATTTGGTATATGAAAGCACTTTCTATGTATAATAGCAAGAGTACATTTCTGTGTTGAATGCGGTTTGGGACCTACTCTATGAGGAAGAATATCATCATGTAACTTTAAGCATGATGATAAGGCGCACTCTAGATAAGGATAACACATAAAATGTGGCCATACACCTGTGCGTGCCTGGCAGGGAGATGGAGAAGTCTCATTTAATGAAGCCGGGGTGCCTGTTGCACCTGAACATTCTCAGTCCACATCAAATTCACAACGTCCTTCTGACATCAAACCACATGTATCCCATACTTTTCCATACTTTCTACCCAAGATTAAAATATGCAGAGCACTGTGATAAAGACGCCTCCATCCCCAGCATGTTGGCTCTTATTCTGTAGAATTCCATACTTGAGGTGCAAAATGATCGCCAGGCTGCAGCGGCAAGCAAGACCGGGCTCCATGGGGACAGCAGGCCCTGCAGCAGCCACCACTCCTGTCGCCACAGTCTGATGCAGCTGCAGAGAAGCTGTGGCTGAGGCCATTCACTGTGTGAGAGAGCTGCACAGGAGGGAAAAGGTAGGAAAGGTAGGGAAGAGAGCATTATCAGGCCTCTGAGCCCAATCCAAGCCACCGCATCCCCTGTGACTTGCAGGTATACACCCAGATGGCCTGAAGTAACTGAAGAATCACAAAAGAAGTGCAAATGCCCTGTCCCACCTTAACTAATAACATTATACCACAAAAGAAGTGAAAATGGTCGGTCCTTGCCTTTAAGGGATGATATTCTCTTGCGAAATTCCTTTTCCTGGCTCATCCTCCCTCAAAAAGCTCCCCCACTAAGCACCTTGTTACCCCCACTCCTGCCCATCAGAGAACCCCCCTTTGATTGTAATTTTCCTTTACCTACCCAAACCCTATAAAACAGCCCCACCTTTATCTCCCTTCACTGACTCTTTTCGGACTCAGCCCGCCTGCACCCAGGTGATTAAAAAGCTTTATTGCTCACATAAAGTCTGTTTGGTGATCTCTTCACACAGACGTGCATGACAGGCAGGTGCAGAGCCAGGGAAGGACCTGTGATGAGAACAGAAAGGAATGCGCCTCCCTGTATGCACACTCGGATTTTATGACAGTGTGGGCAGGGGGCTGAACTGCATGCCTGAGAACATTCCTCCAAGTTCTTTTGCTGATTTTCTAAATATTGGTGTAAAATCTTAACTCAGACAAATTTTTTTAAAATGGCTTCAATCAACATCTTTGTCTGGTGCTCAGCATCATGTCTACAAGATCATCTAGAAAACCAACTTTGGTTCTAAGGCTCACATCTTCCTATTTAGTCACAGGGATTTTACAAGGGAATGCACCTCTCATTCTCATCAAGAACACACACAACTACCATTAAAGAAATGCTTAATTTGCTTACATAATTTTTTAAACACCCAGATTTGGAATACAATAGAGAAGACAACTTTTTGATAGTTCTGCTTTCCAACTGCGAACTGCGGATGGAGAAAATAACATACCATGATTTCTAACCAGTCAACAACCTGTCTTCCCTGGCTGCAGTAGGAGCAATCTTTCTGAGCTCAGGATGAAAAAGATCCCAGCTGTTTAGGGAACAGATAGTCATCAGTTCTCAGCGGGCTTCCCGGGTCCCAAATCCCCATGTGATACATGAGAGTAGAAAGCTATCAATGACCAAGCGTCTGAACACTTATCCCACCTTGCCATCTGCTTCTCCTCCCATGCAAATTTTTAAATTTATAAGCCTGCTATTAGAGAACAGAGTTGGTGCTGCATCTGTCTTCCTAAAATTATGGATAATTACCAGCCCATAATGGCTTCTAATCAGAGTTGAGTGGTCCCTTAGACAGGAAGCTAAAGTGCCTCAGCCCTAAACTGAGAAGAAAACAGAAACTGGAGTGCTCTAGGTGTGATTTTTTCCCCCTTGTTCTAACGTTGCTGTTCCCGAATCTCCTTCTACTGTCTTGTTTATAAAATGTATGAGAAACAGGGACATTTAAAGACGTGATAGAAATGGCAACTTTTTCTAGGTACAAACTTTGTGAACATTATTTTCAGCTGCTGGGTTTTTTCTCCACAAACTGTGAGCCTGGAGTACATTTTCTCCCTCGTGGTTATACATTCAGAGTCAGGGAAGTTGGCTTTAGCAGTAAAGAGGGGAAT
>NW_012111475.1:1676022-1676983 GCF_000951035.1 Colobus angolensis palliatus
GTGACTTATACAAAGTCAGAGCAGTGAGCAGGAAGAGGACAGAGACTTCAGCGAGTCTCCTGGCTGTTGCAACACCATATCCCTCCTCCATACCGTAATGTGTCTACACCCACCAAGCTCCTAGACGTTGAAGGCAGGCCAGCTCAGAGATGAAACAGCAGTAAAGAAAGAGAAGATGCAGACATGCATCTTGATTTCAGCTCGAGCGTGCCTCTCTGCCCTGCAGCTGCACAGGCAGAAACCAGGGGCCATGAGTCTGAGGCAGTGTGTTTGGTTCCTGGCAGGTAATCTTTTGGGAGACCATCCCATACAATAAGTGTTACACTTCTCAAAAAGGAAGTGTGACTTTTATAGAAAAATCAATTCCACTTGGGAGGAAGGCCTAATAAAACCACAAAAGGATAATACATTCATACAACAACAAATTCAATTCCTCTGTCACAAACTGAAATCCCAAAGCCCTCTGGGCACACAGCTGCTTTTCTGAGCTGAAATTCAACTCCAGTTGAGAAACAGGTCAACTTTTCTAAAAACATTTCTTTTTCACATGCCTTAAATAAAAATTCCTTTCCCTCACTTGCCATTTTCCAGATTTAATGGTTCTGTTGGCCTTCCTCTCATTTAGGCCATGAGCACTGACTGCATGTCTGCTACCGCCGGGACTCCAAGGGAGGCACCATAGGGAATACAGATGCCCGCAGCACAGCGACACCCTCAAGGAGCACACACGGGGAAGGCAAGATGATACAATCGCAGCCTTCACACTGAAAAGAACTTGGCATCCATACCCCGTCCCATTTCTAGAAAACAACGATGCTGAGTCAGTAACATCTATGGAATAGCCTGCAGTGCGGAGGCAGGCACGGGGGCTCCATGCGGGGAAGAGCACCTTCAGAAGGGGCATGCAAACAACGTGGAGGCAGGAGACGCCCCCACGCACAAGGGCCAGCCTGGGGGCCTG
>NW_012111475.1:1682538-1682853 GCF_000951035.1 Colobus angolensis palliatus
AGCACGTTGCAGTGAGCCAAGATCACACCACTGTACTCCAGCCTGGACAACACAGCAAGACTCTGTCTCAAAAAAAAAAAAAGAAAAAAGAAAATGAATTTAAATTGTGCTTTCAAATGGAGCCCATGTTCCCAGAACACAAGCCCTGCTCTATGTTCCAAGGGCACACATATTCCATGGCAGCTATTGGCACGTCTGTCCATCACACTAGACTTCCTGTGCATGAGGCAGGAATCATATATTATTACCTTTCTGTTCCCAATGTCTGGCCTAGAAGACACTCAGTAAATGATTACTGAACTAAGTCAGTTACTA
>NW_012111475.1:1682903-1683203 GCF_000951035.1 Colobus angolensis palliatus
ATCATATATTATTACCTTTCTGTTCCCAATGTCTGGCCTAGAAGACACTCAGTAAATGATTACTGAACTAAGTCAGTTACTAAGACATGTTAAACCTGTATTGAGAAAATTGATTTAATAAGTTTGCCAGTGCAGCATTCATACCACACAGCTTAAATCTCAACCCATGGATTTATCTTGTGTTCTGCTAGATTATCACCTATTAACATTCAGGAGGCACCTAGTATGTGCTAGGCATTACTAATTGCTGGGGACCTAGCAGTGACAAAACAACATTCCTTGTTCAAAGAGAAGTTCTAG
>NW_012111475.1:1683603-1686306 GCF_000951035.1 Colobus angolensis palliatus
TTAACGAAGTCTGAGTGCTTCGTATAGCATAAGATCATCTCCTCCAAAGAAGCGAATGAAGCTTTGATTCCCCAGTACCAGAAGTCACCATAAAGATGCGTACAGCCACATGCTTAGTGTAGGAAGTGAAACCAAAGCTCCAACTTCCAGAGGCAACGGTCCAATTATGAAATCCTCTGGCTACATTCAATTGAGATTCAAGGTATTCAAGAGGCCAATATTTAATTGATAAATTAACCCAACCACTTAAAACTAAAGTAGTCTTTGGTTCAAGGGGTAAGGGTATAGTACCTTTTACAAATTTATTAACTTAATATTTACATTTAAATATGATGATGATGGTGTAATAATAACTTTACTGAGTAGTTGCTATGTGTTAGGCACCAAACTAAGCTCTTTACACACACATTTGCACGATCCTGTGAGATGATAATGACCCCTTGTCATCCCATTTCATAAATGAAAGTCAGGTTTATATAAGCTTAAAAACTTTACCCAAATGACACAGCTAGTTAGCAAAACCCAGACAGCCTGACTCCATAGGCCTTGCTTAAAGAAGTAATATTTATAAACTGTCCAGCACAGAGGTGATACAAACAAGAGTTCAATAAATTCCTAAGAGTACTTCATACCCAAAATCGTCTCCCGCCAATCAAACTAGACTTACTCTGGTTCTGCATAACCAACTGTCAAATTATTGTTCCATGAAGAAGTGAATAACTGGTAAATATACTTCATGGCAGGTAGTAACAGGATGTGGCATTTGGCTATTTCCACATTTGTTTGCACAACATTTTTTTCACAGTTCTAAAGCACAAGAACCATTCTAAGCTGGTGAAAGCATAAGGCACATCTATGATCCAGGCCTCCAATTCACTGTGGAGCAGTGGTTCTCAACCTTTACGGTATATCCGAACCACCTGGGGGTTTTTAACAGCACTATAGCTGCCCAGGCTCTATTCTTGCAGATTCTATTTCAACTGGTCTGGAGTAAGCACGCATGCTTTTTTCACAGCCCCCCAGATGCAGCCAGGTTTGCAAACCACTGTCCAAGATGCTCTCACACTTCCGCTCAGTTCAACACACACTCAATGAGATTCTAAGCACTATGAATCAGGCTAAGTTAACAAGTTAGACTCCACTCCCTAATAATATTGGCAAAGAAACCAATATCAGAGATTTATTTCAGTCCAAACCAAATGAATTGCTGGGTGAAAAAAATGTCCTGGCATAGTTTGCCATACAAGACAACTTCCTGTATCTTCCCGGTCAGTAGCCTAGAGACTGACTCTGAGCCATGAGAATTCAGAACCAGGGGAAAATGCCAGTCTGAGGCCTCTGCCACACTCCTAGCACACCCCCAAAAGTGCCCAGCTACATTTCACATCCACTGTCCTAACAGGTGTCAAAATAGGGAAGAGCAGTGCAATACAGAAAACAGAGCCTGCTGGGCATTAAAAGCCTGGGGAATTCCAGTCCTAGCCCTGCTACCACTCGGTCTGGTCACTTCTCTCTGGTCCTGGTGTGGCCAACAGTTACGCGAGAGGGTGAGGTATAAAAACACAGACGTCAGGCAAGCTCCAACATCCAAAATACATAGAAATTAAAAAGCATTAAGGTGGTATCAAGGAATGTATGCCATCAACCAGAAAAGTCACTGAAGTATTCCTTTTTCCATTCTTAAGAAATCAAAAGTGGAAGCAGAAAATTGAGCAATCAGCCTACCAAATTGACTGGGGCAACAGAAGACACTCACCGATTCTGCTCACAACAGCGGGGGTGACAGACCAACAGGAGAACTGCAGAGCGTCCCTCTCTCCTCTGTCCACCCATGCCACCAGCACGAGTGCATCCACACGCAGCGCCCAGTCTCCTGTTCCACTGATGCCAGCGTCCACTCACCACAAGCCTACTAAGTGCCACATGTGCTATGATGCTCCCTCATCTCATCACCATAGACATCCCTGCTGGAGGTGAGTATGTGATAGACAAAAATCACAGAGGCCTAGGGAGGTTGAGACCCGCATTCCCACTGTGGTGAGGGTGTGCTTGAGAGGGACTCCACGACTGGGCCCTCCATGCTGCTCTCCTCAGTAATCACTCCCAGACTAGAGCAGCGAGGGGGAATTTTCTTCCTCTATTTTCAGCCCCTTGGCTGACCCAGCATTCCCCAGAAAGCTATGAAGTCCTGGCAGCTCTGAGGCCATAAAGCCATAAATGCACAGGACACACAGCCCATCTGTCTCTAATGGGTCTTTTACTTGTCATGCTGGTCATTTCTAAGAGCAGATGGGTTAAGAAAGACATGGCAAGTTACCACGAAATGACCCCTCCACTCCTCCCTGGGGGGAGGCTGACTAGCGAGCAGTCAGGCCGGCTTTCTTCCCCCACTCCCTGCATTCTTGTCCCCAAGGAGCCACAGACAATCCCACAAAATATAGGCAGGAGACAACCACCTCCTTCCTACAGCTGGAGGGGGGAAGGGTCCTCTCGGGCCTTTCTGACTGCATGAAAACCAAACTGTGAGCTGTACTGACCCGGGCCTCACCCATGTTGCAGGCATGTACAACACAGGTGCCCAATGGTATCATCAGGCAGAATTACGAATGTGCTTTCCATCGTTTTCATACAATGATTCCAGAACCGCTATCCACACAGCTCCACTTCTCACACATACGACGTGCTTCACGGATTACACAGCAT
>NW_012111475.1:1691616-1691999 GCF_000951035.1 Colobus angolensis palliatus
GTAAAATGTCCAGTTTGAAAGTTTGAAAAATATATAACTCTAAGTATTCTTACCTTAAAATTCTGATTCCTACCTAAGATATTGCATACTGTTTATGTAAGTATCACAATGCCTGGACAACGACTAAAAATGTGTACGAGGGAGAAAAATGAGCACGTATGCCTATTAGTTAAGGTATATTTCTCCCTTATTACATAAAAAAGTCATCACGGCAAACCCCTGTGACTGCATCTAAAGCAAGCCTACAGTTTTACCTCTCTGTATTATAAAATGCAAGGCTAAAATTCGAATACTAAACATTTCCTGAAGCCAAGGGTAGTTTACTTAAAATAAATGCCTAGGGTCTCTATCGAAAATATGAAAAAGTTAGCTACTTCATAGCC
>NW_012111475.1:1697204-1698671 GCF_000951035.1 Colobus angolensis palliatus
TTTCTCGGCTGGCTTCACCCATATGGAAGGCACTGCCACAGGTGTTCAGAAACCAGGAGCACCTTGAAATGGGCAATGTGCTTTGGGTAGGAGACCTAAAATTTCCCCAAAGAAACCACAGCACAAAAGTGACCCACATAGGAGGCACCAACGGCTGTAAATACTTGGTGGCAAAAAGTGATGTCATACCCTCTGTACAGGAGACATACACCCAAATAAAACCTGCCAAAATAGCAGAGAAAAAAATACAGCAGACATCCAGTGCCATTCTGTTACAGAAATATTTATATCCCAAAGCCAGGGACCTCTCTGGAACACTGTGTTTATTTCCACGTTTCATGGAAGACGTTTGAGTGCACTCACGTGTGTCTCAACAAACTTCTAGTCCCTGCTCTAAACCCTGTGGCTCCTCAGCAAAACCCAAAAACAAGTATCAGTTTTCCTTCCAAATGGGAAATTTCCTGACCTAGCGAAACCAGCATCAAATCCACTTATTATGAGATAGCTGGTTACAGGCGAAGCCCTCTAGTCCCAGGCTGACTCCCCTCCTGTAGGAGCGGGAAGGATGGGCATAGCACTGGCCTGCCAGACCACATCTCCAGGCAGTTTCAAACCATGGTTGCTCAGGTCAGCCATGATAAAAATCAAAACCAAGTATCTCTGAAAAGCGTACATGTCAAGAACCAGACCTCGGACCAGACTCAGCAGAAATCGATGTTGCAAGGTTTGTTCAGAGACCTCCCTCCTTGCACTAGGGGCCCAGGGCCAATGGACCACTCCCTTACCTCTAGCCCAGTGCATTTTCAGGAACAGCTCCCAGACTGTACCAGACCCTGAAATGTATTCACTGAATGCACTATTTCTTCAAATGATCGTAAATCACCTGACTATAACAACAATTGTTTTAAAAGTGTTCTCTCTCTCAGAAATCGTGCCATGAGTTTCAGCAAGCAGCTTTGCTTCTCTCTACTGCAATTCTATCATTTGCAAAATGTTAACAATTACTGTGTTCACCCGTAGCATTGTTGTAAAAAGCCTTAAGACCCACTTCATGTAGCCTGCCTGGAGCACAGACCCTGTCACATGGTAAATGCCCACTGAAGGTGAGTTATCTGTAGCTATTATTACCTAGCACTCCAGCGAACAGAAGGAGTCGATCAGGTCTCATCGTATGACCATGAAAGGATGTCCATGTAGACTGCAGAGTGGGAGTAGGGGGACTCAATGTTTATCAGGTACTATTTTGTTTTTTACAAAGTGTACATATATATTTGTAGGTACACTGGAAAAGATCTGGAAGGAAATACACCCAGTGTTAATAGTGACTACCCCAAAGGCACATTCATCCAAACACACAACAGAGAAACACTCACTATCTTTCTGTCTTCCATATCATTTGAACTATTTTCAATAAGCATCTATCTATGGCTTTTGTAAAGTTTTTGAAAGGAATTTATTGCATTTTTT
>NW_012111475.1:1703266-1703545 GCF_000951035.1 Colobus angolensis palliatus
TGACCTTGAACAATTTTCTTAACTTCTCTAAGCCTCTATCTTCATCTTCAATAAAATAATTTTACCTCCAAGATTGCATTAAATGGAATCCCACAGGTAAAACAGCTGACAAATATTAGGGGCCCAACAGCTGTGTGCTCCTACTGCCGCCCCACTTTACCCCAAAGGAGAAGCGCAAGACATACAGAAAAAGCCTGTTGATCCCTACACCTCAGCATCCTGTGTTCACACAAGGTGCAGTGGGATCCAGACTTACCGGGGTCACCCAAATACAAGACA
>NW_012111475.1:1707602-1709452 GCF_000951035.1 Colobus angolensis palliatus
GTTCAAACCTTAATTCCAACAGCACTGGCTGTGTGATGTTAGACAACGTCCCCAGCCTCTCTGTGGTTCAGTTTCCTCACTGTAAAAGGGCCACAATAATACAGCTGCTCTAAAAATTAAGTGAATTACTGTGTAAAAGGTATTTAGAACAATGCTTGGCACATGGGGGAGTTCAACAGACACGTATTGAACAGAGTAACTTAGCAATTAGTAAACATACTCATGCAGGCCAGGCACGGTGGCTCACTCCTGTAATTCCAAAACTTTGGGAGGCTGAGGCAAGAGGGTCACTTGAGCCCAGGAGTTTGAGACTAGCATGGGCAACAGAGCAATATTCCATCTCTAAAAATAAAACATATATGTATATATACACTCATATATTCACAGTGTATTTATAATATACAAAATAGCTGGAATACAGACTTAACTATTCACAATGGTTACTTCTAGAGAAGGGGGAATGCAAATTTCAGATTTTTACCCCACACATATATTCTTGTATTGTCTGAAATATTTAAGCAAATTGTATGTATAAATTTGCCCCAAAACACATAGCAGAACAATGTAGTTTTGACTCAAAACTCTTCAAATCATGATGGAATTGTCCTGTGAAAGTAAAGTTATAGAGATGAAAAGTCTCCCTCCGGCCTAAATGCTCTTTCATATGACCTATATGACACAAACCAATGCAGACAACCCAATCCTTTCCCTACTGTCATAAGAATTTTTCAGTGAACTGCATTTCCCTTTACAAACTAGATGACAGTTACAGTTACCAGGCAAGAATGTGGATCTAGTTCTGCTTTTCCAAAGGCCAATATTTCTCACATAATAGCAATGCATTCTTCAACCGGTCAACTGCCCACAACACCTGAGGTAACAGACGCAAAGTGCTTGGCACTTACTTACTCTTATCGGTTTATTACAAAGAAGAGAACACAGGAACAGCAAAATGCAAGAGACGCACAGAGCACACCATGGGGCAGAGAGGTTGGGGCTCCCATGCCATCCCTGGAAGTGCCACCTCCCCAGCACCAAATGAATTCACCAAACCAGAAGCTCTCCAAACCCAATATTTAGGTTTGGAGTTTTCATAACAGACATGATTAAGTCATTGGCCACCCGTGACTAGCTCAATCTCCAGCCTGTCTCGTCTCCCCTCCCAGAGGTAGGGGTGAGGCTGATACATCCAACTCTTTAATCATGACTCATCTTTCTGGCAACCAGCCCTGATCCTGAACGTGTCCAGGGGCCCAAAGCAACCTGTCATCTCATTATCATACAAAAGACACTCCTATCACCCCAGAGATTCCAAAAGTCTTAGAAGCTCTTGTGTCAGGTATTGAAACCTAAGACCAAATATTATAACCAATGATGTTCCTATGGCTCAGGAAGTTACAATGGTTTTAGAAGCTCCAGGCCAAAAACCAGGAAGAATACTAAATAGATACACTATTATACTATGTATCCCACTATCATGATAATTTGTTTTTGAGACAGAGTCTACCTCTGTTGCCCAGTTTGGAGTGCAGTGGTGCGATCTCAGCTCATGGTGTGATCTCAGCTCACTGCAACCTCCACCTCCCAGGTTCAAGCAATTCCTGTACCCTCCCCCTGAGTAGCTGGGACTACAGGTGTGCGACACTACAACAAATTTTTGCATTTTTTAGTAGAGACAGGGTTTCACTGTGTTGGCCAGGCTGGCCTTCAACTCCTGGCTTCAAGTGATCTGCCTGCCTCAGCCTCCCAAAAATCTGAGATAAGTCACGAGCCACCATGCCTGGCCTCACTATCACAATAATTATACTGAGAGGATGGGGGAGAAAAACGTGGGCAACAGGAGGAGCGGG
>NW_012111475.1:1714455-1714919 GCF_000951035.1 Colobus angolensis palliatus
CCTGGAGTCTGCTCTACAGGACACGCTCATCTCAAGCCTAGAACTCAGGCTTTTAGGCCAGAGAGCGAGAGACAGGCTTGCTTTACAAAAAGTGAAACTGAGGTCCAAGGAATAGGGTTGCCTGCTGCCCGAAGTCACATAGTCCCATTCACTCGTTCACCTGTCATTCAGCAAACATTTGGAAGCACCTATGGTGGGCGTTAGGAGTGAAGTAGGGCCGGGGGCGGTGGCTCGTGCCTGTAATCCCAGCACTTTGTGGGGCCAAGGCAGGTGAATCACTTGAGGCCAGGAGTTCGAAACCAGCCTGGCCAACAAGATGAAACCCCATCTCTGCTAAAAATACAAAAACTTAGCCAATCGTGGTTGCGTGTACCTGTGGTCCCAGCTACTGGGAAGGCTGAGGCAGGAGAATCATTTGAACCCGGGAGGAGGAGGTTACAGTGAGCTGAGATGGTGCCATTGCA
>NW_012111475.1:1714969-1715323 GCF_000951035.1 Colobus angolensis palliatus
CTGGAATCATGTACTTTTCACCCATGGAGAGTCCTTTGTGTAAAACTTGAAAAGGCAAGGTCCCAAATTCCCCATATAGGTGTCTTACATAATCAGGGCAGGCCATCAAAATACTCCAAAACACAAAGTTTAGCTCCGTTTCTGACGGACCTGTCTCCACTGCTATCAATCTCACCAACAGCCTCACATCAAGTCAGAGGAACGGTTTTTTGGGCAGAAGCCAGCGCCCGGGTCCATGCAGTCCCCTCCGCGGCAGACGCGGGGAGCCGGGGAGCAGCGGGGACCGGCCTGCACCCGCAGGGCGCCCGAGATTCCCTCGCTGGCCCACGCGGTATCGCAGCAGACGCGAAGCCC
>NW_012111475.1:1721445-1722547 GCF_000951035.1 Colobus angolensis palliatus
GCCCCCAGCAGCCGCCACACCACGCCCCCTGGTGGCTGGGGGCCCCCGATCGCCGGGGGGTGGGGGATCCACCCCCCGCGATCTGAGCCCACAGCAGCCCCCACGCCACGACTGTATTGGCAGTCATATCATACTCTTCCCCCTGAATATTAATTACAGTATCCCAGGAGTGTGTCTACTCCCAGCGATATTGCGTGTCACATCCTCCACTCTCGCGCGGAAATTTGAAGCAATATCACTGGGTGCGTGTACACCTTTTGTGATATGTAAAGTAATATCATCCTCTCCCCAGTGGATATCAGGAACAAGTCTATTAACTATTAATATTAATAAATATAATAAATATTAATACTAATAATCAATATTAATGATCACAATAAACTTCATAAAAAGTGATAGTGGATTAAAATGTTAACGATTTGGAATGGTAACTAATATTAATATCACCATTAATAATCAAATAATGATATCCACAATGAATGTTACTTAAATCAACACAAAGTGATGGTGGTAAGAAAATAATGATTAGTATTAGGGACTAATAATATTGGTCATTGACATTAATATTAATAATTAATACTAAGCATGTATCATCAGGTACTTAAAATAATTCTCCAAAATTAACAATGGTATCCTATTATTAGTACCATCAATAATTATTAAAACTGATCATTGATGTGTAATAACCATATTATTCCTCCTAATACCACAGGCAGTGTACACCTAACTGTGATGTTCCTAATATCCTGGGACGGAGAGCATGAATTTAGTTTTAATATCGCAGTAGGTGTACACTGACCCTGTGACACTGATCCTAATATCCAGGGAGGTAGTGAGGCAGGCCCCCCACCCGATCCGGGCCCCCAGCAGCTGCCACGCCACGTCCCTCGGCGGCTGGGGCCCCCGATCGCTGTGGAGGGGTGACACGTGCCCCTGGATCCGGGCCCCCAGCTGCCGCCATGCCAAGCCCCCCAGTGGCTGGCGGTCCCCGATCACGAGGGGGTGGGGGACCCAAACCCAGGCAATCCGGGGACCCCAGTCACTGCCACCATGCCACGCCACCTTGCGGCTGGCATGCCTGGATCCGTGGCCCCCAGCTGCC
>NW_012111475.1:1722597-1723452 GCF_000951035.1 Colobus angolensis palliatus
AGCTCACAGTCAGATGAGCACACACTCAGAGAAGCTCACACTCAGAGGTGTGCACACTCAGACGAGCGCACACTCGGGAGCGTGTGCTCAGATGAGCACACACTCAGGGGAGTGCACGCTCAGACGAGCGCACACTCAGGGGAGCACGCACTCAGGGAAGCGCGCGCTCAGACGAGCACGCACTCAGGGGAGCACGCACTCAGGGGAGTGTGCACTCAGGGGAGTGCGCACTGAGGGGAGTGCGCACTCAGACGAGCGTGCACTCATGGGATTGAGCACTCAGATGCGCCCGCACTCAGAGGAAATCACACTCAGGGGAGCGTGCACTCAGGGGAGCGCACTCTCAGGGGAGTGCGCACTCAGATGAGCGCACACTAAGGAGAGCGAACAGTCGGGGGAGCGCACACTCAGGGGAGTGCGCACTTAGACAAGCACGCACTCAGAGGAGCAAGCACTCTGATGAGCCCGCACTCAGAGAAGCGCACACTCAGAGGAGATCACACTCAGGGGAGCGCACACTCAGGGGAGTGAACACTCAGGGGAGTGCACACTCAGGGGAGCGCACACTCAGACTAGTGTGTACTCAGGGGAGTGAGCACTCAGATGAACCCGCACTCAGAGGAGTGCGCACTCAGAGGAGATCACACTCAGAGGAGCGCAACTCAGGGGAGCACACACTCAGGTGAGCGCACACTCAGGGGAGTGCACACTCAGAGGAGCTCACACTCAGATAAGCACACACTCAGAGAAGCTCACACTGAGAGGAGCACACACTCAGGGGAGTGCACACTCAGGGGAGCAAGCACTGAGACGAGCTTACGCTCAGGGGAGTGCACACACGGGAGCGCACACTCA
>NW_012111475.1:1730437-1731633 GCF_000951035.1 Colobus angolensis palliatus
CACCATCAGAGAAGCTCACGCTCAGAGGAGCTCACACTCAGGGGAGTGCACACTCAGGGGAGCACGCACTGAGACGAGCACACGATCAGGGGAGTGCACACTCAGGGGAGCGCACACTTACACGAGCACGCACTCAGGGGAGCGCGAACTCAGGGGAGCGCGTGCTCAGGGGAGTGTGCACTCAGACGAGTGTGCACTCAGGAGAGCGAGCACTCAGATGAGCCCTCACTCAGTGTAGCGCGTACTCAGAGGAGATCACACTCAGGGGAGCATGCACTCAGGGGAGTGCACACTCAGGGGAGTGCGCAGTCAGGGATGGGTGCACTCAGAGGAGATCACACTCAGGGGGAATGCATTCAGGGGAGCACACACTCAGGGGAGCGCACACTCAGGGGAGCGCTCACTCAGACAAGCATGCACTCAGGGGAGCACGCACTCAGGGGAGCGCGCACTCACACCAGCGCACAATCAGGGGAGCGCGCACTCAGGGGTGTGCGCACTCAGGGGAGCGCTCACTCAGAGAAGCACGCACTCAGGCGAGCGTGCACTCAGGTGAGTGTGCAATCAGGGGAGCGCGCACTCAGGGGTGCGCGCACTCAGGGGAGTGCGCACTCAAATGAGCATGCACTCAGGCGAGAGAGCACTCAGACGATCCCACACTCAGAGGAGCACGCACTCAGAGGAGATCAAACCCAGTGGAGCGTGAACTCAGGGGAGCGCACACTCAGGGTTGCGCACACTCAGGGGAGCGGGCACTCTGACGAGTGCACACTCAGGGGAGCACGCACTCCGGGGAGCGTGCACTCAGATGAGCGCACACTCAGGGGAGTGCACACTCCGGGGAGTGCACACTCAGACTAGCGTACAATAAGGGGAACGAGCACTCAGATGAGCCCGCACACAGGGGAGCGCACACTCAGAGGAGCTCACACTCAGAGGAGCTTGCACTCAGAGGAGCACACACTCAGATGAGTGCACACTCAGGGGAGCACACACTCAGGTGAGCACACACTCGGGAGCGTAACCTCAGAGGAGCTCACACTCAGGGGAGCGAACACTCAGATGAGTGCACACTCGGGGGAGCGCACACTCAGACGAGCGCACACTCGGGAGCGCACACTCAGAGGAGCGCACACTCAAGGGAGCCCACACTCAGGGGAGCACGCACTCAGGGGAGCGCGTTCTCAGGCAAGAGC
>NW_012111475.1:1733218-1734179 GCF_000951035.1 Colobus angolensis palliatus
GCACTCAAGGGAGCGCGCACTCAGAGGAGCTCACACTCAGGGGAGCACGCACTCAGGGGAGTGCACACTCAGGGGAGCGCACACTCAGACAAACGTGCACTCAGGAGAGCACGCGCTCAGGGCAGTGCACACTCAGGAGAGCGCGCGCTCAGATGAGCTTGCACTCAGGGGAGTGCTCACTCAGGGGAGCGCACACTCAGGGGAGTGCGCACTGAGGGGAGCGCGCGCTCAGACGAGCGTGCACTCAGGGGAGCACACACTCCTGGGAGCGTGCACTCAGGGGAGTGCACACACAGGGGAGCACGCACTCAGGGGATTGCACACACAGACGAGCGCCCACTGATGGGATCGAACACTCCTGGGAGCACACATTGAGGGCAGAGCACTCTCAGGGGAGTTCACACTCAGACGAGTGCAAACTCAGGGGAGTGCACACTCCTGGGAGCGCACACTCAGGGCAGCGCACTCTCAGGGGAGTGCGCACTCAGATGAGCGTGCACTCAGAGGAACAAGCACTCAGATGAGCCCGCACTCAGAGGAGATCACACTCGGGGGATTGCACACTCAGACGAGCGCACACTCAGGGGAGCACGCACTCAGGGTAGCGCACACTCAAAGGAGTATGCACTCAGAGGAATGCACACTCAGACGAGTGTGCACTCAGGGGAGTGAGCACTCAGATGAGCCCACACTCAGAGGAGTGCACACTCAGAGGAGATCACACTCAGAGGAGTGCACAGTCAGAGGAGCTCACACTCAGGCGAGAACACACTCAGACGAAAGCACAGAGTAGCTCAAACGGGTGCACACTCAGATGAGAGCACACTCAGAGGAGCTCACACTCAGATGAGCTCACACTCAGAGAAGTTAACACTCAGAGGAATGCACACTCGGGAGCACAACCTCAGAGAAGCTCACACTCAGGGGAGTGCACACTCAGATGAGTGCACACTCAGGGGAG
>NW_012111475.1:1736069-1738119 GCF_000951035.1 Colobus angolensis palliatus
ACACACTCATGAGCGCACACTCAGAGGAGCTCACACTCAGATGAGCATGCACTGAGAAGCTCACACTCAGAGGAGTTCACACTCAGGGGAGCGCATATTCAGGGGAATGCAAACTCAGGGGAGCATGCACTTACAGGAGCACGCACTCAGGGGAGCACGCACTCTGGGGAGCGTGCACCTAGGGCAGCGAGCACTCAGATGAGCCCGCACTCAGGGGAGCTCACACTCAGGGGAGTGCACACTCAGGGGAGCACGCACTCAGGGGAGTGTACACTCAGGGGAGCATGCACTCAGACGAGCACACACTCAGGGGAGCACACACTCAGGGCCGTGTGCACTCAGGGGAGCGCACACTCAGACGAGAGTGCACTCAGGGGAGCGAGCACTCAGATGAGCCCGCACTCAGAGGAGCGCACACTCATAGGAGATCACACTCAGAGGAGCGCCCACACAGATGAGAGCACAGAGTAGCTCAAACAAACGAGTGCACACTCAGATGAGCACACACTCAGAGATGTTCACACTCAGAGGAATGCACACTCTGGAGCACACACTCAGATGAGCGCACACTCAGGGGAGCATACACTTAGGTGAGCACACACTCGGGAGCGCAACCTCAGAGGAGCTCACACTCAGGGGAGTGCACAGTCAGATGAGTGCACACTCAGGAGAGCGTACACTCAGACCAGCACACACTCAGGGTAGCACACACTCAGGGGAACGCACACTCAGGGGAGCGAGCAACCAGATGAGCCCGCACTCAGGGGAGTGCACGCTCAGAGGAGATCACATTCAGAGGAGCGTGCACTCAGATGAGCGCACACTCAGAGGAGCACACATTCAGACGAGCACACACTCAGGGGAGCGCAATCTTAGATGAGCGCACACTCTGGAGCGCACACTCAGAGGAACTCACACTCGGGAGCACACACTCAGATGAGTGCACTCTCAGGGCAGTGCACACTCAGACGAACGCACACTCAGTGGAGCGCACACTCAGGGGCATGCACACTCAGAGGAGCACACGCTCAGACGAGCACACACTCAGGGGAGCACACACTCAGACGATAGCACACTCAGAGGAGCTCAGACTAACGAGTGCACACTCAGAGGAGCGCACACTCATAGGAGCGCACACTCAGACGAGCACACACAGAGGAGTGCACACTCAGACGATCGCACACTTGGGAGCGCACACTCAGAGGAGCCTGCACTCAGAGAAGCGCACACTCAAGGGAGTGCACATTCAGGGGAGCACGCACTCCGGGGACCGCGTGCTCAGGTGAGAGCGCACTCAGACGAGTTCACACTCAGAGAAGCTCAAGCTCAAATGAGCACACAGACGAGCTCACACTCAGAGGAGCACACACTCAGAGGAGCTCACACTCAGACGAGCACACACGCAGAAGAGAGCACACTCAGAGGAACTCACACAAACGAGTGCACACTCAGAGGAGCGCACACTCAGAGGAGCGCACACTCAGGCGAGCACACACTCAGAGGAGCGTGCACTCGGACGTGCGCACACTCAGAGGAGTGCACACTCAGATGAGTGCACACTCAGAGGAGGTCACACAGACGAGTGCACACACAGAGGAGCTCACACTCAGATGAGAGCACAATCAGAGGAGCTCACACTCAGAGGAGCGCACACCCAGCTCTTCACCTTGTGCTTAAATGCACTGAAGTCAGCCCCAGCCTCTTCCACAGTGCGGCCCTCAGGGCTGGCTTCACCTGTGTGCTGAGGTCTCACCCAGAGCTCCTCCGCTGTTTCAAGGACAAAGCGGGGGCTGCAGAGCAAGTCAGACTAAGGATGGCTGGGGAGAGCAAGCAGACAAAGAAGGGCTGGGGACCCACCACCTGGAGATCTGGGGTGTACACTGACCCCGTAACACTGATCCTAACATCCAGGGAGGTAGTGAGGCAGGCCCCCCACCTGATCCGGGCCCCCAGCAGCCGCCACTCCATGCGCCCTGGCGACTGGGGACCCCTGATCGCTGGGGGGTGAAACATGCCCCCCGATCTGGACACCCAGCTACCGCCACGCCAC
>NW_012111475.1:1745916-1747342 GCF_000951035.1 Colobus angolensis palliatus
TTCCCGGGGGCTGGTGGCCCCCGATTGCCTGGGGGCAGGGGACCCACGCCCCCGTGATCTGGGGCTGCTGGCCGGCCACACCATGCCTGTATTGGAAGTCATATCATACTCTTCCCCCTGAATATTAATTACAGTATCCCAGGAGTGTGTCTACTCCCAGCGATTATTGCGTGTCACATCCTCCACTCTCGCGCGGAAATTTGAAGCAATATCACTGGGTGCCTGTACACCTTTTGTATTATTTAAAGTAATATCATCCTCTCCCCGGTGGATATCAGGAACAAGTCTATTAATTATTAATATCAATAAAGATAATAAATATTAATACTAATAATCGATATTAATGATCGCAATAAACTTTGTAAAAATTGATAGTGGATTAAAATGTTAACTATTTGGAATGGTAATTAACATTAATATCACCATTAATAATCAAATAATGATATCTGCAATGAATGTTACTTAAATCAATACAAAGTGATGCTGGTAAGAAAATAATGATTAGTATTAGGGACTAATAATATTGTTCAATGACATTGATATTAATAATTAATACTAAGCATGCATCATCAGGTACTTAAAATAATTCTCCAAAATTAGCAATGGTATCCTATTATTAGTACCATTGATAATTATTAAAATCAATCACTGATGTGTAATAACCATGTTATTACTCCTAATATCACAGGCAGTGTACACCTACCTGTGATGTTCCTAATATCCTGGGACGGAGAGCATGAATTTAGTTTTAATATCGCAGTAGGTGTACACTGACCCCGTGACACTGATCCTAATATCCAGGGAGGTAGTGTATGACACGACTCCCAACATAGCAATGAATGAACAGCCACCCGGTGATATTGCTCCTAATATTCTCGGAAGAAGCCAATGCTATTGCTCCCAATATCGCAGGGAGGGTACAGCTCTTCTGTGAGATTGTTCCCAGTATCAGGAGAGGAAGAGGACGATAATAATTCGCAGGTTGTGTTCACCCACCCCGTGATAGTGTTATTAATATCCTAGAAAGGAGAAGGTGATATAACACTCCGTACAGCAGGAGGCGAACACCCAGCCTGGGATATTGTTCCTAATATCCATGGAGGGCAGAGGCTAATATTACTCCCAATATGGCAGAGTTTGTACATCCACACTGTGACGTTCTTCTTAATATTACAAGGCCAGGAGATTGATATTACTCCCAGTATCGCAGACACTGTACAACCCCGGGATACACGCTTCCTGATATCGGGAAGACGAGACCATGGTATTACTCCTCAAATGGCAGCAGGTGAACACCAACTCGGTGATATCTGTGGGGCACTCCCTGTGCTCTTGGGAGCCCTATCTCCGGGGGATGAGGCATGCCCCCCATCAGGCCTCCAGCAGCCGCCACGCCACGCCCCCCGGCGACTGGGGGGCTGCGATC
>NW_012111475.1:1748192-1749791 GCF_000951035.1 Colobus angolensis palliatus
CAGCCACTCCTTGCGATCCGGGCCCCCAGCCACCGCCAGGCCACGGGGTTTCACTGTGTTAGCCAGGATGGTCTCGATCTGCTGACCTCGTGATCCACCCGTCTCGGCCTCCCAAAGTGCTGGGATTACAGGCTTCAGCCACCACGCCCAGCCGTATTTTTCATTTTTATCCTTATGCTGATATTTGTCTGTTTTACAGTTTAGCTATTCTCCATTAGACACATAATATGGGAGATGAGGCTTGTACCTCTTTCATGCCACTCTCACGTCTATGCCTTTCCCCCTACCTTTAGCCTCCCAATACGGTCAGATACAGTTACCAGTACAATTAACACTTAGATTTTATATTTCATGACTATGTAAATACTTTTCATAGCCTAGTCATGTGGTTTATTGTGATTACATTTTCTTTTTGGTACTACTTTTTATTTCTGTGAAGTTATTAATTGCCTTATTTATAAAATTTGCTTCATATTTTATGTGCCATCATTTATTCCTTTCCAAACTCTACACCAACAATGTAAGTTTCGTGTCAACATATTCATACATATCAGATCTTGGTTTTATTCCTCCAGCACAGTCCCATGTGGTCTAATGTCTTCCTGCCCCAATCTAGACTAATTTTCCTCCACACTTTCAGCACAGCTGAAATATCCCTTTCTGAGATATCCCTTCACCATCTCCTTGAGAACTCCGATTGCTTTCATCCCGTGTTGAAAGTGCTCTCTCCTGATCCCATATCTAACGCTCTCTTTGTTGATTCCCTCCTTCTAGAGCAGGGTTCGGTAAACTATAGCCCTGTAGCCAAATCCAACCTGACATCTGATTTTGTAAATAAAGTTTTGTTGGAATGTAGACATGCTTCTTCATTCCGTGTACTCTGTGAAAGGGGGCATGCTGCAGTGGCAGAGGCGAGTAGTTGCAACAGAGATCACATGGTCCACAAGCATGAGGTATTTACTGTCTTGCCCTTTACAGAAAAAGTTTGCTGACCCTAGAGAGGTAAGATGATAAAGAATGGAGAGGCAGCCTATATGTAATGGTGTTTCTGAAGGAGTGGCCAGAAGAATGAAAACACAAGCAACAAATATAGCCTTAATGGAAGGAAGATTTTCTGAAATGAAGGATGACATATGTGAAGCTCTTTCAAATGTTAATTCAACCTGGAGTTCCTGGGATAAACCCCATCTGACCATGTGTATTATCTTTTTTATATACTGTTCAATTCAGTACATTAATACTGTGTTCAGGATGTTCATAAGGGATATTGGTCTATCATTTTTCTTTCTTCTAATTCCTTTTCCTGCTTTTTGTATCAGGCTAATCTGAGCCTCATAAAATGAATTGAGATATGTTCCTAGTTTTCTTGAAGAGTCTAAGTTCAATATTAGTTTTTTCTTAAATATTTATGGCATTTTGTCTTGCTAAAGACTATATTTCCCGGCCAGGTGTGGTGGCTCACGCCTGTAGTCCCGGCACTTTGGGAGGCTGAGGCAGGTGGATCACGAGGTCAGGAGATCAAGACCATCCTGGCTAACACGGTGAAACCCCATCTGTACTAAAAATATTTAAAAAATTAGCTGGGTTTGGTGGCAGGCA
>NW_012111475.1:1750226-1764436 GCF_000951035.1 Colobus angolensis palliatus
GTGAGCCACCACACCTGGCTGAGAAATATAGGCTTTAGCAAGACAAAATGCCATAAATATTTGAGAAAAAACTAATATTGAACTTAAACTCTTCAAGAAAACTAGGAACATATCTCAATTCATTTTATGAGGCTCAAATTAGCCTGATACAAAAAGCAGGAAAAGGAATTAGAAGAAAGAAAAATGATAGACCAATATCCCTTATGAACATCCTGAACACAGTATTAATGCACTGAATTGAACAGTATTAAAAAAGATAATACACATGGTCAGATGGGGTTTATCCCAGGAACTCCAGGTTGGATTAACATTTGAAAAATCAATCAGTGTAATTCATGATATTAAAAAGAAAAAAAACCCGTAAGGTCATATCAAAAAATGGAGGAATGCATTTGAAAAATTAGAACTATAAGCAAAGTAAGAAAATAAAGGAACTTCCTTTTTCTGATAAAGGATATCTGCAAAATACCTATCGTCAGAGTTACCCTTTATGGTGAAATTATGGTTTAAGTACTTAATAAGGCAATAAAGGGAAATATTTTGATTATTATGTAATTATAGAAATATATTAATTCGTAGATTTTCTCATATATTTTCACCATTTCCATCTAAGGAGAAAAGGAAGGGCTATCTCTCTCAGCACTTTTCTTTAATATTGTTCTGGAGGTTTAATTACTTGATAAGGCAATAAAGGGAAACAAAGGGCATACATATTGTAAAGGAAGAAGGAAAACTGTCTTTATTCACAGACAACATGATTGTATATACATTAAATCCTAAGTGATCTATACAAAAAGCTATAACAACGAACACTGAAATTTAGCAGTATTTCAGGGTACAAGGTCAATATAGAAAACTCAAGTGGACCATCTATATAATTGTAGCGTATCATAGACAAATGAAATTTTAAAATGACACTTAAAACAACATCCTAAACCATTACATATTCAGGGCTGAATTCAACAAAAAATGTGCAAGACCTATACATTCAAAACTACAAAATATTGATGAGATAAATTAAAGAAAATCTAAATAAATGGAGAGAAATAGCATGTTCCTGAACTGGGAGACTCAATATTGTTAAGATGTTAACTCTTGTCAAACTGATGTATAAACTCAATACTAGGTTGTGTCACAGACATAAACATAGTAGGCATTTTTGTTGAAATTGACGAGAGGATTCTGAAACGTATCATATGCACAGGGCACAGAGTGGCCAAAACAATGGGAAAAAGAAGTACAAAGCTGGATAACTCACCTCTGATTTTAGGACTTACTATAAAATTACATTAATCAAGACTGTGCTACTGCAGTAAGGACAGATAGTTAAATAAATAGAATGGATTTGATAGTCCAGAGATAGACCCACACATATACGGGCAACTGATTTTTAACAAAGCCACCAAAGCGATTCAATGGACAAAAGCAAAGCATTTTCAACAAGTGGTGCTAGGACAACTAGATATTCACACAAAAAACTTAATTCTAAATGAATCATAGTCGTAAATGTGAAAGTTCAAACTAGAAAACTTTTAGATAAAAACACTGGAGACGATCTTTGCCTATAATAAATTTTCATATACATGGAATCATACAATGCAGATTATTTTATATGTATCATCTTTTGCTCGGCCTAAGGTTTTGGAGATTCATTCATGTTGTTGGTGTATCATAGACCGTTCCTTTTTATTGCTGAGTAATAGACCATCATGTGATGTGCTGCTGTTCATCTGTTCATGTGTTGAAAGACATTTGGGAGAAGTGTATTAATTGTAAAGGCATGTGAAAGAACTTCCTGGTGTAATGCAAACAATCTGTATCTTGATAATGATGACTGATACATGGATATATGTATTTAAGTAAACTGTAGCTCAACACATTGAGTGGAAATTTTCTCATATGTATGTGAACCAAGAAAAACAGCTCTTCTAGTCTTACCCTCAATACCCTAGACTAAATAAAGATTCTCTGAGCTGGAGGAGAAGAAAGAGAGGAGCTGAACGAAGTAAGCAGAGTGGACTTAAGGCCTGGGCTGGTGTGTACCTGTCTCGTGTCCTGCAAATCAGGCCAGGGCCCCAGTGAAATGTCAGGATCTAATAATAGCTGGTATTGTTTCCTTATTTCCTGAAACATGTCCTCGGGAGGTGGGGAATTTTACTCTCCCGCCCACACTGGCATGGTAAAAATTATAAAAAATAAATTCATGGGTTTCTTAAGCAAGGGATAGAGATCCCAAAGTCATAAAACTCCTGAAGTGCAAAACATGAAAGTTTTTTCTTGTGTCTAAGAATGAAGATGATCAGGTAGTGAGAGTCATGGCTGGCCTGGTGGGGTCTGGAGGCTGGATGAGGGGAGACACTAGCAGGTGAAGCACGGGCTCCATGACCTGGGCCTAGAGGGGACTGCATACCTTAGCAGATGGCAGCCTGGAGAGGGAAAGGAGCATGAGAGAGGAGTGGAGAGCCTCACCTGGTATTAAGCTAAACATGCAAGAATGATGGATCCTTATCTTATGTGTGTTGGACTTGTTTTCACAACCTCATTGCCAAGGAGCTACAAGTGTAGCACACTTGCAGAGTCAAAGTAAGGGGCAAGTTCAGCTCATTAAATGATTACCTGGGGCTGGGTGCAGTGGCTCACATCTGTAATCCCAGCACTCTGGGAGGCAGAGGCGGGTGGACCACCTGAGGTCAGGAGTTCGACAGCAAGCTGACCAACATGGTGAAACCCCACCTCTACTAAAAATACAAAAATTAGCTGGGCATGGTGGTACATGCCTGTAATTCCAGCTACTTGGGAGACTGAGGCAGGAGAATCACTTGAACCCAGGAGGCGGAGGTTGCAGTGAGCTGAGATTGTACCACTGCACTCTAGCCTGGTAGACAGAGTGAGATACTCCGTCTCAAAAAAAAAAAAAAAAAAAAAGATTGCCTGGGTTTCCCCAAACAGTGCTTTAAACCCTTATGATGATTGTAAGGAACATGGCTGAGCTGCAGCCATGTAGGCATAGGCTACATCCTGTATGACTCAGTGGGATTGTAGCACAGGCACACAGTCCTGTGTATAATGTAAACACAGCTATGTAGCCATAACATGGAGAGGTTCATCGCCTAGCTTGGAGCCACTATTGTTTGTGAGGTGCATAAATGCAGCACCGACAGTGTGAGTGAGCTGCTGAATAAAGCCATGTCTCATCTATCTACTGTCTCTTGAGTATTCTTCCAGCTCCCTGTCCCCTGTCCACCTGCTCCCCTTGGACCTCAGCTGGGGCTCAAACCTAAAAATGATCAAAATGGAAAAAAATATAAAGAAAAATTCTAAACTTAAAGATGCAAGGTAATTGCATTTGCCTCTCATAGAATATTGTAAAATTTTGACAGATATGAAATTTGAGACAATGGTTCTAGAATTGTATGTCTGTCCCAAATTTGTGTAGAACTTGAAAGTGACAAACAGCTTTCAAATCCATTGTCACAGACCCTTTAGATTTTTTCCTTTGTCACCAAACCCTCCAGATCTTTTTCTGCCTCCCCTGCCTGATCTTCATCTCCTTCCATCTAGATGACAGCAAGAGCCCCCACCAGGCTCCTCCACCCACAGGTTTCACCTGCAATGTGGGTTGCACCTGCTGCACCTGGCTCTGACCCCGGAGGACCCCGGAGGACACAGAATTAGTGCTACACTGTAGAGAGCGTGTGGAGGGCAAAGAGCTCTGATTCAATCAAGGCCCCACTTTGATTAGCTTGATGCACACACGTGTGCATGTATGTGCAAGTGTGTGTGTCCAGGGAGTGGTAGGAGGTATTGGGAAAGGAACTCAGGCCCATTGAGCTCTGAGACACCCACTCTTAAGTGTTTTCCTGAGCTGGTGGGAACCCCTGCAGGAGACCCAGGGCAGAGGGCCCCAGGCAGGAAGACCTAAGGGGAAAACAAACAAACAAACAAACAAACAAAATCTAAAAGAAGGTCGCTGACGTTTATCCAGAGCTATTCACCTCAGAGATTTCGTGGGAGAGAATCCGCATTTTACAGACAGGGAATCTGAGTTCCCTCGAGCATGTAGCATGCTGAGACGTGTAGCATGAGTGGGCAGGTAGAATGCCCTCCTGGGACCCTTGTGTGCTCAGCTTCTTCCAGATTCTTCTTATGTCCTAAATCTTGGGTCCAAGGAAAGAAGGTACAGGTATTCCCTGGGAGAGTAAACAATAGATTCTGGAAGCAATTGGGGACCCCCCAGGGCTGTTTCCTCTAACAGGGCCACAGACTACTCCATTCCCTGACAGCGACTTCCGGTTTCACATTTCCTGGACTCCTCCCAGAGCCCTGTTCCCGCATAGCAATGAGCACCAGGCTCCACCTGGAAGAGGCAACCCTTCTCAGGATTGGGGACCACGGACTGATTGAGGACCTTCCTCTGGAGTTTCTATTCCTGGGGATTCAACCTGGGCTCCCCACAGGACTGAAGGCCCACTTAAACAGCACTGTCTGCAGCCTTGCGGGGTCTGAGACTGGCTATTCGTGGAGGCCAAGAAACGTGGACTCCACCTTCATTGTCTGCTGGTAAGGAAGGACTCCCCTGTCACACAGTAAAGAGTAGGTCAGGAGGGCAAAAGAATAGAGTGTGGGAAAGTGTTCTGGCGACACTGCAGAGAGGAGGCAGGGAAGAATTAGAGAGAAACTACAGGTGGCTGAAGATGCGTGCACGCGTGTGCACACTGGCGGCAATAGCAGCCTTTGGCCAGCAGGGAGCAGGGGCAGCCTGTCCATCACCCCGGAGCGTAATTAGACGGCTCAACTCGGCGGTGCACCTTTAGAGCTCCTCTGAAGTGCTACGCACGCACGCAGCACCCTGGCTCTGCTTCCTGTCCTCCAGGACAGCGGCACGTGCAGTGGAAGGAGCGCTGGGCTGGGCGGCCTGGGCTCCTGATGCCACAAATTCACTGGGGGGAACCTTAAGGGAATCAAACGGGATAGTGGCAACCGCTTCACAAGCATATTGTGGAAATTAGACTAGTCATTCTCAGACTCCTCCGCACGCTGGGATCATCTAGGGAGCTTCAGAAATGCAGGTGCCTGATGCCGCCTCAGTGTGCCTAATTTAATTGATCCGGGTGTGGCCTGGGCTTTGGCATTTAAAAAAAAATATTCCTCAGGTAATTCTAAGGTGCAGAGAAGTTTGGGAATTCCAGGGTCAGATACTCCTGTGGCCAGCCACTGTAAACTCTTAAGTTGCAACGTGCTTTTACTCTTTTGCCTGAGGTCCCTTCTTTTCTACCTTATTTCCATGTAATTGAAATTCGATCCCATCTCTCTATCTGCTAGCTCATGTATAACCTCCTCAAAATGGAAAATGCAGATTTGTCTCACAAATGGTTTGAGTCTGAACTCAAACCATTCTAACATTTATTCCCATGAACTGTAGAAAGTTTGCCTAAAATTCACGATCTGATTAAAAAAATCCACTATGACAAACGTCTGCAAACACCAAAGAAGACAGTCAAGGTGCAGTGAGTGCAAGAGAGAGTGGAGGGTCCATGACTGTGGTGCCTCTGCCATTCCTCATTGGAAAGAGTTCTGGATTTCTCACTGTTTAGTTCTGTCAGGTACCTGGGGGCATGACAAACTCAGGTCTAATTTAGATAAAATTTTAGCTTTAACTCAGTATTCCATGGTTATTTACATCACACTCCATGGTCATTACAGTGTAGAAGGGAAATGTAATTTGTGTGCAATACCATGTGTGCTGCACATGAACTCATGCACTAACAAGACTGTTCAATGTTAAATAATGTGATATTTGGCATTTGGGGGATTACTGTTGTGTGTATTTTTTGGAGCATGTTATAGAAGTGTGTAAGAGGTTGCAGTAATAAGTGGGGACATTGGTTGGGGGTAGATGGCCTGGGAACACTTTCCTCTGGTTCCTATGTGTGGTAATTAATTCAGGCTCATGCTAGCTGAACATTGCCATATGCCACACACTGGCATAGACACAACCTTACCCCTAGAGGGTATATAGGTCTTTTTGACCTCAAACCAACTTTGGGAGTGTCCAAAAGGGCCCCTGGAATATCTCAAAACAATTTATCTTCCCTTCTTATAAAAAGAGACATGTTAAACTAATGAGGCTTATTTGATATATTAAATTGCATGAGAAGCAATGTCAAATAATGGGTTATTGGGGGAACCCACCCCCAATATTTCATCGTAGGCTTTTTCTATTTTACGTAAGTGTTGGCTGGCTGAAAAATAAAGAGGAAGAGTACAAAGAGAGGAATTTTACAGCTGGGCGGCCGGGAGTGACGTAACATATTGGTAGGACCGTGATGCTCACCTGACCTGCAAAACCACAAGTTTTTATTAAGGATTTCAAAAGGGGAGGGGCTGTAAGAACAGGGAATAGGTCACAAAGATCACATGCTCCAAAAGGCAAAAAGGAGAACAAAGATCACATGTTTCTGAGGAAACAGGACAAGGGCAAAATCAGAAACTCCTGATAAGGGTCCAACAAAGATCACACGGCAAAGGGCAAAGCAAAGATCACAAGGCAAAGGGCAAAAGCAGAATTACTGATAAGGGTCTATGTTCAGTGGTGCACATGTTGTCTTAATAAACATCTTAAACAACAGAAGACAGGGTTTGAGAGCAGAGAACCAGTCTGACCTCAAATTTACTAGGGTGGGGTTTTTCCCTGCAGGAGACCAGGGCATATCTCAGTCCTTATCTCAACCATATAGGACAGACATTCCCAGAGCAGCTGTTTATAGACCTCCCCTCAGGAATGAATTCCTTTCCCAGGGTCTTAATATCAATATTCCTTGCTAGGAAAAGAATTTAGCAATATCTCTCCTACTTGCATGTCTGTTTATAGGCTCTCTGCAAGAAGGAAAATATGGCTCTATTTTGCTGGATCCTGCAAGCAGTCAGACCTTATGGTTGTCTTCCCTTGTTCCCTGAAAATCGCTCTTATTCTGTTCTTTTTCAAGGTGCACTGATTTCTTATTGTTCAAACACACATGTTTTACAATCAATTTTTACAGTTAACACAATTATAGTGGTCCTGAGGTAATGTACATCCTAGCTTACGAAGATAACAGGATTAAGAGATTAAAGTAAGATGAGTGTAAGAAATTATAAGAGTATTATTTGAGAACTGATAAATGTCCATGAAATCTTCACAATTTATGTTCCTCTGCCATGGCTCCCACTGGTCCCTCCATTCAGAGTCCCTGACTTCCTGCAACAATGGGTGATGCTAAACCTTCTTTAAGTTATGTTTGTTATTGATGAGTGTTCCAGAAATTCTGTAAAATTCTTAGAAATCTGATATGTACTAGTATAATGTTATCATCCATAATTTTAATTATTATGTTAAAATATTGTATGTTACCAAAGCAACAAAATTCCCTTGTCAGTTGCATGACACAGAATTGTGAGAGATTCATGATAAAGGCTGATGAGTACAGGTTTCTGATAACTTTAAGATCATACTATAAGGCTAGGTAAGAATTTCCAGACCTCTAATGGAAAAGCAATGTATTATAAATCTGCTAACCCAAGATGAAGCAAAACAAAAATTAATTATGTGAGACTAAATTAACCGATGAGAATAATTATAATTGTTATAACTTTTCATTTGAAACTTTGCTGGTTCTTTAATGTCTTGCTTTCTAGATTTAGGAAAACTTTTTTTCTATAACTTAAAACAATTTGATAAAATATACTTTTGTAAATGAAAAGAAAACATTTTTTTCTCCCTACATGATCACCCCATAGTTTGGAAGCACTTATTGCATATTCTTATTTTCATGGCAATATAGGTGTTTGCATAGGTTCAATAAGAATCTTTTCTTATAACAAGACACAATTGGGTAAGTCCTTGACTTAGCCTCTTAGCCTAGAGAGGTTTTTAAAGGTCTAATCTGAGATTCCTTGTTACCAAATAGTAAAAACAAACAACAAAATGAACAAATAACTAAAACTGACTTATACAAAGTCAATAAAGCCCCTTGGATATTACCAAAACTTTGACTAAAATGATGTATTTTAAAAATGTGCATACATAGAATCACTTTTCTTGTTACACTTACATAAATAATCAGATCAAGTTTAATAAGACTACTGATTTTGCACAAAAAGAAGAATTAACCATGATTATTTTTGGAACAATTTGGAATGACCATAAAAAAGATTGTATTTCAATAGAAAACTATAGCACCCATCATCAATTCTGGTCTTTGTTATGTCCTTGTGAATTGGATTGAATCCTAAAATTTTCTAGTTTCATTAGAAACTAAAACTGCCTCTTTCTGAAGCCCTGCCAGCTGAAATTGGATGACTTTAAATTCAGAAAAATTACTACAGTAGACCATGTATGGAAAATTTTTCATGCCTGCTGCTATGTGGGTCACTTGGAGAATTCACTGGAACACCTGATGACATTACCAGAGACATTCACACTGCAAGCCAGGAAAATCCATCAGTTTGCAATTGCCATCCTCATTCCACCACCAAAAATGCTTCAAACTCAAATTTAGAAATCTTGACTGGCTGCTCTCTGGACTTAAAGACAAGATCATAATTTGTTCCTAATATTAACCTTTTTCTTTCTTTTGTTTTCATGGAATGCTACCTTGAACTCCCTTCAAGCAATACAATCTGAAATAAACAATTTAACCTCAACAGTACTCCAAAATAGAAGTCCTTGATATCTTAGCAACTTAACAAGGAGGCTCTTATTTGTAAAAAAAAAAAATTATTTCTATTAATAAATTAGAAATTGTTGAGCCCAATTTAAAGGATCTTAAGGAACAAATACGTCTTTTATCAGACAGGTGTTGCCTCCTCCACTGATTTATTTTATTGGTGAAATATTGGCTCCTGGGAATCTCTGTTCCAGGGAATTTAAAAATCCTTGGCTATTATTCTTTTTATAGGCATTTTGTTTACCGTCCTAGTATATCTTATCCTGTCAAGGATTGCAATGCTTTCTGGAAGGCACTCACACATCAAATGACTGCCATCATCGTTAATTAACTTGAAGAACTCAACAACCCTATCACTGAAGCCCATGATGCAGGTAATGATGCCATGTAACCTTATATCTCAATGCAACTGTTGAGGATAACAGTCACTGGAACTATTTCACTAGTGGTAACCGACAGGAATGCTATCACTTTCTTAGCTTGCTGAGAGGGTGACCAAAAGCGGGGGGATTGTTAAGGTAAATTAAAATGGAGACCAGACCTGAAGAATCCCAGAGAGGACAAAAGCAGTTACGATTCGTAAGTGACCTAAACCTTGCTTGATTTGCAAACATAAACAAACTTAACTTGAGCTATTTCTTGTGAATGCCTATATTAAAAAAAAAAAGCAGAACTTAAGCTCAACCAATCAGAAGTTACTACTTATACAAACTTAGATAACAAGGGGCCTTTCAACCTGATAGACCAAAACAGGCAATTGTGTAACTGTAACCAATTAAATACTTTGCTTTACTTCTGTATCTGTCTTATAAAAGTCTCTTCTTTGTGTTCCTCAGTGGAGCTCCCAAACTATTTCTGGTTTGGAGCTGCTCAGTTCATAAACTGTCGATGCTTGAAAAAAAAACAAAACACCGAAACTCTTTAAAATTTTACTGTGCCTCAGTTTATCTTTTTTTAACCGTTCAAAAAAGATTACAATAAATGATAATTATATTCTGTCCTGGAGAAGTAGGGAAAAGGTCATTCTTATGCATTGTTGGAGGGGAATAATTGATACACTTTTCTTGGAGAGCAGTGATGTAATGAATTAAAAGTCAGAACAAGAAAAACAAACAAGCAAAAGCACATGTTTTGGAACCAGCAGTTCTAAGTTTTGTTTTGTTTTTTTTCTCAGCAAGTGTTTTGTTGGGCATCTTCCTAAAACGTCATGCCTGTGGCCTTTTGTTGCCCTATATGGATGCACTGCCTCCACCAGTTGGTATACAGCCGTCACTTCCCCATGATTCTGGGGCTTCTCTTTGTCTCCCCTACATCATTTTCCTGGTTCTTGGATCTTTGTTTACTCCTTTATACTGGTGGAACCCATCCTTGAGTAACTACAGGAGAAAGGGGGAATGGAAAATACATTTTGACAACTTTTATATTTAAAAATGTGTGTTTTACCATAACAGTTTGACTGATATAAAATTCTGAATTGGAAACAATTTGTCCTCAGGATTTTGAAGGCATTGCTCTGTTACCTTCTTGCTCCCATTGTTGTTGAAAAGTCAGGAGCAATTATGATAGCTATGATAGTATGTGATCTGTTGTCTTCACTTTATCAGCATTTTCTTTTTGTTCCCAGTGTCCTGGAATGTCACAGGGATGAGCCTTGGAGTTTGTCTATTTCCATCCATTTGCTCCTCACAGTGAGTGGCCTTTTCAATCTGGAAATTCACAGGAAAATTTCTTGAATTAGTTCAGGCATGATTTTCCCCTCTCTGTTTTCTATGTTCTCTCTTTCTAGAACTCCTTTTATTCAAGCATTCACCTCCTGGACAGTTGTCTTTTTCTTTTTTTTCTTTTTCTCTCCCATTTCTCTGTTGTTCTCATTCTCCCTCTGCCTCCCTCTCCCCCTCCCTCTGCATCTCTCCTTCTCTTTTACTTTATTTTCTGGGGAGATTTCCTCAATTTTATATTTCAATCATTCCATTGAAGTTTTAATTCCTGCTATCATATGTATTTTTAAGTTTCCAAGGGTTGTTTTGGAAACAGCCCTTGGAAAAACAATTTTCTCTTCTTATTTATGGTTCGTTGGGTGGTCTCTGTTTCTTCCCGGTTGCCTTCACTATTCTCTGTTTAGTTTCTTTTTTCTCTCTTTCACTTCAGGACTTTTTCTCAGGCCTGGTAACAAAATTCTAAAGATAATTGGATGCTGTGAACCCACAGTGAGGCTGGTGCCCTGGGAGCTTCACAGGAGGGTGACTCCTTGGCCATTTGCTTAAGGAAGTGCCTTGTCAATATCATTCAGCCTTCTCTCTTGGGCTGCTCAGGATCCCCAGGGAAGACTCACCCCATCTCTTGTCTGGAGGAAGAAGATCTGGCTGCCAACTTTTTAGAATCCAAATAGGAGAAGAGGGATGGGGTGTTTCTCAGCTTCTGGTACATGTTCTTCGCATAATCCCTTGGTTTTCAGGACGTTGTCACCATCGTCACCTATACCTGTTGCCCACCCCTTCCCTACCACACCCAGAAACCCACCCTTCTTTGCAACCTCTCTAAGGCGTTCATTCCCGGTTGCCTGCCAAGGTCGGTCAAGGTCGCTCATCTGCAGAAAGTGGCAAGGGGATCTGGGTTCCTTGTTTATTCTTAAACAACTTTCTACCGTTTCTTCTTAATTGGACTCCCTTAAACCACTCCCACTTTCTCAGCCATCTTGGCGATACTGTTGTGTAAATAAGATTTGACTTCTGCCTTCCTCAACTCTGAAGAAAGGTTCTGTTTTCTCACTTCTAAGTCATTGCCTACTTACTTATATATTTTTTTCAGCTCCCCAAATTTTCTTGCTATTTTACCTTCTAGTTTCCCTCATTCCTATGTTTCCTACATTTCTTTATGTTCATTTTTGTGGATTTTAGGAGAGAACAGAAATGAAGGTGTATGTTCCATCTGCCGTCTTTACCTGAAGATCTGAATGTTAATCTTAGATTACAGAATCTATGATCATAAATAAAATGGGCTGATAACCCATTATTCTCATTTGGTCCTCATGTGGTTTTGGTATCAATATTGTTCTAGCAGAAATTATATGAGCAGCTTCCCCCCCTTTTCTATTTCCTGGAATAATTTGTATGAATTAAGAAATATCTATACCTTGAAATTTCTTCTGTGCCTGAAGTTGCTCTGCCCTCACCTCTCGAGTGCCTGAGATGGTTATATGATTGGATATTGATTTTTGAATTGTTGTTGCTTTAATCAAGCTTTTGATCTCAACACCAATTTTAATATTTTATATCTTCCCAGAAATGTATCCATTTTAAGTTATTCAATATATTAGTATATGATTATTCACAGTATTGTTATTGTGAAAGTCTCTTTTGGGTGTCCGGGTATTTCTCATTTGTTCTCTTTTCTTTTCTTTTTTTCTTTTGAGACAGAGTCTCGCTCTGTCACCCAGGCTGGAGTGCAGTGGAGCGATCTTGGCTCACTGCAACCTCCTCCGTCTCCTGGGTTCAAACGATTCTCCTCTGAGTAGCTGGGATTGCAGGCATGTGTCACTATGCCTGCCTGATTTTTTGTGTTTTTAGTAGATACAGGGTTTCACCATGTTGGCCAGGCTGCTCTCAAATTCCTGACCTCAAGTGATCCACCCGCCTTGTCCTCCCAAAGTGCTGGGATTACAGGCATGAGCCAATGTGCCTGGCCTGTTCTCTTTATTTTCTCTTTGCATTTTTAAACTTTTGTCTTGATTAGTCTTGCTACAGATTTGTATATCTTGTTCTTTTTTTTTTTTTTCTGAGAGCAGTATTTTATTTTGTTTCTTCTTCACTGCCTCTTCTCTCTTTCACACATATATTTCTCTATTTATTTGATTTCTGCCTATCTTAAATAGGATAATCTTAGCTCCTTTAATAGTATAATTCAAATCTCAGAGAGTAAAAGTTGATTTCTTACTCATCTAATGAGTGGTGACTCCATAGGACCATTCGGGGGCCCAGGCTTTCTGTCCTGTCTCCAGGTCTTCAGAGTTCTTTGCCTCCAGGAGTGGATGAGAAAAGAGGAAGTATGGCACATGGGAGTGTTTATAGGCCAGGTCTGGAACAGGTCTGGAACAGTGCCCATCACTTCTGCCTTCACTGCATGGGCTAAGATGGGGTCTACCTGAGCGTCTAGGAAGAGAAGAAAATAGGTATTTGTGAGCACCTTGTGGCTCTGCCTCTCTGCCTTCATTTCTGTCTTTCTGATGCAAAGCTGCACATGTGCTGCGCAGGACTCAGGGAGGCTGAGTAGGAGGAGCTACAGGCAGGTGCTGCCCACGTCAACAAGGTAAGTTGAGCAACAATGCGCCTGAGAGACCCTTGCACCTACACCAACCTTCAGAACATCGCACCTGCCGCTTCACCTCTGCCTTCCAAATCTCATGCAAGTTTCTCTTGCAAACCCAATACAGAGCCATAGGGGGAAGTGGGTCCTCAGAAATGCAGTTCCAGCTTATCTCAGTTGCTGTAGCACAAACCCTGTGCACCTTCTCTTTCTCCACCACCCTTTCCCTGTGTGGCAATTGTCCCCATGTGATGTATGGCTTGCTTTTTTGTCTCCATCCCTCCATGAGAATGGAAGCTCTATGAGGACAGGGACTTTGTTTACCTTGTATTCTCATATCCCCAGTCCTATAACAGTGCTTGATGTATAGCAGTAGGTAATAAGTATTTCCTAAACCGGAATTAATTGAGTATTTATTTAGTGTGTACCAGGCTCTGCTGTAAGTGCTTTGAAAGGGTTAGTTCATTTAATCTTCAAAACACCCACTGAGGGAGCCACTAAATATTTAGAGCTGAGAAATGGAGACTTAGAGAAGCTTTGTAAATCACTCAACTGAGGGAGCTCATAAGGGGCTGAGTTGGATTATAAATGCGAGTGAGGGACTCCGCAGCAATAGCACTGTGATTTAGGTGTCATGAATACTATGGTAGAAGTGTAAATGAATCTATATATTTCTTTCCCCATTTTATTCATTTATTTTTAATACAGCCATGTCATACAGAAAATAATATATTTTTTTGAGACAGGGTCTTGCTTTGTTGCCCAGGCTGGAGTGCAGTGGCACAATCACAGCTTGCTGCAGCCTTGACATTCTGGGTTCAGCTGATCCTCCCACCTCAGCCTCCTGAGTAGCTGGGACTACAGACATGTGTCACCATGCCTGACTAATTTTTAATTTTTTTTTTTTTGGTAGAATGGAGTCTTCTTATGTTGCCCAGGCTGGCCTCAAATTCCTGAGCTCAAGTGATCCTCCAGCCTCGGCCTCCCAAAGTGCTGGGATACAGGTATGAGTCACTGTACCTGGCCCAGAAAATAATTTTTTTAACCCAAAAAAGGCTGGACCACTCAACAAGGGTTAATTAAGTCTGATAACTTGCTATGTTATACTCAAAGTTGGATAATACTTAGTGTAAGTAGAAAAATAAGTAAAAACGGCGGAGCAAGATGGCCGAATAGGAACAGCTGCAGTCTCCAACTCCCAGC
>NW_012111475.1:1769561-1817858 GCF_000951035.1 Colobus angolensis palliatus
TACATATGTAACAAACCTGCACGTTATGCACATGTACCCTAGAACTTAAAGTATAATAAAAAAAAAAAAAAGAAAAATAAGTAAAAACTAGTTCAAAATTTATCTGTGGGCATTCCTTAAAATTATATCCAACAGAAAAAGATACCCAAGGATTTGAAAAAATCTTTAGAAGAGCTATACCCACAGTATTTTGTATGAAACCATTCCACTTGGTAAATATGTTTCCCAGAAACATTTCTCAATAGGCAAACTGATCCTGAAGGGAATGGGAAGTTGACTTTGGCTAAACTGCTCTGCTCTGGTGAGCCCTCTAGAGGCCATGTGACTCCCAGGCCAGAATACTGGGTTCTGCTGCTTCCCCCCACCCCTCCTGGGACTGGAGGTACCTGAGAAAAGGAGAGCCCAGGGGTCTTGGAAATTGGCCTGGAGAGCTCATATTCTATCCTGCGATGGTGGCTTGACTTTGTGGGACACTCACCGAGGCGGAGCTGAGCCTAGAGGATGGCTGTGACCTTCTTAAGGGTCCGTCTTCCCAGTGACCAGAGAGCATGGCCTGTCAGAGGCACTGCCTGCAGGACCTGGAGACCACTGACAGATCCTTTATTGGCTTCCCTGGTCTGTTGTTGTCAAGAACCCTGGAGGTTACCAACCTGCTGCCCCAGGACCTCCAGCATGTTCTTGGGGAGCTCACAGACATCCCTCTCTCGTTGAGAATGGTTTTGTTCCTTCTGTTTCACAGAGGACCCCACAAACTCAGCCCACTCACTGTGGACTTTAATCAATATTATGTTTGGAGCATTGAGAGTAGGAATATTCAGACACACATATACACACACATGCTCACCCCCACACACGCACACACATAGATACACAAATGCACATGCATACCTGTGAGCTATACACGAAGGCACATTCATGCACACACACACACAAAACTCAGCTTGATTTAGGAACATATAATACTGCTATGTCCTTTGGTTTTCGGTTTTCTCCTGTCATATTCTCTTCCATTTCCATTTCTACATGTAGGGTTGAATCACACAACAGAACAAACATGTGTGGCTGACCTTTGCATGTTTGAGGCTGCAAGGCTGGAATGGACAGCGCATTCTCCAAAATCTTAACAGTTTTTTACTGTTTTGTAGGTCCCATGCTATTTTCTTAGAAGAGCATAAGAAGTGATAAGGTTGAGTGGTGGGTGGGTCAGTCCATGGAGAAAGAACGCCATGCTGAGATAGAAACTTATTATGGAGTCAGTGAGGTGTTACGGTAACTTGATTAAAGTTAAATGCATGTAAAAAAATAGGATTTCCAGCTCCCAGTCTGGCATGTAAGGAGCTTGAAAATTGTCACTGCATTCTAACAAGTAAAGGTTGACCAAGCTGAAAAATCAATAACTCCAGAGGCCCCAAAGCCTGCCCCTTCCCATCAAGCCTGCAGTTTTCCTCTGACTCTGTTCCTGCTTCCTGATCTTCCTCTTTCCTGCTCTGTCTCTGTCCTTTTCTTTCAGCCCAGGGGTCCATGAGCAAGGACAATAAGAGGAAATTTGTCTTTCTATGGCCAGTGATCAATACTCTGGTCACTCTCTCCTGTGTCCTCAGGTGCCTGGCGACAGTCCAGAGATCTCTCTGAGAAGGCCAATCACGACAATGTCTCAGAGTATTCCTAACCCTTAACTCAGAATGGATTTTGTGGTGGGGGCTCTGGAAAGTCCTGGGCAGTCAGTCCTCAGTCCTGGGAGCCGTAGAAGCTTCTGAAATCAAATGGTCTCTGAGCATGACTTGCTTGGACAGCTGTGCAATACGGAGCAAAACGATTAGGAGCATATTGAGGGGAATTCTTAGTCCATGCTCTAGAAGGAAGGAAGTAACTGATGATGAGTGAAGCAGGGTCTCCAAGCCTGGGAAGACCAGTAGACAACCGCTTTGATATTCTTTCAGGTGTCCTACAGTCTAAAGGAAAAAAGAGAGAAGAGGCCCTGGTCCTACTCCCACCACCACTGGATGCAAATTTAAGGCTTGGTCATTCTTCTAGACTTTGAGGCATGGCTTCCTGAGATGTGGATTCCTCAGATGAACAGCATTTCATAAAACATGTCACATTGCTGACATAGGCCAAATTTTTATTTTACCAAAAAAAGAATTACTTTCATCTTCTATGACTACTGTTTTTCCTAAAAGAAAAGGCATATTTAAATTGTGAACATTACCTTGGATCATTAGTAGAAGAACCACATCTTGCCCCTCTCTCTTCCTCATGCTGCCTATGGAGGTGGCAGCCATCTCTTCCTTGGCATCATGGCCACCCTCAGGCCCCTTGTGAAGACCAAGATCATCAAAAAGAGAAGCAAGAGGTTCATATGGCACCAGTCTGACTGATATGTCAAAATTAAGCATAACTGGTGGAAACCCGGAGGTACTGACAATAGGATTTGTAGAAGGTTCAAGGGCCAGATCTTGATGCCCAACACTGGTTACGGGAGCAACAAAAAAACAAAGCACATGCTGCCCAGTGGCTTCCGGAAGTTCCTGGTGCACAACCTCAAGGAGCTGGAAGTGCTGCTGATGTGCAACAAATCTTTCTGTGCTGAGATTGCTCACAGTGTTTCCTCCAAGAACCGCAAAGCCATCGTGCAAAGAGCTGCCCAGCTGGCCATCAGAATCCCCAACCCCAATGCCAAGCTGTGCAGCGAAGACAACGAGTAGACAGTTGATGTGAGCGTTTTGTATTTAAATAAAACTGTAAAATCTGCGGGGGGAGGAGGAGGGGAGAACCACATCCTGAGCTGGAGGAAACCTGAGGCCCTGAGAACTTCATGGAGCATGGACCCCATTCATTCCTAAACAACACACCTCTGGATTTTTACTTGAAGCAGTTTTAAGCCCTGTTATTTGGAGTTTTTCTGTTCTTTATAGATGAACCTAACCCTAATACAACTCTCACTATTGAGAGTTTTGTCAGGTACACAATTTTAGTTTAACAGTGATTTTTCCTAAGCATTTTAGTGATATGATATCACCACCTTCTCGCTTGTGTTGTTTCAGTTGACAAGTCTGCTATTTAAATTTCTTCAAAATGATTGGCTGCTTCCTTTTTGGTTTGTATTCTACAATTTCTCCACAATATGCCACGATGAGGATTTTTGTTTTATGCTTATATTGCTTGGTTTATGATGATCTATATTTGTGGCTTAATGACTTTTCAAACCTCTGGAAAATTCTCAGCCACTACATCATCTCATACTACCTCTGAAGTTCAGTTTATGCCCCAGATGTAGGAAGCTCAAATGATTGCAGCTCCCATTCACGCAAGAAGACAAAGCCAGGTAAACTGCAAAGTCAAAGCTTTTCCTGACCCTATTAGAGAACTGCAGTTGCAAGGCACCCAAATCATCTAGAATCCAAGGCCACTCCAAAGAGAGTTGGGATGTGAGCACCAGCTCACCTGTCTTACAGAAAAGAGGAAGAGATGTAGAATACCAAACGAGTGGGTAAGAACAATTCAGCTAAGGCTTTAACAAATTGTTAAAGGTCAGCTGCAGGCTAGCATGACTGTATAGTACTTCTGGGATCCCAGAACACAAAAGGAGTGATCACAGTCACTTTTAATCTCTTTCCTGGGGACCTCCACCAGGTGCTCATGAGAAAGACTGAAGGTGGAGTGAGCAATGAGAGATGGTCCCTCAGTGGTGAAAACATGGAGAAAGAGAGTGGAAAAATAGACTCTTATCCTCTATTAAACAAAAGCATCAAACCACTAAGGTAGGTGGAACAAGCCCTGTCACTTCCAGAGAGGAGGTGAAGATCCATTGAAGCTAAGGAAGCGGCGAGGAGAAAACTTTCTTGTTGCTGGAACGCAAATGTGATGACTGGAGCTCCAGCAGTCATTTTGGAAGTCATGAACTGAGATGGTGGGACAAACAGAAGGAGCCAAAGTCCCTGATGGTGCGATGCCAGCCCTGAGGAGCCTATCACTAAACTTTTAAGTGAGAAGTAACAAATTACTCTTTTGCTTAAACCACTTTTACTGCAGTTTTCTGTTATACCAGCCCGCTAATTCTAACGGAGTCAGAACAATCAGAACAGAACGGAATCAGACCCATAACGGAATGGGTCCTACGACCCATTTACAGAGGAATGTCACATCCTTGGGGCTTCCCCAGATCATAAACCCTGTATGTCCACCAAGATTCAGGTGGGCAGGAAGGCAACCTTGGGTTTCTGTGGGAAGAGCTCCTTGCAAACTCCAACTGCTATTTAAAAAAGAAGAAAAAGGAAATTCTTTTAGGCTTAACTTATTTTGGTGTGGAAGGTATTCCAAGGGTAAAATTTTTGAATATTGAGATCTGAGCATAAGGTGTCTAAAAACTACTGTCCCCTAGGCCTTACTTAAGAAATTATAGGAGCGAAATCAGAGATAAACCAGGTGAATTGCTCCCTCTGGTGGTGACTTTGGATTTATAAAAGATTGGAGCCTGAGCGTTTTGCTGGCTGGTTTTGTTTTAGGACAAAAAAAAAAAAAAAAATCTGAGTTCGGAAATTTTAAAACTAATTTTTTGTTTACTTTTGCCTTTAAAAAGTAACCTTGTGTAGGTCGGGCGTGGTGGCTCACACCTGTAATCCCAGCACTTTGGAATGCTGAGGCAGGTGGAACGCTTGAGGTCAGGAGTTCAAAGACCAGCCTGGCCGACATGATAAAACCCCGTCTCTACTAAAAACACACACAAAATTAGCCGGGTGTGATGGCGAGAGCCTGTAATCCCAGCTACTCACAGGAGGCTGAGGCACGAGAATCACTTGAGCCAAAAAGGTGGAGGTTGCTGGGAGCTGAGACCTTGCCACTGCACTCCAGCCTGGGCGACAGAGCGAGACTCTGTCTCAAAAAAGAAAGAAAGAAAAAAAAAAGCAACTTTGTGTTTCTTTCTTTCTTTTATAATAGTGCACTTACTGTGGAATGAATGGCATTTCCCCCTACAAAACTTAAATGGCTAAGGGTTTATGATATAATTATTTCATAGTTTTGAATTACCACGATTAAACTGATTATTGTATAAGTAGCTGATGTCTGTATAATTGGGTCTGTTGGCCGGGCAAGCTGGCGCACGCCTGTAATCCCAGCACTTTGGGAGGCCAAGGCGGATGGATCACATGAGGTCAGGAGTTGGAGAACATCCTGGCCAACATGGCGAAACCACGTCTCTACTAAAGATACAAAAATTAGCTGGGCGTGGTGGTACATGGCTGTAATCTCAGCTACTTGGGAGGCTGAGGTAGGAGAATTGCTTGAACCCTGGAGGCGGAGGTTGCAGTGAGCCAAGACTGTGCCACTGCACTCCAGCCTGGGTGACAGAATGAGACTCGGTCTAAAAAAAAAAATAGAAATAAAAATAAAATAAAATAAAATAAAATAAAATAAAATAAAATAAAATAAAATAAAATTGGGTCTTCTAATCCATATAAACTTGAAAACTGAGTGGACCTAGTGTAATCATTATGCATGACCTGGTCAAGTTTTAAACACATAATATTTCTATAATAAGTCTTAACATACTCAAATCAATTGTTGATAATAATCTAGTCGGACTTTATGATATTATTAGTAAACTTTTCGGACTTTGGGATAAGAAATACTCCTATCTAAATATTTTTGAGAAACTGGAGCTCATTAAAATGGATGTAGCTAAAAAAAAAACTAGTATATATTAGGGATTAAATCTAAGTTAAAGATCTAATATCTATCATACATACATGCATATATAAAACACATATGTGATTTCAACCAATGGAATAAAGAAGGAAGATAATTTTAGATAAAACTTCGAAAATTTGTTCTTGTCTATACTCTGTCTTTCATTTATCACATGAAGTTCTCTCTAAAGTTATTAGATGCCCTCCCTAATCTCTTCCTGAGGCTAGAACAGAAATTTGTTTTTTCAGTGTACAGGTATATTGTTAAGGTACTACTAACAGGGAGAATACTCTGGATAAATACAATGCAAAATAAATGCCAAGATATTTGGGCTAAGAATGAAAAAGAATATGCATAGTTCTCATACCATTCCTGTGAGTTTCATACCTTTGAATTTATTCATACCTATGAAACAAATCTATTGTGGGCATTATCTTATCAAACGTTTGAACAAGATTTAATTATTGTACTTGTTAGATGGGGCTAGATTGTGCTGCAAGAATAACCTTCCCCCTCACTCCTCACCCTATCTCAATGGCTTAGGCCAATAAAAATTTACTTCTCACTTATACCTCACTTCTGATGCAAATGGGCCACTAAAGCTCTGCTCATCAAAAACACTTTGGGATCCCACTGATAGAAACTTCTAAAGCCACTGTAGAGAAACAGGAAACACAGGACATTCTGTGATGTTTCTTAAAGCCTTACTCTAAGTGATGTGTATTTCTGCTCAGAATTTCACTGACCAAAGCAAATCCTAAGGCCATACCTACCTGCAAAGGGTGCAAGGCAGTGCAAAGAAATGGGCAGGAATGAGGAGTGGCTGAAGATTGGTGAAGAGCCCTAAAGTTATCATATTTTCAACAAAAGTATAATCAAAATATAGGATGGCAAGATAACATATGATATACTGTTTAAAAATTTTTTAAAAATGCTTTTAACAAACAAGAAAAAAGCTCATGAAAGGGGGAAATCTAATTAATATATTTTCATATCAAGACACAATAGAAAATGACAGAGTAAAGTTAAAGTTGAATTGGATACAACTGAAAGTGCACGTGAAGATTGTATATGCTATTTTTTGTTTGGTTTGGTTTGGTTTGGTCTTTGCCATTCACTTGAATACCAATTTGCAGTTGTGTCAAAGTTAATAACAAACAATTTTGAAAGTTCACTTATAAATTTATGTTATATTCCACTTATGTTACTAGAATTTCTATTGCTATGAATAGTGAATGCAAAATGAGTTTGTTCAGTGGAGATTCCTGCTTATTAACATGCATTGAGTCATCACTTCAGGTGGACCTGATGTGACATGAAAGACCTGAAGTGACATGAAAGGCTTACAGAGTATACTGCTCACTATTCCCCACTCAGTTCATAATCTGGACTTGCAAAGCCAACTTCGCTATCTTTCAGTGGCAAAATGCTACTAGGAAGTAAGGACTAGTCACACAAAACAAATAAGATTAGTTAGCTAATAGAGCATGAATGCTCCTGAATGAAAAATCAGCAAACATGGGCATCAGGAAGAGTTCATATAACCAAAATGAAATGTTAAATTATTATAAGAAGTGAAGTGTTGGAGCCAGCTTGCACTGGCTCACAAAAATTGTTTGCAAGCCTCTCTTTCCAACTCCACATCCAGTGGTGCCATGTTGCTAGCTTGAAATCAACCATGTGAGAGTATTTACACCACAGAAATTGGCAGTCACTACAAATCAGGGAACCTTTTAAAGAGCTGGTTATTAAACACTTACCTTAAACATTCGTTGAATAGGAATGACTCAAGAACAATGGTTATTGGCCACTTGTATATCTTCTTTGGGAAACCCATTTTCAAATGAGGCTATTTGTCTTTTTATTGTTGGTTGGTTAGAGTTCTTTTCATATTTTGAATACCAGACCTTTATCAGATATATGACTTGTAAATATTTTCTTTTATTCTGTGGGTTGTCCTTTTACTCTCATGATAGTAAAATTTTGCAGCATAAAAGTTTTTAATTTTGATTAAGTCCAATTTATCTTTTTCTTTCTTTGGTTACTTTAGGTGTCATATCTAAGAAACTGTTGCTTAATCCAAGGTTACAAAGATTTATTCCTGTATTTTTTTGTCCTGGAGTTTTATAGTTTTAGCTTTTACATTAGATCTTTGATCTATTTTGAGTTAATTTTATATATGGTGTGAAGTAGGTGTCTAAGTTGATTCACATGTTCACATGTAATTGTCCTAAACCAACTGTTGAAAGACTATCCTTTCCCCATTGAATTATTTTGGTACCCCTATCAAAAATTAGTCGACCATAAATGTATAGGCTTATTTCTGGACCATAAATTCTATTCCATTGATTTATATTTTTATATTTATGCCAGTGCATGTTGTCAGACTCTACAGAAAGTGAATTTTGATAGGAATTGCATTTAATCTGTAGATCAAGTTGGGGAATATTGTCATTTAAGCAATATTAAGTCTTATAATCCATGAACAAGGAGTGTTTTTCAATTTATTCAGTTATTTTAAAAATTTCTTTCACCAATCTTTTTAAAAATTTATAAAGGTAAATAATTCATTTGGCTTATAGTTCTGGGGATGAAAAGTCCATGGCAAAGGGGGCACATCAGATCGTGGCTTTCTTCCGGAATCATCCCATGGCAGAAGGAGGAAGGGTTGGGAGGAACCAACCTATCCAGAGGAAGAGATAACCAAATCCATCTGTATTAGTTCATTGTCACATTGCCATAAAGATTGGAGACTGGGTAATTTATAGAGAAAAGAGGTTTAATTGGCTCTGGTTCTGCAGGCTGAACAGGAGGCATGTCTGGGGAGGCCTCTGGAAACTTACAATCGTGGCAGAAGGGTGAAGGAGAAACAAGCACGTCTTCGCACGGCAGCAGGAGACAGAGTGAGTGAGAGGGGAAGTGCCACACACACTTTTAAACCATCATATTTCATGAGAACTCACTCACCAACATGAGAACAGCCAAGGGGAAATCCTCTGCCATGATCCAACCACCTTCCACCAGGTCCCTCCCCCAGCGTTGGGAATTACAATTCAACATGAGATTTGAGCGGGAACACAGAGCCAAACCGTATCACCATCCTTTTGTCAGAAACCCATTCCTGCAATAACTAATCCAGTTCCCCAATACCAGCATTAATCCATTCATAAGGGAAGATCCCCATGACCTAATAACCTCACCTTAATAGTCTTGTGCTCACTTTGGCAGCACGTATACTAAAATTGGAATGATACAGAGAGGAATAGCATTGCCCCTTTGCAAGGATGACATACAAATTCATGAAGCATTATATATATAATATATACATTTTTAAACTCTAAGGATTTAATTTTATTTCCTTAAAAAGTAACTTTTATTTAGGTTCAGAAATACATGTGCAGGTTTGTTATATAGGTAAATTGCACACCACAGGAATTTGGTATACAGATTATTTCATCACCCTGGTAATAAGCACAGTACCCAGGTATCTGTTATTCCCTTCTTTGTGTCCATATGTACTCAATGTTTAGTTCTCACTTATTAGTGAGAACGTGAGGTATTTGGTTTTCTGTTTTTCCATTAGTTCGTTTAGCATGATGGGCTCCAGATCCATCCATGTTGCTACAAAGGACATCATCTTGTTCTTTTTATGGCTGCATAGTATTCCATGATGTATATACATGACATTTTCTTTATCTAGTCTATCATTTATGGACATTTGCATTGATTCCATGTCTTTGCTATTGTGAATAGTGCTTCAGTGAACATATGTGTGCATGCATCTTTATGGTAGAGCGATTTATATTTTTAGGGGCATATACCAAATAATGGGATTGCTGAGTTGAATGGTAGTTCTATTTTAAGTTCTTTGAGAAATCACCAAACCATTTTCCACGGCGGCTGAACTAATTTACATTCCCACCAGCAGTTTATAAGCATTCTCTTTTCTCTGCAACCTCTCCAGCATCTTTTATTTTTTGAGTTTTTAATAATAGCCATTCTGACTAGTGTGAGATGGTGTCTCACTGTGGTTTTGATTTGCATTGCTCTAATGATTAGTGATGTTGAGTATTTTTTCATATGCTTGTTTGTTATGTGTATGTCTTCTTTTGAAAATTGATTGTTCATATCCTTTGCCCACTTTTTTGTGGGGCTGTTTGTTTTTTGCTTGTAAGTTTGTTTAAGTTCCTTATAGATTCTGGATATTAAATCTTTGTCAGGTACATGGCTTGCACATATTTTCTCACATTCTGTAGGTTGTCTATTTATTCTGTTGATAGTTTCTTTTGCTGGGCAGAAGCTCTTTAGTTTAATGAGGTCCCATTTGTCAATTTTTGTTTTTGTTGCAATTGCTTGTGGCATTTTTGCCATGAAAAGGCTGGGTCTTTGCTGGGTCCTATATTGAGAATGTTATTTCCAAGGTTATCTTCAGGGTTTTTGTAATTTTAGGTTTTACATTTAAGTCTTTAATCCATCTTGAGTTGATTTTTTTTATATATGATGTAAGGGACGCAGCTCAGTTTCAGTCTTCTGCATATGGCTAGCCAATTACCCCAGCATCACTTATTGAATAAATAAATGGTGCAATAAATGATGCTAGGGTAATTGGCTAGCCAAATGGATTTTTCCCATTGCTTGTTTTTGTTGACTTTGTCAAGGATCAATTGGTTGTAGGTATATGGCTTTATTTCTGGGCTCTGTATTTTCCATTTGTCTATGTGTCTGTTTTTGTACCAGCACCATGCTGTTTTGGTTACTGTAGCCTTGTGGTATAGTTCAAAGTTGGGTAATGTGATGCCTCTAACTTTAATCTTTTTGCTTAAGATTGTCTTGGCTATTCAAACTTTTTGGTTCTATGTGGATTTTAAAATGTTTTTTTCTAATTCTGTGAAAAATGTTATTGGTAGTTTGGTGGGGATAACATTGAATCTGTAAGTTGCTTTGGGTAGTGTGGCCATTTTGACAATATTGGCTCTTCCTATTCACAAACATGGAATGTTTTTCCATTTGTTCGTGTCGTCTCTGATTTATTTGAGCAGCGTTTTGTAATTCTTTTGTGGAGATCTTTCACTTCCCTGGATAGCTGTATTCCTAGGTATTTCATTCCTTTTGTGGCTATTGTCAATGGGATTGTGTCCTTGATTTGGTGGTTAGCTTGGAAATTGTTGGTGTATAGAAATGATACTGATTTTTGCACATTGATTTTGTGTCCTGAAATTTGCTAAAGTTGTTTATCAGATCAAAGTGCTTTGGGGCAGAGACAATAGGTTTTTCTAGGCATAGAATCACATAATCTGTGAAGAGAAATAGTTTGACTTCCTTTATTCCTGTTTGGATGACTTTTATTTCTTTCTTTTGCCTGATTATTTTGGCTAGGACTTCCAGTACTATGTTGAATAGAAGTGGTGAGAGAGGGCATCCATATCTTTTTCTGGTTCTCCACGGGAATGCTTCAAGCTTTTGCCCATTCAGTATGATGTTAGCTGTGAGTTTGTTGTAGATGGTCCTTATTATTTTGAGGTATTCCTTCAATGTTGAGTTTGTTGAGGGTTTTTACCATAAAGCAATGCTGAATTTTATCAATATTCTGCATCTATTGAGAGGATCATGTGGTTTTTGTTTTTAGTTCTATGTATGTGCTGAATCACATTTATTGACTTGCCTATATTGAACCAACATTACATCCCAGGGTTGAAGCCTACTTGTTCATGGTGGATTAGCTTTTTGATGTGCTGCTGGATTTGGTTTACTAGTATGTTGTTGAGGATTTTTGCATCTATGTTTGTCAAGGATGTTGGCCTGAAGCTTTCTTTTTTTGTTGTGTCTTTGCCAGCTTTTGGTATCAGGATGATGCTGGCCTCATAGTATGAGTTAGGGAGGAGTCCCTACTCAACTTTTTGGAATAGTTTCAATAGGAATGGTATCTACTCTTCTTTATATTAATTTATCTCTTAGAATTTGTCTGTGCATCCATCTGGTCCTGGGCTTTTTCTGGTTGATAGGCCTTTTGTTACTGATTCAATTTAGGAATGTATTATTCTGTTCAAGAATTCAATTTCTTCCCACTTCAGTGTTGGGAGGTTGTATGTTTCCAGGAATGTATTCATTTCTTCTACGTTTTCTAGCTTGTGTGCATAGTGGTGTTTGTAGTAGTCCTTGAGGATTTTTTGTATTTCTGTGGGGTTGGTGGTAATGTCTCCTTTTTCATTTCTGGTTGTGTTTTTTGGATCTTCTCTTTTTTCTTTATTAATCTAGCTAATAATGTTTTTATATATATATAATTTATTATTTCAAGTAACCAACTTCTGGAATAATTGGTCTTTTGTATCTTTTTTTGTGACTCACTTTCCTTCAGTTCAGCTCTGATTTTGGTTACTTCCTGTCTTCTGCTAGCTTTGGGGTTGGTTTACTGGTGTTTCTCTATTTCCTCTAAGTGTGATGTTAGGTTGTTAATTTGAGATCCTTCTAACTTTTTGATGTGGGTGTTTAGTACTATTAGCTTCCCTCTTAATACTGCTTTAGCTATGTCTCAGAGATTCTGGTATGTTGTATCATTGTTCTCATTGATTCTAAGAACTTCTTGATTTCTGCCTTAATTTTGTTGTTTACCAAAAGTCATTCAGGGAAAGGTTATTTAATTTCCATGCAATTGTATGATTTTGAGCAATTTTCTTACTATTGATTTCTATTTTTATTGTGCTGTGGTCCAAGAGTGTGGTTGGTGTGATTTTGGTTTCTTTGAATTTGTTGAGGATTGTTTTTTGCTTGATTGTGTGGTTGACTTTAAAGTATGTGCCATGTGCAAATAGGAAGAATGTACATGCTATTGTTTTGGGGTGGAGAATTTTATCAACATCTATTAGATTCATTTGGTTAAGTGTCAAGTTCAGTCTTTTTGTAGGTCTCCAAGAATTTGCTTTATGAATCTGAGTGCTCCTGTGTTGGATGCATATATATTTAGGATAGTTAGATCTTCTTGCTGAATTGAACTTTTTACTACTATGTAACGTTCTTTGTCTTTTTTTATTTTTGTTGGCTTAAGTTCCGTTTGTCTGAAATTAGATAGCAACTCCTGATTTTTTCTGTTTGCTTGGTACATTTTCTCCATCTTTTAACTTTGAGCTGAGAGGTCTCATTTCATGCGAGGTGAGTCTCTTGAAGATAGCATACAACTGAGTGTTACTTCTTTATCCAACTTGCTACTCTGTGACTTTTAATTGGGATTTTAGCCCTTTTACATTCAAAGTTAGTATTGATATGTGTGAATTTGATCTTGTTATCCATTGTTAGCTGGTTATTATGCAGCTTTGTTTGTGTGGTTGCTCAATAATGTCAATGGTGTATGTACTTAAGTGTGTTTTTGTAGTGGCCAATGTATTAGGTCATTCTTGCATTACTATAAAGAAATACCCGAGACTGGATAATTTATAAAGAAAAGAGGTTTAATTGGCTAATGGTTCTACAGGCTATACAGGAAGCATGGTGCTGACATCTGCTTCTGGGGAGGCCTCAGGAACCTTACAATCATGGCAGAAGGTGTAGGGGCTACAGGGATGGCACATGGTGAAGGCAGAAGCAAGAGAGAATGGTGGGGCCACACACTTTCAAACCACCAGATCTTGTGTGAACGCAGATGAGAGCTCACTTGTTACCAAGTCATGGCCCAAACCATTCATGTGAGATCCACTCCCTTGATCCAAACCCTTCCCTCCAGGCCCTACCACCAAGACTGGAGATTACATTTCAACATGACATTTGGGTGGGGACAAATATTCAGATTATATCAACTGGTAATGGTCTTTCTTTAACATATTTAGTACTCCCTTCAGGACCTCTTATAAGACAAGTCTGGTAGTAATGAATTGCCTTAGCATTTGCTTGTCTGACAAGGATCTTATTTCTCCTCACTTATGAAGCTTAGTTGGGCTGGATATGAAACTCTTGGTTGGAATCCCTTTTCTTTAAGAAGGCTAAATGTATGCAACATAATTCACAATTGCAAATATATGGAATCATCCTCATTGGTTATCTATCTATCTATCTATCTACCTATCTATCTATCTACCTACCTATCTATCTATCTATCCATCCATCCACACACCATGGAATACTATGCATTCATGAAAAAGAGTGAAGTAGTGTCTTTTGCAGTACCTTTGAAGGAATTACAGTCCATTATCCTAAGTGAAGTAACAACTCTGGAACAGAAAACCAAATACAGAATGTCCTCATTTGTAAGTGGGAGCTAAGCTATGGATACACAAAGGCATACAGAATGGTATAATAAACATTGTGGACTCAGAATGGAGAAGGGTGGGAAAGGGGTTCAGGATGAACAATTACCTGTTGGTATAATACACACTATTTAGGTGATGAATACACTAAAAGTCCAGGTTTCACTGCTATACAATTCATCCACCATACAATTCATTCATTCATCATGTAGCCAAAAACCACTTGTACCTCTTAAGCTATTGAGATTAAAAACAAAAAACAAAACAAAACAAAAAAGAATGCTAAATATAGGCCCCCAGTCTCTTCTGGCTTGTAGGATTCTGCTGAAAGTTTGCTGCTAGCTGGTTCTCTTTGTAGGTGATCTGCCCCTTCTCTCTAGCTGCCTTTAACACTTTTTTCTTTCATTTCAACCTTAGAGAATCTGAAGACTATGTTTCTTGGGGATGGCCATCGTATCTAGTATCTTGCAGGGGTCTCTGAATATCCTGAATGTGGTGCTCTCTAGTGATGTTGGGGAAATTTTCATGGATGATAGCTTGAAATATGTTTTCCAAGTTGCTTGTTTTCTCTCCTTCTCTTTCAGGGATTCTAATGAGTCATAGATTTGGTCTCTTTACATAATCTCATATTTCTTAGAGGTTTTGTTCATTCTTCTTTACTTTTTTCCTTATTTTTGTCTGAGTTATTTTGGATAACCAGTCTTTGAGCTCTGAGATTCTTTCTTCAGCTTCATCAATTCTGCTGTTAATACTTCTGATTGTATTATAAAATTCGTGAAGTGAGTTTTTCAGCTCTATCAGATCAGTGTGGTTCTTTCTGAAAATGGCCATTTTGTCTTTCAGCTCCTTTATTGTTTTATTGTATTCCTTAGAATCCTTGGATTGGGTTGTGGCTTTCTCCTGAATTTCAATGATCTTGGTTCCTATACATATTCTAAACTCTGTTTTTGTGATTCAATCATTTCAGCCTGGTTAAGAACCATTGCTGGGGAACTAGTGTGGTCATTTGGAGGTAAAAAGACCTCTGACTTTTTGAGAGACCAGAGTTCCTGTGCTGATTTCTTCCCATATGTGTGGGCTGATGTTTCTTCAATCTTTGAAGCTGCCGTCCTTTGGACAGGTTTGTTTGCTTTTATCTTCATTGATGCCCTTGGGGGTTTGATTGTGGTATAAGGTGGGTCCAGTTGACTAGCTTTGTTTCTGGAAGATGTTAGGGGGCCAAGGCTCAACTCAGCACTCCTAAGCTGCAGGCTCTAGCTCTGGGGGGCTGGAATGAGGCCCCCAGCTTTATTCTCTGGCCCCTTGAGGTTAGGAACCAGCCATGCTAGAGGGACAGAGGTATTCTTGGGCTGCTGGTCACGACACTCTGATGGTTGGTACCAGTCAAAGCACTTTGTCAGGGTGATGGCAGTAGGATCCGTGTGTGTTTGCATCTGTCAGCAGCAGCAGCAGCAGCAGCATAGCAGGGTGCATGCTTGTTGGCTGGGGTAGGGTCCTGGCGGCTGTGAGACTGTGGGCCACCATGTGTGTGTGTTTGTGCTAGTGGTGGTGGCAGTGTGGGGTGGGAGGTGGGGCCTCTGTGCCTGTGTTCACACTGGCAATGGCAGCGTGGCTGGGGCAGGGGTATGTTCATGCCTGTAGTAGTGGTACTGTGAGGTTCACATGCACACATGCACCAGTGGAGAAGGGGAGGTGAGATCCGCCCACACATACGTGTACTGGGAAAGTGGTGGGGGGTTGGCTGTGAGCAAATGTGTGCTGGTAAAGTGGCATGGGGAAGGCTGCCACAGAGGGAGGGTGTGGTGGGCTGGTGTTCATCAGCAGGGGCCACTCTGCTGAGTGCTCTGATGGTCAGGACTGCTGGTGAAGGAACTATGATGCAGGCCCCCAGGAGGCACACCAGTTGGGTATCCAAGGCTGCACTGAAAGCAGGCATGGGCAGCCTGGGGCCCCAGGAGAGGCCAGCAGACAGGAGGGCACTCGGATCAGACTGGCCTGTCTCACTGGCAAGACCACCCTGCTCTGTTGAAATCAGACCGTTTCCCCAAGGCTAAAATCTCCTAGGAGATCATGGTGAGCCTTGTGGTATGGGCATCCCCAGCTGTGCTCCACCACAGACATTCCCACACCAAACCCTCTGGGTTCTGCACAGACTGGAGTCCTGCCCTTACTACCTCTCTAAGCAGCTCCTTCTGCCAGCTCAAGTGTCTGTGGGGTTGTGGGGTCTCCTGCTGTCAGGATTCTAGAGGTCTGTGGCAAGAGTGGGTCATGCCTTGCCTGCTCAACTCATCTGTTCCCCAGAGTTGTTGGGGGCCAGGAATGAGTCCCAAGGTATGATGGCCCATGCAAGGTTTCCAGCTTTCTCCCAGCTTCTGTGTCCTCCCTCCATCCACTCTCAGTGCCTTCCCTCAGTACACCAGTCTTCTCTATGTCACCGTCCTTAGGTGGCAGATGTTCCTCCTAGCTGCATCTAGTTAGCCATCTTACTGAGCTCCTGCAGGTCACAAGATGGTAGAGGCTGCAGCAGAGTCACCTAGGGCCTCCTGGAGCAGAAACATAAAGCAGTGGAGATGGGACCCAAGCTGGGTGAGTGGGTGCAAAAAGACAAAGACTCTGCCAGATAACAATGTTTTGTAGTTTTTAGTGTGCAAATCTTGCATTCTTTTGTTCAATTTGTTCTTAAATATTCATTCATTTGGATGACATTATAAAGGAAATTGCTTTCTTAATTTCATTTCATTTTCAGATTGTTTGTTGCTAGTAAGTAGAAATACAACTGATTTTTATACATTGGTCTTATATCCTGTAACTTTGCTGAACTTGTTAATTAGCTCTAATAGTTTTCTTAAAAACTTTCCTAGAATTTCCTATGTACAAGATTATGTCACCTGTGAATAGAGATAGTTTTACTTCTTTGTTTCTAACCTGGATGCCTTTTATTTTCTTGCCTAATTGCCTTGGCTAGAACCTCCAGTACAATGTTGAATAGAGTTGCCTGTGAAGACATTCTTATCTTATTCCTGATCTTGGAGAGAAAGCTTGCAGTCTCTCATCATTAAATATGTTAGTTGTAGGGTTTTTTTTTAAATAGATGCTCTTTATTGCATAGAGGAAATTCCCTTCTTATCCTAGTTTATTGAGTATTTTATCATAAAAGAGAGTTGAATTTTGTCAAATGCTTTTTCTGCATCTATTGAAATGACTGTGACATTTTCCTCCTCCTTTACAATGTAATATGGAGTATTACACTGAAATATTTTCATATGTTGAACCAATGCCAAGTAGGACAAATCCTAATTGGTCATGGTGTATAATCCTTTTTATATATTGTTGTATTCAGTTTGTTAGTGTTTTGCTGAGGATTTTTGTGTCTATTTTCATAAGGGATTTGGTCTGTAGTGTTTTTCTTGTGATGTCTTTGGTTTTGTTATCAGGATAATGATGTTGTTCACATTTAATTGCTATGTAGGCCTTCAGTGTAGGTGAAAGGCTGGTGCAGTTGTCAGAGGCGTGTGAACCAGAGCAACTCCATCTTGAATAGGAGCTGGGTAAAATAAGGCTGAGATCTACTGGGCTGCATTCTCAGATGGTTAAGGCATTCTAAGTCACAGGATGAGATAGGAGGTCAGCACAAGACACAGGTCATAAAGATCTTGCTGATAAAACAGGTTATAGTAAATAAGCCAGCTAAAACCCACCAAAACCAAGATGGCAACAAGAGTGACCTCTGGTTGTCCTCACTGCTACACTCCCACCAGCACCACGATAGTTGACAGTCATAGCAATGTCAGGAAGTTACCCTACATGGTCTAAAAAGGGGAGGCATGAATAATCTACCCCTTGTTTAGCATATAATCAAGAAATAACCATAAAAATGGCTAAACCAACAGCCCTTGGGGCTGCTCTGTCTATGGAGTAGACATTCTTTTATTCCTTTACTTTCTTAATAAACTTGCTTTCACTTTACTATATGGACTTCTCCTGAATTCTTTCTTGCACAAGACCCAAGAACTCTCTCTTGGGGTCTGAATCCAGACTCATTTCCTGTAGTATCTTTCTGGCAACCACAGAAGGGACTATAGCACAGAAATCCCCGACCCAAAGGCTAACTTTGGGTAAGTGGTAGGGTCCTGTAACATCTTTCTGCTGACCATGGAAGTGACTATAGTGCAGAAACCCCCAACCCAATGGCTACTTTTGGGTAAGTGGTGGGCCACAGACCTCCCTGGCCTGCCTAGAGGATTTCTCAGTCAATGCTAGTTAACACTCCAGCTCTCCTGGGCCAAAGGCTCTGTCATTTTTTTCTCTTCCCAAACATCTGAGCAGATCCACTCCAGCTTTCTGGTGTTACAGACAAGGCACCTTGGTTAGTACGCAGACTCAGATCCCATTTCCATCCTTCTCCCAGGAAGATTCTTAGACCCTCTTCAATCCAGCAGTCACTGCAAAACTCTATTTCCAGAGGTGTGATCAACAGGATGCTGAGGAACCATGGTTGCCTTTCCTGTTAATCACAGCCACCTTCCTGTTCTCTTCTGATTGAATCTGGCTTTCCCTAGAGGCTGCCATGGTGGGAAGATGATGTTAGAGGGGCCTGCTGTGCTTAGTCTGTCTCTGGGTCAGGGTCAGGGCCCCTCTGCCTCTGGCTGCCTTAATCTTCCCTCTGCTAAGACCAGAGTGATTTCAGGCAAGGAAAGCAACTGGGACCCTGAAAACAGTTCCTCCGTAGTCCGCCTCCTCATCTGTGCCAGAGTCCCTTCGCTTCCATGTGGATGCCATTGTGATTGCTGTTTGTATATTATTAAAATGTTTTTATATTAAAAATGGTCAAAAATTAAAAGGACTTCATTTAGGAAAAAAAATTAAAAAACATCTGAGGATGTTTCTGTAACATCTTTCTGGTGAACCACAGAAGGGATGGTACTGAGGAGACCCCCGATGCAAAGGAAATAGACTGCAGCACTGATTGGCAGACTTTGGGTAAGTGGGGTGCATATACCTGGGTAAAGAATGGGATTGGGTTAGAGGCTCAATTTAAAGGAGTTAGTCTCTCCTAAGACATAGTGGGTTGGAGCCCCCTCTTAATAAAAGACAAGAACACTTGACCAACTGGGTTAGAGACCCGACTTACCCTAAGGGTTAGAGTCCCTTCTGAGATTTAGGGGGTTAGAGGTCCCTGTCGGTAAAGTCCCTCTTGGTAAAGTCCCTTTTGGCTACGAATGAATTTAGCACTATGGGATATTAACTGCTATTATCTTTGAAATAATCTGCTTTGCACTCTTTGCTGATGGCTGTGGTGACAGGGTTAAGCGTATACAGGATTATGGGGCATGGGGAGCATTTTCCTTCCTAAAAAGGGGAAACTTGAGAGCTGATGGCACTGCTGGATCAACAAGTGGCTGCCTGAACTTTGCAGTGTTGCTGCAATGGGTGGGTCTTTCTCTGGCTTCCCAGAGCACCTTGCCTTCCTCACCCTGCCTTAGGCAATGCTTTCTCCTCTCTCTCTGTGCAAACTGGTTGAATGAATGGTAAAAATCACTGTTTATCTCGTCTGTAAAGTTTTGATTAATGGAAGAATTAATTCATGAAGCTAGTCTTAAGCTGTAGTGAATTTGGTGTGTTTTGTGTGTCTTTCTGTGTTCTATAATGCAGAGGAGTACTTTAGGATAGAACACAGGCCTCGGACACCTACCTGTAAGCCCACTTTTCAAGACAGCCCAGTAAACTGGTCAGTTACAAACTTTGCTGCAGGTCCCTGAAAAAACTGGATGAGGTTTCCTTCCTGTCTAGTATGTCCTTGGGAGCTTGACCTTATAACCATGTGACCATGCTTTCTCTTTTCACAATGGCGGACTGGGTTTAGGGTTTGATTCCTGGCTTATGAGATAAGTCCTCTATCTTCTGTCTGTCTATGTATTTATATGAATCATGTGTGTGTAATATAAAATAGTTAGATTAATTGGTTTAAAAATAAGTGCTTAAATCAAATATTTTGTCAAAAAAGTTAAAAGGTGTAACATCTTTTGGTTCATATGACTTAAGTAGTCTTTGGGAAATAAAAACAGTTTTAAAGATTATTGGTAAAATAAAAATATTTTCAAAAATGTAAACATTTGGTCTAAATTATGCAGGTCAGATATTAAGTTTCCTAAATGCTTTAAGGTCATAAACTGCTTCTTTGACTTTTAAAAGTTGTTCAATTTATTTTGGAGCATTGATTCTAGATAAGGCCTGGGGACATGTGAAATTAGCCATGCCCCCTAGCTATGTTAAGAAGGTTCTTCATAAAATGCCACTGTGACTCTTAACTATTCAACTTGTCTGCTTTACTGCTAGGTGAGGCCTGGGACACGTGGAGTTAGATGCTGGAAAGAATCAGCCCTTATCTGCACTTTTGCCTGGTGTGTCCTAGGCTAGGCTCCACATCTAGTACATGATTAAAATCCTGAACTTGGCAAGGTTTTCACAATAAGTAAAAATTGCTAAAAGTTAACATTGTAACATGTAATTGAGACTACTGAAGAAACAGTTTTACATGCAGGGTGTGTGAAGAAAGTAGAATGTGATTTTGGTAAAAAAAAATTATATGAACTCATGGGAATGTGGATTTTTCTTGCCTAGATTAAAAGGTTAAAGAATTATTTTAAGTTAGACAGAATAAAGCTGAATGTTTAAGCAAGTTGTGGAAGATTGTAAAAGATAGTCTATGTGTAAACATATTGGCCAAAATTAAAGAGGTATTACTCAGATTTTCTGTAAATTAAGCATTGAAATAAAAGCACAATAGGTTTTTCTGAAAGCAAAAACCTGCTTATAATCTGCTCTTTAACAAAAATTTATAAAGGTTTATGAGAATCTTACCTTATGGTAAAACTGATTAAGATGAAATAAATTAGTCTATAATGTTTTATTAAAAATTGGGCCTGACATCAATAATGTACTAATGCCATAGTGACATTTGGTTTGTTTGATATTAAAATCATACAGAAAGCATTATCAAATATAAAATGGTGTTTGGTTTTCTTTGGGCTGTATTTGTATAAACATGTTATTGGTATATGTTCCAAAATTATGGGAAACTCCTATAATTCTAATATGACTTAGTGTATGTTATTAATAATTGATACATAAAATCATTGCAAGCCACGGAAGTAACCAGAATTTTCTAGTCAATTATGACTTTACTGGTGGCTGTCCTAAGACATTTTGCCATCCACAGACAATTGTTGTCTTGTTTTGGTTCTATTTAAAAGGTGGTTTATAATCAGCTATAGGACTTTAAAAGCTGTTCTTAAATGCAGCCTTCTGATAACTCTGGAAATAGTGACATTAGAATAGAGGAAACAACTTTCAGAACTCTCATGGAGAACTGGAATGTTCATGAATATCAAACAGAACAGGAGTTAACTACATAAACTAAACTGAAAAAGTATGAAGTAGTCTTTTTGACTTTTCTTAAAATGTTGCTGATCCTTTGTTTTGTTTTTCACAGTTAAGAAAACTTTTAAGCTATTTACAGCTTTTAACAATTGAGTAAAGTATACTCCTCTGAACAAAATTTGGAGCATGTTTGTTTCTCTTTACCCGATTTCTCCAGAATTTAGAAACTATTTGTGAGTATTCTTAATTTATGGCAATATAGTTATTTGTGTAAGTATAATAAGAATCTGTTTTCTTCTGCAACAGCACACAGTGGAAAAAACTGGTTATTTTACCAAGGCTTTGACTGGAATGGCGTACTTTCCTTTAAGGAATCAGATTTGACTTGTAGAGCCAATAAAAGCCCCTTGAGGAACTGGACTCACACCTTGCCTACACAGTCCATGTACAAGGTTTCTTACCAGTGGTAAGTAAAGAATGTCACTTTCTAACAGGTCCAGGACCCTCAAGAGGAGTAGAATTTACTCAACTCAGGTATTTAAGGGTACAACCCTATGGCTGGGCTTCACTTTAAAAAAGTCTTATCTAAGATTCCTTCCAGGGAACAGAGTTCCATCAAAGCCAATTTAGAAAGGGCTTATGTGGAAAATAATGATTCTTGCTGCACTTTATACAAATAATCAGGCCAAGCATAATAAAGCAAATCTGTCTTGCCATGATTTGTCTTTAGTAAAAATGGGAAATTGGAAAGAGAAATATTATGTTTCAAGAACTATGGTACACTTGTTATTAAATTCTAGTCTCCTCAATTTTAAGTTTGTTTCTGCAATTTAGGCTAACCTTGCTTATTCCTGTGAACCAACCAGTGACCTCTGACTGCTGCTCAGAAGAAACAATAGGAAGGGGTAATGCAAAAGTCTGGATCAATATTTTAATTCTGAGCACATATTGGAATTGGCTAACAACTCTATATCAGCTTGGTTTTAACAGCTGCCCAGTTCATGGAAAGCCTTCTAATTTAGTTTACTTGGGATAATTTTACTTATTTTGCTTTATTGTTGTGGAATATATTGCTGTTTTACTCTTTGTGTAGGAATGCAGGATAAGCTTACTGAATGTTTTCTTAAACTGAACATTCACTAATCTTCCAGACATCAACTTTTGTCAGAACTCAAGAGTAACGAATGGCCCTCAGCATACTGATGCTTTCTGACTGAGCTCCTCCCTGCACTGAATACAAGAGACCCTAATAGTTAAGCAGGAATATCGTCACCCCTATTCAGCCTGAAGAAGTTACAGAAAATGGATCTTCATCTCTCTGAAACCCTTAGGATTAAGGGTTCCCTTATAAAAGGGAGGGGGGAAATGTCAGAGGCGTGTGAACCAGAGCAGCTGCATCTTGAATAGGAGGTGGGTAAAATGAGGCTGGGACCTACTGGGCTGCATTCCCAGATGATTAAGGCATTCTAAGTCACAGGATGAGATAGAAGGTCAGCACGAGATACAGGTCATAAAGACTTTGCTCATAAAACAGCCTGCAGTAAAGAAGCTGGCCAAAACTCACCAAAACCGAGATGGCAACAAGAGTGACCTCTGCTCATCCTCCCACCAGCACCATGACAGTTTTGAAATGCTATGGCAACGTCAGGAAGTTCCTCTATATGGTCTAAAAGGAGGAGACATGAATATTCCACCCCTTGTTCGGTATATAATCAAGAAATAACCATAAAAATGGCCAACCAGCAGCCCTTGGGGCTGCTCTGTATATGGAGTAGCCATTCTTTATTCCTTTACTTTTTTAGTAAACATACTTTCACTTTCACCTGCCCTGGATTCTTTCTTGTGTGAGATCCAAGAACCCTCTCTTGGGATCTGGATCTGGACCCCTTTCCTGTAACACAGTCACTTAGCACGGCTCATCAAAGATTCCTGTCCCACAATTGAGGTGCCCTTGTTTATTGACTGTGTGAGTGAGCTGGTTATTCAGTCATTGTCTCTCTGATTAACACTTCTTTACCTTGGTTTGAGTGCAGATTCTGAAACTCACTTTGTCTTTGCTGGCTGGTTCCCTGTTGGACTCTCAATAGGGGCACTAGAGGGATACTGGGAGGCTGGAGGAGGAAGACAGGACACGTTCACTGATTTCTGTTTCATCCCCTTCCATTGTGAGTAACCTCAGCGATGTTTTTCACAGGCAACAGTGACTGGTTCCAGTTTGCAGTTTTCCCCACCCTCAGAAGTAGTCTCATTGGGCCTCCTCAGAGATATCAGCACCAGGGTCACACCATCCTCAGAGATCTGTGTTCCGGTTCCATGTGGGTCCCTCCTCTGAGCCAGAAAAGAAGATATTGTATATGCAATCTCATTGTTAAAAAATGTTACACATATATTCTAGCTAGGTTAGATTAACCAATCTTTATTAAGGAAGAAACTGCTAATTTACCCCGTAGTGAAGATTGAGACCTACTGACTTGGGGCACTGACTTATTAAAGACAAAACAAAGCAGAATAATATTGGCATTATTTCATTAATTGTATCAATTTTGAAACTGTATTAATTTCATAATAGCTCTGAAGATAGAGTTTGACAAGTACAAAGAGGTTCATGGTACCCAAAGACTAAATCTTCCTGGTGGTAGAGGCCACCCTATGAGCAAGCATGGAAATGGGACATGTGACCCAGCCTTAGTAAAATTAACAGGAACCATAGGTCACAAATCACAATGTTCTTCTATGAGGAGCCTTAAGAAATAATATCTTGTTGGGAGCAGTAGCTTGAGAATTTAAAGAGACCCTAGTAGTTAGGCAGGAATATCGTCATGCCTATTCAGCCTGAAGAAGTTACTGGTTGGGTCATTAAACTCCTCAGAAAAATAAAGTGGTAAGGATTAGAGAATGCTGCCATGCACTGCACAAGGACATTTTGGTCCATGACAGACTGCATATACGATGGTGGTCCCATAAGATTATAATGTCATAATACCGTATTGCTACTATGCCTCTTCTATGTTTAGATACACAAATACTTACCATTGTGTTACAATTGCCTACAGTATTGAGGACTGTAACATACTGTGCAGGCTTGCAGCCTAGGAACATGCTTTACTTTAATTTATGTTCAAGTATCATTCTCACTTAGATTTTGTGAGGTTGAAAGATAATTGTTTAAATCGGATGTGAATGGAGAGGGGGCCTCTGGAGAGCAAAGTGCCCTCTGTTCCCCTTCCTAATATTAATAGTCTATACCATACAGCCTAGGTGTATAGTAGGCTGTGCCCTCTAGGTTTGTGCAAGTGCACTCTATGATGTTCCCACAACACAAAAGCACCTAACGACACATTTCTCAGAATGTATCTGTCATTAAGTGACATATGACTATTTACACTGTTGACCTCAAGTACACAAATAGATCAGACAAGTGGAGAAAGACTTCATTCTACTTCATTCTAATTTAAATGCAGGTGCTGTCTGTAGTTAGGAAAATGTGAAGGAGCTATCAGCCTCCGGTGATATTCAAGTCTAATTAGAAATTCTTCTTGGACTGTTTAGTTCAAAGCTTCCTCTTAATCTTCCAGGAACTTAATCCTCCACACAAAGTATATGAAGACACAAAAACGTAGAAAGTATGTATTTCTACATTATGTAGGAAGTATGTATAGCTATTATTTAAGTGTGGAATATTAATTTTGTTGTAAGAAGAGGGATTTATTCACTGAAATGAGCTGTATTAATCTGACTCATCGCCACAGAAGTCACACAGGCTCTTCTCTGAGTCAGAAAATGTTAAGACTTTTCATGTCTATTTTTCCTTTTTAGGGACTGCTTGACTACAGCAAAAGGAGGGGCCAGCAGATTTCAGTTCAAGCATGTTTGAAGCCTGTTTTCCGACATTATTTGTAAAACGAAAAATAAACATAGTAAAATCTCCACTACAAATGATCTCTAGAAAGTATAATAACATGATTTAAGTTTATTTCTTATTTTCTATATTTTATAAATTGCTACATTGAACAGTTTTAATTAAAAAAATTAAAGTTAACCTTGAAAATTTTTTTGGTTTTTGTTTTAATTTGCAGATATGATAGTACCTTTTAGTTGTTCCTATACTTTAGTAGCAATCAATTTGGGTATAAAATATTAGGGTCATAATATTCTCTATACCTCATCCCACTCTCTCATGGTATTTGTTACTCAGAGAAGAAATCTGAGTCCTGATTATTTTGATTCCTTTGAAGAAACCAAGTTACTTTTTGTTTAACAGTAAGAGTCTTTGTATTGAAATTTAAAAATTTTCACCTAGACACTTCCTATTCTAGATCTCACTTTATGAATTTTTTCCTTGCCCATGTTGAACTCTCAACCTCCAATTTTAGATTTCTTCTCAGACCTGGAAAGCATATTTTTAAGATAACATTTTTAATCTTTCTTGTGATCCACCGTTCTATTTTATGCTTTAAGGGCATCTCTAATTTGTAGATTGGAGTTCCATGATTTGTCCTCGCTTAAATTTCTGAGCTCTTCTAAATGTCTTTATTCTTTTTACATTTGGGAATATTTCTGAATTGAATCCTCTCTGTTACTGATTTGATTTTCACACTGTCAAATCTGTCTTTTCTTGCTTCTAGTACAAAACCTGCTGGATTTTTTCTTCTTTCTTCAGTGTCTTGAACCAAGTTTCCTTTTTAAATCTAAGTCTGTTCTTGTTGGGTGGTGGCAGTGTCCTCTCAAATTGTTTCTGGGGTCTCTACACTCCTGTGAGCTCCCAGGCCAAGTCTGTGGCAATGCTGAGGACAAATGCAGGGTATGGCCCTCCTGGTGATGAAGAGGAGGTGCACCCCAGGTCACCAGAAGCCAAGAGAACCGGCGGGGCTAAGCAGGGCAGGATGTAGAAACATGTTCTCACAAAAACCCTGAAGATGAGAAGATGAGATACGATTGTTGCCGCCTGTCCCTATGTGGGCCTGACTGTCTTCACTACACTAAATTGGATGTGAATGGAGAGGGGGCCTCTGGATAGCAAAGGGCCCTCTGTTCCCCTTCCTAATATTAGTGCCTTACTTTGATTTACATTCAAGTATCATTCTTCCTTAGATTTTGTGAGGTTGAAAGGTAATTGTCATTATTACCACAGAAAGGAAAACTGGAGTTCAAAGAAACTTAACTGAGAAGTGAGTCCTGGTCTCTGGATTCTTTTGTTGATGTCAGGAGTCACAGCAACTGGTGATGAAACAGAGCCCAGGCTCAGTGCCTCCCAGGAATGTCCTCACATCCTGTTGTGCAACTTTCTAAAGCCTCTAGGTGACTGTGGTGCCTTGTAGCTGTCTCGGAAGCCCTCAGCAGCAGTTGGAGTTGGTGCACAGGAGGGATGAGGAAGACCCGGCTCTGGGGGCTGCTGTGGATGTTCTTTGTCTCAGGTAAGACAAGGAAGAGGAGTGGGCAGGGATGGCATTTGGTCCAGGATCTCGGGGGGCCCTTTTCTGTTGAAGCTTCAGAACACAGGGCCATCCAAGATAGAGCCACCCAATAGTCATGCCAGACTGTGCTGCTGTACCCAGAATCGGGAGAACGTGCAGTGTCTGCACACAAAAGTAAAAGAACGAGAGAGTCAGGGAAACAAGATGTCTGTGCATGTCGACGTTGTCAGAGACAGGCAAAGTCTGGCATGGGAATAATGATAGAGTAGATCTCATCATGGCATGATCTACAATGAGTTTACTTGATGTTGAAATTTTTTTCTTATATTCCATCATGATGTTGGATGTTATATTCCATTGGATGTTGACAGTCCATTAAACCCAAAAGGCAGAATTGATTTAACAAATATTTCCCAGGGGTCTACTATGGGCCAGAAAATATACTACTGCTGAGGACACAGATGTGACCAGAAGAGGCTGGTGCTCATTTTGGTGGGGGTGATCATTCCAGCTCTCCATGGCATGCTGGGACTGGAGGGTACAGTTGCTGAGGCTCAGCAGGGCCGGCCCATGCTCCAACTCTTCCATGTGTCTCCTCTTAAGATCTGCACAGCTCATACCTGCACCCAAACCAGAAGCATGTGAGGCTTTATTCACTCCTCCTCCTAATCCTTATGAATAACAGGAGGAAAGTGTCAATATGAGTTAAAAGCGAGGCTTGCCTTAGGAAGGCATGAAAAATCGGGGAGAGGTATTCTCTTGGGCCCTCTACTTTGAGCAAAGTCATGGACAACTGCCTTGTAAAGCCCATGCTCAGACGTTGCTCTGGGGCTTCTTGGAGCTGGGGTGATAATCTAGATGGGCAGAAGGGATTTAGGTCCTCATGGACAAGTGTATTTCCTCATGTTTGATTCATGTTTTTCTGAAGGAGAACTGGGAGACAGCAGAGGGCTGAAGGTTATGTACTTGTGTGAGAGAAAACCAGTGGTATATATTTCACTGTGCCCTGTGGGGATAGGTTAGGGGTTAACCTGAATGCTTCTTGCAACTGGATGCTTATTTATGCTTGGGCTAGGACTGCTCTAATCCCTATCAGACTGTGTTGGGCCATGTAGCTCAGTGCTTTAGATGGAACCAGAGTCCTTGGGTTTGAATCCTGGCTTTAGCACTTAACTATGGTGAGACTTTGGGCAAATCACTTAATCTCTCTGTGCCTCAGTTTCCTTATCTATAAAATGGGGAGAATAATGGTGTCAACTTTTTACATTACAAAGATTAAATAAGATAGTCTTTGAAAACCCTTAGCACATAATACTTAATAGGTAGTATTTGCTACCCTTTTAATTAACATATTCAAAGGAATTCCCTTCTTGCAATGCTGCACAGACAGCTCAGCAGCCTTCGTTTCTTACTGTCTCCTTCTTTCTGTGAGAGACAGGCAAGTTTGCAAACTCAGTCACCTGTAGCTCCCACCTTCCCTGGGGAGCTGGCAAATAAAGGAGATTTATCTGTAACATTAACTTCAGAGGTTAGGGCTTTAGTGGTGACAACTTGAGGATGGAGTCTGTGTGTCTTCCAAAGAGCCCAGCACAGTGCCTGTGATAGAGAAGTCTCTCAGCCACAGTCTGATGAGTGAGTGAACAAATGAGGGAACCAGGCTTGGTTTCAGACAACACTCAGCCTCTGCTCAGCTGCCTCTTGGAGGGGCACTCCTGACCGGAGTTTGTGGGAGTTGCCCAGGAGGCCTGTTTGCAAGGTTTCCTTAGAAACTGGAGTCTGCTCCCAGAAGAACTGGCTTTCAAGCCTGGTTTCACCTTTAAAATTCTTGTGAGTCCCTGAGTCGAGTCTTCCTAAGGTCAGGCAGATCTGTTGGTCTATCCTGGGGTGGGCATGCCAGGGGGCTCCATGAAAGGGGCAGTGCTTGTCATTTTTCACCAGGCCTGCAAGGACCTAAGTGTGTGGTATTAATAACAGCAGTACTAGTGTTACCTTGACCCTCACAGTAAACCCAGCAGCACTGTCCAGCCTGTTATTTGGTGCTCCATGGGGGAAGGTACCCTAGGCCTGAGTAGGTAAGCTACAGTTTTTCAGCAAACTTAGAGAGCCCCAGGTGTCCAGCTGAAACACGGATCTTGGTCTTCTAACTTCTGCTCTGCTTGGCCTCCCATCAGCAAGGCTCCTTTGGACAAGGCCAGATGAGCATTCCCAATTCCAAATGGTTAACCCGGTTCAGCCTCCAAGAATGTGGTGGAAACCATTGTCACTGTAACTCAGGGGTTCTCAAACCTGGCACTATTGACATTTGGGGTGGGATGATTCTTTGTTGTGGGGGCTGTCCTGTGCACTGTAGGATGCTTAGCCTGGTATCCACTAGACGTTAGTAGCACCCACCTCTCTCCCTGGTTATAACAACCAAAAATGTCTAGATATTGTCCAGGGTTTCAGGGAAAGTTGTGGCAGGGAGCAAAAATTGCTCCCCAGTGGAGAACCACTGCTGTGACTCTGCGACATCAAAAATAGGAGGGGGTATTTCTCGGCTCAGGTAACTGGGAAGTACAAGGGGTGCTCCTCTGGAGCACAGCTGAGTCCATGACTCAGATAACGTGGGTTGTTTTTTTTTCTCTCTTTCTCTCTCTCCCCTCCACTCTCCCCTCTCTCCCTTCCTCTCACTCACTTTCTGCCTGTTTAGCCATTCTCAGGCAGCCTATTCCCACATGGAAGAAAGTTTCACATAATAAAGTTTCATATCTCACTAACCTGTGAATCCCAGCAAGAAGCAGTTCTCTTAATGGCTACAGCAGTCTCAGGGAGGCTGATTGGTCCAGCTCAGCCATGTGCTCCTTCCTAAACCAATCAGCCTGGCAAGGCCCAGGCTGGAGTGCAGTGTTGTGATCTCGGCTCACTGTAACCTCCTCCTCCTGGGTTCAAGTGATTCTCCCACCTCAGCCTCCCATGTATCTGGGACTACAGGTGTGCACCAGCATGCCTGGCTAAGTTTTTGTATTTTTAGTGGAGGCGTGGTTTCACCATGTTGGCCAGGCTGGTCTCAAACTCCTGACCTCAGGTTATCTGACCTCCTCATCCTCCCAAAGTGTGGGATTACAAGCGTGAGCTACCGCACCTGACCCCGAGATGGGGTACTTGGATTGGCAAAGCCTGTGTCCTGTGCCCATCCTTGAGAATGTGGGCAGCCCCAATAGTAGAGCCACACAGGATCGTTCCCTTGGAAAGGGGTGCTCTGCTACCCAAAGAAGGGAGAAAGGAGTGCCAAGTAGTCAGATATCCATGCTCATCATGCCCTCCAGATGGCTTCCTCACTGTTTGTCCAGAGGTCTTTTGAACTGATGTCCTTGCCCTGACTTAGGTGAAGTTCCTCAAGCTGTCCTTGGAGCCACTCTCTCCTAGCACTGTGTCTTTGCATTCACTTTTTATATCATACAGCCTTGTAATTGTTCCCTCCCACCATGCTGCAGCCACTTGTGGTCTTAGCACAATGTCCCATGTTCTGTCTCCAGTTGGGTAGTTTCTTCCTCTCAAAGTCAGTCTTCCTGTGATCATTTATGAAATTTGATCCTCATGCACCATATGAAGTCTCACTCTTACAGTAAAAAACCTACTCACAGTGGAAAGATCTGAGGTCTAGTGCTGGCTTGCAGGGCAAGTTGTGTTTTCTCTGGAGGCCTCAAGAACGTTGTCTGAAATATGGGTGGTTGGACAAGAAAAACAGGCAGCTCCTCTCCTTTTTCCCCACCCAGAGAGAGAAAAATAATTCCTCACAGAACCCAATTCTCTTTCCCTGCTTATAGAACTCCGAGCTGCAACTGAATTAACTGAGGAGAAGTATGAACACAAAGAGGGGCAGACCCTGGAGGTAAAATGTGGCTACACACGAGACAAGTATGCCAACAGCAGGAAAGCTTGGCAGAAAATGGAGGGAAAGATGCCCAAGATCCTGGCAATAACAGAGAGGCCTTCAGAGAATTCCCATCGAGTCCAAGTTGGGAGGATCATACTAGAAGACCACCCTGATCATGGTTTACTGCAGGTCCAAATGACCAACCTTCAAGTGGAAGACTCTGGACTGTATCAGTGTGTGATCTACCAGCCTCCCAAGGAATCTCACATGCTGTTTGATAACATCCGCTTGGTGGTGACCAAGGGTGAGTGGCCTGGGGTTGGTGGGGACAGGAAGGCCAGGTGAGGAAAGGGGCGGTGGTGGTAGCATCAGCAGAGCTGGGATTCAGGATTCCTAGCAGGTTGTCTTCCTCCCAGAAGCTCCTTGTCTCTCATCTGAGGTCTAATAGTAAGTAGAACCTTCCATGCATGAGATTCTCCTTGGATAGCAGAGCCTAATTTGGGGTGCTGTGGTAGGAATTGGGGTACAATTAAGGTGAGTGGTAGATTTGGGATAATTTAGTCCCATTCTTTGTTCTCCACTTAGAAGTCATGTCCTGACTCCCCCTCCCAAGGATGCATTTGGTGGCATGCCTGTGTGCTTCTAAAGCAGCCCCTCTCAGAGCTTTCTGTGGGCACAGACCACCTGGGGATCTTATTTCCAATGCAGACTCCAACTGAATAGGTCCAGGGTGGGACCCAAGAGTCTGCATCTCTATTGATCTCCCAGGTGATGCCAATGCTGATGGTCCATGGCTCCCATTTTCGGGGAGAAGTCTCCAGAGCTCATACACAACTCTATCTCACTGGATAGGAGAGGCCGGTTTACTTACCTGTCCCCTATTAATTTCAGACCTGCTTGAGGGAAGCCCCTGTGCCTTCCTGGGTTCTGCACCCTTAGCAAATAATGTAGTTTATGACACAAAGTAGGCTCTCAGTAGATGTTGCATTAAGGAATGAATTATGGAAGACAGAGGAAAGGGAGGCAGGTTAAAGTTCCCAGCACCTGGGGAATTCTAAGCCTGAGGAAGACAAGGTGCATACACAATATATTAATAAAAGATAACTTTTAAAGCAGTATGCCATAAGCCAGGTGAATGAAAGGCAGAGTGAATCAAGTAAGCCTGGAATTATTCTTGGAGAAGGTGGGGGCACATTAATTGGTGAAGAACAGAAGGCAAGTGCATTTCCAACAATACGAATGGCAAAAAATTCCTTTCTTCTTCTCTCTTTCTGCTCTCCCTCACTTCCTGCCTTTTTTTCTTCTTTCCCTTTTTCAATCTCTGACTCAGGTTGACTCCACAGTATTTCTTTGGTTTTAGCAAAAGAAAACTTTGCATTTGGGCCATGCTTATTTCCCTCCTCAGCTTCATTTACCATACCACCTACCCATCCATCAACTCATCCACCTTTTCATCCATATATCCATTCACCCACCCATCGACCCCTTCATCATTCACCTGTCCATCCATCCATCCAATGTGTCTTCTTGCAGGTTCTTCAGGTACCCCTGACTCCAATGAGAATTCTACCCAGAATGTGTATAGGATTCCTCCTACCACTGCTAAGTCCTTGCGCCCACGCTATACCAGCCCCAGAACGGTGACCCAAGCTCCACCCGAGTCAACTGCCGTTGTCTCCACTCCTGGCTCTGAAATCAACCTTACAAATGTGACAGATATCATCAGGTATGGTTTTCAGGCCCTGGGCCCCTGGTTTGGACACTGAGCCCTTTTTCCCCAGTCCGTGTGCTGAGAGGATGTGAAAGTGAGGGAAAGGGGAGGGTGGGGCAGGAGCTGACTTGAGTCATGTTAGTCTGGGTAGAAAGGTCCAGGGGAAGAAGGAAGTGGTGATGGAGAACAGGGGAGGCTCTCAGTCAGTCTGTCCTTCTCCCCAGTTCACCTTCCTTGTTTCCTTGCAACCTGAGTATTAAGGAGAGGGAAATGGCATCTTCCCCAAATTCCAATGGAGCTCATCCAACCCCAGGGGTCTGATGGGTAGTGGGAAACCACTCTGAGTGAGGGGCCCTGGATCTAGTGTCGGCCTGACTAACTGTGACTCTGGGTGAGTCAGGAACCCTCTCTGGCTTTAACTTCCTTGACAATTCAGTAGGCATGCTAGAAACCCAGAGCTGGAAGACATTGTCCACCTAACAGCTCTCAGCAGGAGCTGGAGCTGGGGCTAAATGCAGTATTGGTTTTTAATGCCTTATTGTTTTGTAAATAATATGGTTGCATGTGTCCAATTATAGATCAATAGAATTAGAATTTTTGCAGATGAGGTCCATCTCAGTATTTTTAATAAGATCTTTAGGAGACTTCTAATGTGTAGGCAAACTTAAGAACCACTAACTTAGCAATTTCACACTCCTGTACAGTTATTAAATGTTGATTTATATTAGAATGTGTTTATCATTAAATATTGAATTATCAGGGAGGAAATATTCTTTCACATGACCACTAGTCTAACATGTCTTTTTTTCTCATATTCTCTTCTAGTCTTTATTTATGTTTATACATATTTTAATATGGCAGTAAGTCTAATTATACCTGTTTTTTCTTTTCCCTGCTGATATTATTCTTTGATGCTGCTACCTAAATTCCATAAATATAATTTCAATAAATGCATATTTTTCTATCAATTGGGAAACCCATAACTTACATAATCATTGGCCTGTTCTTAGACATTGATATAGTGTTGATAACTCTGAGATAAACTTTTTCTTGCAGATGTATTTTTCTTCTTTTAAATAATTAAATGAAATTTCCATGAGATAATTTAAACACTGATATCATTTTGTATACAAATAGCATCTACCAATGGTCTTCCAAAAGATTGGAAACAATTTGCAGTGTGATTCATTATGCATAAATAAAGCAGTGTCACTGCAGGCTTACAGACAAGGATTTAGTCTTTTAAATCATTAAATAGTGTGAGTTAAATCACATTCCTGCTAAAATGAATGTGAACTGGTGCCTGCCCTAATTTCTCTATGAGTGAAGACTCCACCTCCATATGGGTAGTAGCAGTGCCTTTTTTCCCATTACATTGTTTGGGGAACAGAGTGTTCATTAAACCTTTGTGGAATAAATCAAACGAACGATCCACTAAGAGTCAATTCTTTTTTCTCTACTTTCATTTTGCAATACATAAGTTAAGGGTACATGATCTTTGCCCATATTCCTTCTTTTACAGGAAGGAGGGCCTTAAGTGTAAGCTGTCCAGGTTCTGAGCCTTTTAAACAAAGACTTGGACAAGATGCACAAAGTAACAAAGGAATGAAGCAGTGAAAGCAGGAATTTATTTAAGCAAGAAAGTGCTCCCCAGGGTGGAAGTGGCCCCAAGCAAGTGGCTCAAGGGCCCGGTTACAAAGTTTTCTGGGTTTTAAGTACTCCACGTGAGGTTCCTCTCAGTTACCCCTTATCTGTATAAAGCATTTGGTTTGTGGCTACCTAAAGGCTGAGGTGAATTGGCGCCCTCTGAGGATAAAGGGATGGTCGTTTCTGATTGGCACATGACCAATCCAAGGCACTCTCCCTTTCCATCTGAGACGTGGTGGAAGGGGGAAGGCTGTGGGGAGAGTAGCCTTTGATCTTTTGCTGCTGGGGAATGGGGAGATGGGGTTTTTCCTTTTGGTTTAGCTTTAGAAAATTTGTTAATTGGCCTTAGGTTCCCTGACCCCAGCCCCAGGAGTTTTCCTTTTGATCCGGTTTTGGGAAATCAGCACGAATCTGTCCTAGATTCCTTGCTCCCCGACCTTGGTGTTGCGCCTTGATTCAGCATGAATTGGCCTTATGTTTCTGTCTCCAGACCCTATTCTCCTGCCTCGCTACTAGAGACTGCATCTCTCTTTTACCTGTTAACTTTATCGTCTAATATGAACTATCCTTTCAGCAAAAGTCCAGTCTGGAATCCACTCTAGCTGTTTGAAAAGAAGAAACTTTTTTCCTTTCCTTTCCCTTCCTTCCTTCTTTCCTTCCTTCCTTTCTTCCTTCCTTCCTTCCTTCCTTCCTTCCTTCCTTCCTTCCTTCCTTCCTTCCTTCCTTCCTCCCTCCCTTTCCCTCCTTTCCTTTCCTTTCCTTTCCTTTCCTTTCCTTTCCTTTCCTTTCCTTTCCTTTCCTTTCCTTTCCTTTCCTTCTTTCTTTTTTTGTTTGAGGCAGGGTCTCACTCTGTCAACCAGGCTGGAGTGGAGTGGCGCAATCATGGCTCACTGTAGCCTCAACCTCCTCCCACCTTTGCCTCCTAAGTAGCTGGGACCAAAGATGCATACCATCAGGACAGCTAATACTTTTTATTGTTTTTGTAGAGATGGGGGTCTCCCTGTGTTACCCAGGCTGATCTCGAATTCTTGGGATCAAGTGATCCTCCCACCTCGGCCTCCCAAAGTGCTGGGATTACAAATGTGAACCACCACATCCAGCCAGGAAAAGAAGAAATTTAACGCAGGGAATTTTTTGCCCAGGTGATGGAAGAGCTGAGACACTAATTTGGGGATGGAGAGGCCCTGCAGATGTAGCCACTGTCACCTTATCTCTGCATAGGTTCCCCAGAAGCAAGCCATAAAGTCTTGTTAAAATGTTTTAGGGCTAGGCATCCTGGCTCACATTTATAATCCCAGCACTTTGGGAGGCTGAGTTGGGAGAATCACTTGAGCCCAGGAATTTGAGATTAGCCTGGGCAACTTAGCAAGACCCTGTCTTTACACAAAAATAAAAAAATTGGCAGGGCATGGTGGCATGCACCCATGGTCCCAGCTACTTGGGAGGCTGAGGCAGGAGGATCACTTGAGCCTGGAAGATCGAGGTTTCAGTGAGCTGTGATCAAGCCATTGTACTCCAGCCTGGGCAACAGAGTAAGATCCTGCTCTCTCTCTCTCTCTAAAAAAAAAAATGACAAAAAGAAAAATGTTTTAGGAAGTGATTTCTGGCAAAGCCATTGAGGAAGTGGGACCAGGAAGGGAAGGAAGGCAAGCAAGGTTGTCATAACCAAGGAGTATCTCACAGGATAACTCTGGCTCAGTCTTGTAAAGGAGCTCTGGGGACTCCTGGGTCACATTTGGAGTTGTCCCTGTAAGGGGCAGTAACTGAGCAAGGGCAGCTCTAACCAAGGCCAAGCACATGAATTCCTGGCCCTTCAGGGGGTTGGTAGCTTGTGTGCAGCCTTGAAAGAAATGCAGGTGGTGGCCTGTTGGGAGTGGACATGCCCCGTGAGTTCAGCGTAGGAAAATGGTACAGCACTCAGAGTAGATAAGGCAGAGCACTCGCAGGAGAGACTTGGGGAGGAGGTGCAGTGAGCAGAGCCCAGAAGCCAGGACATTCAGGTTACAGCACTGGAATCAGGGCAGATGCTGAGGATGCTGAGTGGGCCACAACCATGTGAGGGGTGAGAAAGATGCTGGCTCCTTGTCCCTTGCTGCCTGTCTCTCTGCCCCATCCCTGCCCCCGTCTCTGCCCCCTGTCCCCTACCAGTTGCTGAACTTGACCAGGCAGCCTTGGGAATGTAGTCCCCTGTGCTACAAGTCAGGGCTGTTGACTAGGGGTGGATTTTGGGCAAATAGGCAGTTTTCTGCTTTCTAGCTCCTTTATGCTGTTTCCCTCTTTGCTAGTTTGTGCATGTGGTTTTAAGTTTTGTATAGGTGGATGTGTTGATTTTAAATCAGTTGCTTTGCTTTATTCCTTAATGTGTCTTCTTCTATTTCCTGGTGACTTTTCTTGGATTGTTTTTTAATTTTATTTAAATGTTTAATCCAGGGGGAAGATTTATTCTGCTACATGCTGTAAACTGTAGAAAAGGCAACTCTGTTATCATGTTGCTGTCCAGATACTGCAAGACTATTTACTAAATGATCCTCCTGCCTCTCCAAGTAGCTGGGACCATGGGTGCATGCTACCATATCCGGCTTATCCACTGGACCTCTGATTTCCTTAGACGTTACGTTCCCGCATGGCACTGGCTCTGCACCTGGCCTTTTTGTTCCGTTGCCATCTGTCTGTCCTTGTTTCTTACCATGCCACATCCTTGTGCTTTCATCTGCTTGCATGTCTGCTGATGGAACTGGCCAAGTGCCCCTCACTCCTTTGCATCTTTTTATTATGATACCTATTGATGTTTACCCAGAACCCTTAAAATCATTTCGCCAAAATCTATAAAATTCATGATGAGATTTTTACTAGGGTTGGATTCTTCCCGGTTTATAGGTGAGGAAACTGAGCTAAAGAGGTGAGATGACTATCCCAGTAGGCAGGGGATGGTGCTGAGAATAGATAGCGGGTTTCCTAGCTGGGGTCCCCTCTCCCTACCACATCACAAGGAAGAGGATGGGCTGATCAGCCTGAGAGTCTCCCAACAGTGCCTCTCCTGGACAGGGACCTATACTCTCCACTAAATTATTTCTAATCAGTAGTTTTTGGCAGTGAGACAGACCGAAAAGCACAGGGTCAGGCAGTGTGGGAAAGGTGCAGCAAGGACCTAAGCAGATGGGAGTGGGGCATGAAGGCATTTTCTAGAGGGAACACGTGCATGTGGGGGAGCCTTTACCAGCAGTAGCATTCAGCCTCCTCTTTCCCGCAGGGTTCCTGTGTTCAATATTGTCATTATCGTGGCTGGTGGATTCCTGAGTAAGAGCCTGGTCTTCTCTGTCCTGTTTGCTGTTACGCTGAGGTCATTTGGACCCTAGACCCACGAACCCACGAGAACGTCCTCTGACTTCCAGCCATATCCATCTGGCAGTTGTGCCAAGGGAGGAGGGAGGAGGTAAAAGGCGGGGAGTTAATAACATGAATTAAATCTGTAATCACAGGCTACTTCTAAAGTCAGCATCTCACCTTCCTGCTCACTGCCCTCATTTCTCTAATAACCTTGGGTGGGCATTTCCACCTCAGAAAAGAAGTTACAGCCCCAAACATGCCTGGTCCTTCATTCCACCGGCCACTTGGGGTTTGCATGAAGTACAGACAGGTCAATGCTTTTCACTGTAATTCTCTTGTGGGGGCTGTGACGTGCAGAAGGCACACCTGATACTTCTGCTCAGTTTTGCCCTGGACCCATACAATTTTGGCCTGACCTGGACAGAGCACCCACTACAGAAGCATCCTGCTTGCCCTATGCTGGGACTTCCTCTTTCTAGCATCAGACACTTGGGTTTCATGCTTATATGTGGTTCTTTCCAACACTCCCAGAAAAGGGTGTTGAAAATTGTGGAGCATGGAGACATCATGGTGAGAAAGTGCATCCTTCTCAGAGAAAAGAGTTAAACTGAGTATCTTGTCCTGAGGAAATACTGGCAGGCTGAGATGGGATCCATAGGAGAACATCAATAGACAGTGTCAGACATCCTGTGTGCCTTTATTGCTGGATCCTGAAAATAGCCCCGTGAAGGCAGAAATGTATGTGACTGGAACGAGGCCACATGAGTAAGTCACCGCCCACTGGCAGGAGTGAAAACTGAAGAGCTCCTTACCTGAAGGACCCCAAAGCCATATGGAATAGAATGACCAGGAATTCTGCCTGTGTCTAAATGCCTCTTTCCTGTATCACACAAGGGGCAGGGATGGTGGGGTAAAAGCTCTCCCCCTGGAAGGCTTCTGGAGGCTGTCCGCATGTGCTCGCCTAGTTCCCCATTCTGCCCTCCTCCTCCTCTCTCAGTCTGCTCCTGGAGCACCCGCTTCAGTTTCCATGCTCTCTCCAGTGCCTTCCTCTGTGAAGTAGGTAGGTGTTCAGGCCACCACGGAGAAAATCTTTGTGGGAGATTTTCTTGCAATCTCCCACAGATTTCAATCAGGATTTTGTTATTTCCCACCATTCGAGCTTTAAAGGGAAATGGGCCTCATGGATGGGGAAAGGATGGTGGGTCCTTCCAGCCCAGTTTAGTGATGTCCAGGGCAGATACTATCCTCAATTCCCAAGAGCAATCATACTTTTCTGCACATACAGTATGTCTCATGTTAGGTAAATGTATTTTCACAATGAGCTCCACTTCTGTGGAAACAATTGTCTGCACGCGGACGTCCAGCTCCCAGCCTGCTCCATCACATAGGGACTTCCCCATTCCCCTGAACGCTGCTCTGTCAGAACCTGCCCAGGTAACGGTAATGACCCTAGAGAGATGACTTCTGAACCCCAATTTTGGGCCCATTAGAAGATGTGTGGGGGCATTTATTTCATCCTGATGCTCTGGTGAGAATCTTTGCAGAGGCACTAGATCCAGAAGCTGTTACTCTCTGCATTTATTTTCTTACCTAAAAGAATCAAGCAGCTCAGAGGCAGTGACTGTGCAGGATGCAGTGTTTGTATGCTGAGCTTGCTGGTCTGGAACTTGCACTTTAGCAATCCCAGTGTTGCTCCTGTTTATGAAGTTGACAAACTGCCAGGGCAAGGGAGTATTATCATTAAATGCACTCCAGGAGAGGTGGAACACACGAGGGCAGTGTTTCTCAGAGGTCTTCAGACCACCTGCATCAGATTCTCCTGGAGCATAAAGCAAATGCTTAGAGTCCAGGGCCCCTGCAGACCTTCTGTATCCTAGTATACAGCTCCCTCTTAGTGAATCTCAAGCTTGTTTCCAAGAGGTCATTACACTCCTTACGAAAGCCCATGACACATTCCTAGAGATTCATCCAGATGTAACCCACTGCAGGGTCCAGTGCATGCCTGTGTGCTTAACTTATTATAGATCAAGTGTTATTTAAGTCCAACATATCAAACGTGCCTGAAATGCTATATGCACTAAATTGGAAGACAAATGGCCATACTGGATACTCTCCCATTTGCACTTACAGGCCACGCCATGCTCCATCCTCCCCATCCTGCCTGGGAACCTGACCAGTGTGGCTAAACCAGCAGGCTCCTTGGCTGCCAGTTTCTGGCTGGTTGAACCAATGGGAAACATGAGAGGAGAGCCAAGGGTGGGGAGAGAGTCAGATCAGGGTTTCTGTCCTCAGGGCTCCCTCCCTGGGAGGTGGTGGCAGGAGTGGCTGCATTCCCCTCTGAAGGCTCCTTCAAGCCCCTCACCAAACAGTTCCCATCTCTGAGTCCAGCCACCTGCTCCATCCTCTCCTCTGTAGGCCCAGTGGTGGGAACGGCCCACCACTTTTGCCAGCCTCAGCATACTGAAGCACCCCTTACTGCATTCCCTAAATTCTATGCACATGTTTATTAAATACTCTTCAATTACCCAGTTTCAATGAGCCACCAGTGTCTTGCTGTTACCTTGACTAATACAATAGTGTTGTGTGGTTAATGACACGGACCTTGGAGGAAAACAATATCTGGGTTTGAATCCCTGCTCTGCATCCTTGCAGGGTGTCTGATCCTGGGTGATTCGGTTAACCTTCTGGGCCTCAATATTCCTCCTTGCCTTAATGGGCATGATGGTGCCTAACCATGCCAGTGATGATTCTGGATGCTAACAACAGGATCCAACTCTGGCTATCTAAAACAGCAAGGGAATTCTAGGGGGATATCAGTAACTCAGAGTTGACGAGAGGCTGGGGGATCAGGTTTGGAAAATGGGCAGAAGCCAAGAGAGAATGGACAGCAGAGGCCACATGAGACAGTCTGGCCATGTTGCCATCAATGCCACTGCCCTGGACACTGGAGGCCACCATGCTATTCCTAGACTCTGAATCCTTAAATTGCCTCCGAGTAAGTCATCTCCAACTGGCTCTGCATTTGTGTCTCATTTGCAGATCTGGGGTCCTGGGCAGAATCATGCATGTGGCCAGGCTTGGGTCAAGTCATGTGCCTGCAGCATAGCTGCCGGGAGAAGGGTGGGAGGAATAGCTGCCTCCATCCTCAATAGAAGGGGAAGCAGTGCTCTGCATCTGTGTGAAACTCACACATTGGAGCCTGTCTCCTCAAAATGAAAAGGTGTTTGGTGCTGGAGAGTCACAAGATTATACCAGCTCCCAATGTTGACAGGATCCAAGGAGATGCCTGGGTAAAGCACCTGGCACACAGTAGGACTTCAGTCCATGGTGGTTACTGCTATTACTGTTATAACTGTGGTCTCCATGCCTGTGCCTGGACAGGATAGCTCAGGGAAGCCCATACCTGGTACTCAGGCAAAGCCCCTGAACCCCCGAGACATGCTACAGGACCCATCTTACCTATATGCGGCTCTTGCAGACATGGCCAGCTTGGACTCCTTGCCTCAGAACCACCTAAGCCATTGTTAAAATACAGATTCCTGGGCCCCTTCGCAGATCTGCCAAGTCAGAATGTCTGGAGGTGGAGCCTGGGTGTGTACGTGTGCACTTCCTGAGTGAAGCCACGTGCCTGTGCTTGGGAACCATGGTGCAGGCTGATATTAAAGAGGGCAGGTTCAGCAGAAAGGCTTGAATCCAGCCTTGTGGGGTGAAGAGTATTTGTTTGCACAGTACCATTTCACAGGGAGACTGGGGTGCAGGCTTATGGGTTATAGGGGTCAGTGGTCAGTGATGAGGAGGTTGGTGGCCTGAGGGGGTGAGTGACGCAGTGGGGACCTCGGATGGGTGGGTCTAGACTCACCATGGTGCAGAAGGGGAAGCAACTGAGTGTTCCCATCAGCACTGTGACATCATGATGGCAGGAAGGAAGCTGTCACAAGGGTGGCTAGCCTGCCTCTCTTCTGCATTTTCCTGAGCTGTTCCCCCAGTCACATTTCCTCCAAGGTTTCTCAATTGTAAAGTAACTGCCCATCCTCGTGGGGAGATAGTGACCACGTATGTGGGGCAACATCCTGCAGCAACTAGAAGAGGCCCTGGGCCAGCCAGCAGACAACACATCTAGGTGGCAGATAGAGTGGAGGGGGCAGGGCTCGGGGGGTGGCCCTGGCTGCTGCTGCTGCTGCTCCTGCTGCTGCTGGTGCAGGTAAGGAGAGTGGGTAAGCAGGCTGGGCAAGAGGGCACCAGGGAGAGGGATGCAGACAGCCCAGCAGAAGTGCCCACTAGTGGGAGTTTCCTCTCATATCTTTGGGATGGACTGGAATGGGATCAGGTAATGTGGTACAGATGGGAAAGGGAAACGAAGGCAATGCATGCAGACTGTGCTGGTCCACCCTGACTCAGGAGGGACTGGGAGATGAAATAGATGCTGGAGGTTCCTCTACTGCATCTTGAAGTTGAGAGAATTAGGTGGATTCAGCCAAGTAATCCCCTAGCACTGTGCTGATATCCTGGGAGATGTAAAGAAAAGCAAGGCAAAGTCTCCCCTTAAGAAAGCATGCACTCACTGTGCAGAGGAGGCATTAGTAGAGCGTAAGGTAAATAACAACAAAAAGACAAGTAGTAACAGGAAAACAAAACTTCTGTTGAAGTCACCAGCAAGACAAAGAACGGGGTGTGGAAAAGAGGATAAGAGTTCTGGAATCAGAGAGGGCTGGGGCAACAAATCCCATCTCAGCCACACTCTACGCATGTGACCTTGAGTAAGGTTTGTAACCTCTATTAGGCTCCATTTCCTCATTTGTAAATGGAACTGACTCACAGGTATGTATTTGTAGGTGGTACCTACTTCAGAGAGTTGTCTAAATAATTAAACAGTGGATGGATGAAAAGCCCTTGGCTCAGTATTTAGGGCCTAATAAGTGCTTAATTTTTTTTTTTTTTTTTTAGATGGAGTCTCACTCTGTCACCAGGCTGGAGTGCACTGGTGTGATCATGGCTCACTGCAACCTCTGACTCCCTGGTTCAAGCGATTCTCCTGCCTCAGCCTCCTGAGTAGCTGGGATTACAGGCATGTGCCACCACACCTAGCTAATTTTTGTATTTTCAGTAGAGACAGAGTTTCACCATGTTGGCCAGGATAGTCTCGCCTCAGCCTCGCAAAGTGCTGGGATTACAGGCATGAGTCACTGCCCCGGCCATGCTTAAAAGTTTTATGATGGGAGATGATGATGATGGAACCAGGTGTAGGGTGATCTGTGATATTGAGGGTGAAGAAGAGAGAGACTAGTGCCAGCTACAACTGTTCAGGTTGACTCCCCTCTGGGACCAAATGGGAATATCCCTTCCATTTGGGAGAAGAGAGAAGAGTGGGAAGAGTATCTCTCTTGGGGACACCAGGAGCTAATACAAAGAGCTGTGTGAGGTCAAGTGCTATGGCTCACACCTATAATCCCAACACTTTGGGAGACTGAGGTCAGAGGATGGCTTGAGCCCAGGAGTTCGAGACCAATCTGGGAAACATAGTGAGATTCCTGTTTCTATAAAGAACAAAAAGTTAGCTGGGCATGGTGGCACACGCCTGTAGTTCCAGCTACTTGGTGGGGGCTGAGATGGGAGGATTCCTTGAACCCAGGAGGTCAAGACTGCAGTGATTGCACCACTGCACTCCAGCCTGTGCGACAGAGCAAGACTCTGTCTCAAAAAACAAAGACAAAAGAACTGTATATCAGAAACCAAAAGGCATGCCTGGGCCACCACAAGTGGAATAGAAAATGGATGGTAAATCTGGTGAAGTTCTTTTGTACCTTTTTATGATGAACATTTTCCAGTCTATGAAATGTAGAAAGAGTAGTTACTGTCAACTCGTCGTCTAGATTCAAACTTCAACCATGATACGTATTTGCCTCATTTGCTCCATAGGGGTAGGAATCTTGCTGATATATTATATATATATAATATTATATATATAAAATATCATATCATACATATAAAATATATCACATATATCATATATAATGTATATATGCAAACAGACACATATATGATTGCAGAACCTTTTAAAAATAATCACAGAAATACTTAATCACTCCTACATGCTTGACAGAGGAGCTAGGAATACTCTTTGTCTGTGGTCCTATGTCTGTGTTGTGGTCTGACACTGGGGATGCAGAGGTGAGGGAAGAAATCATGTTTGCTCAGCGAAGTGCTTGACTCTTCATTCCCGGATTCCAAGCTGTAGGTGACATGGAGGAGCGAATGTGTCTGCTAGAAGGACAGAATCTGACCATGGTCTGTTCTTATATCATGAAATATGCCTCCAGCCTGAAGGCCTGGCAGTGGGGGTGGAGCCAGGGTCCCCTGGAGACTCTGGCGCTCATGGAGATTAGAAACAAAGACCTAAACTGAGCCTGGGCCAGGAGGCACCTGCTGGAGGATTATCCCATGGAAGCCATAATCAGGGTCATGGTGATAGGGCTCTGGAGGCAGGACTTGAGGCTGTATCAGTGCATGACCCACCTGTCTCCTCCGGACCCCTTTGTCCCACACCATCGGATTTGGCTGGTATTGGTGTAAAGGTGAGCAGCTGCAGGGCCCAGGTCAGGGAAGGGACTCCTTAGGCACAGCCAATAAGCTGGACCCCATTTGCCCATTCATGAGGGGCTGTCTGGAGAGACAGCACAGAGCAATGGGAAAAGTTCCAGGCCTCAGATCAGGGGACCTGGGTCTTCCATTCTCTTGCTTTGTGACTTTTTTGAGAAAGTCAATAGCTTCCCTGTGGGCCTCTGTTTTCTCACCTGTAAGACAAGGATGTTGGACTAGGTAATATAAAAAATTATCTTACTCTGTGGCAGAGGGCTGCTAGAGAAACTGGTTAATTGAACATGTGCTACGAGCCAAGCACGTACCTTTTTAATCTCTTTACTCTGAAATAAGTACTGCTGTCTTCACTGCAGAAGAGAAGATGCAAAGAGGTTAAGTTATTCACTATATCATTCTGCAGATAAGTGGTGCAGCTGTGACTTACAGGGATCCATCTGATTGCCTGGTGACTCAATGAAATGGGCCCTGTTTGGCCAATGAAAAGCTGTTCCTCTTCTCAGGGATTTCAATAGCAGTAGATGAGGCACAGTTATTAGAGAGGAAAATGAAGGACATTTTGGTGACCTTCAGTTGCTTCTCATTGGTGGAAACACTGCCAGTTCCCCCTCCTTTGTTAGCAAGCCTGCCTGCCTACATGGGGAGGTGGAACTGGGATGGTGGAGCTCCGTGGTTTTGCCTCAAGTTTTTCTATAAAACTCTTTTCAAGCTAGTGAATTTGAGAGGCCTCCATTAGCACAGGACATTGCTCTTCTGCTATTTGAATATATGCTAATCTGAATATGTGAATATCAGGACAGGCTGGGGCTGAAGCTGAACTTCATAGCATCTGCAAATAAACAGTTGACCAAGCAAAGGGACAGAGCCATGGGCAGGATGGTTGGAATCTACTGAACCCATATAATAGAATATAATAATTTCCGAGTTCTTGAGAAACATCCAAGGATACCTGGTCAGGCTGATTACAAATTAATGACGCAATTGGTCAAGCGGTTCCATCACCCACTGCTCCTGACTCAGGAACATTTTAAAATTTGGTCTTAGTGTCTCTTTGTTACATAAATACTAAAACTTCAGTCCTTCGCAAAGGTAAGGGCAGCCATCACAGGGCAATAGAAGATTCTGGATTCTTGGTCCCTCTCTGCCTTGATCATACTTAGTGACCTTGGGGAAGTGCCTCACCCTTTTTTAGGCCTCAGTAAACCCCTGGCAGTGGGGCTTCCCCTCTGTGACATTCAGTGGCTCCAACCTTTTGGGTTTGTGGATCTTTATTGAGTTCAGGGAAATAAAGGCCTATATTTCACATGTAGCAAAGTTGGCCCAGTCCAGGCACCAGTGGATGGCTTAGTCTTTGTGGTCTGAATTCATCATTGGAGTTCTGCCCAGTTCTTTAACTTAAGTCTTAAAAAAGACAAGAGAAATGGTTGAGAAAGACTGAGCTCATACTATTAAATGAGAACTGTATCAAGTTTAATAAGGATACACTTAAACATAATTATCTTCATTGAACCATAAAACAAGCAGTGCTGTTTTGATAGCAGCTTCATATCTCTTCTCTCCAGGAACTGGAGAAAACTTGAGGCTAATCTAGCCAGAAAAGCAGCATCCCGTACAGATTGTTCCTGTCTGTCTCCTGTGTGGGTTCCCTGACCCAATCATTTCCCCCGCTTAAATTTGCAGGGAAAAAGCATGACATTTGGCATCAGAAGGCAGGATGTGGAATCCCATCCTCCCCCACCACTGCACAGTGGGCACTTTCGGATAAGTCAGTTCCTCTCCCAGGCTGGAACTCAATCCTTGCATTCATGTTATAAAGGAAAACCTACGTCCTGAAAGATGGCAAGGTCAACTGTAAACAAACAAAAATGCAAACATGCTGTTTTTTTCCACAAAAGATCTTCATGTAACTAAACTGAAATGACAGACTCCTTATTTCACAGCCCACAGTCATCAAAGGAAACACTTTACCACTCATTTGGTTTCATGTGTTTTTTTAATGTGTATTTTTATGTATAGAGATGGAGTCTTGCTATGTTACCCAGGCTGGTCTTGAACTCCTGGGCTCAAGTAATCCTCCCTCCTTGGCCTCTCAAAGTGCTGAGATTATAGCCATGAACTACCACTGCTAGTTTAATATATATATATTTTTAATCTTTACTACCTTCATCCTGAGCTCCACTCCCTACCCTTCCCTGATAGGCATCTTCTTTTTTTTTTTTGAGACGGAGTCTCGCTCTGTCGCCCGGGCTGGAGTGCAGTGGCCGGATCTCAGCTCACTGCAAGCTCCGCCTCCCGGGTTTATGAGGCATCTTCTTAATAATTATATTTCGTATTTTCCATGTTTATTTGCATGCATGTAGATTCTTGAAAATATATAGAATCGATTTTGTGTGCTCTTGTTTTTTACACATTTCACTCTGTTGTAGAAAAAAATCTGCAATTAAACTGAAACTTCCGCATTATCTATTGCACTCTCTTCTTCATGTTATCTGGTAATCATTTTATGAGAGAAGTCTAACTTTCACAAATGCAGGTTATTGATAGACAAGCAACCTCTGCCCTGTCTTCCTTCCCCTGCTGAGAGGGAAAAGCAAACCCCAAACTGATATGCTTCCACATACAATTCATTTCAACATTCCTTTACTTCATATACATTTGTGTTTTTTGACTTCCATTTTTAAACTGGCATAATACCTTCTCAAATAAATTACGTATTGAGTATGAGTTAAATAAAATTTTTAACATGTGTTTATTTTTGTCTCTCATGGTTTAAGCTTTATTTTTTTTTGAAAATTATAACTCCAGTTATATGTTTTCAGACAGCATTGTGCTTCTGCGACTATCCCTTATTGCTATATGTAAACCTAAATCTTCAATTTTTTGGCTGCTAGGTAGGATTTCACATAATGTAGGGGCAGTATTGGATTTCATTTTTCCATTCCTCCTAGTGATGGGAACCTAAGTTGCTTCAACTTTTTACTACCACAAAACAACACAAGCATACAAACAGAAAAACAAACAAACAAAAGAACCTCAAAATAAACATTTCTATTAATGCTCTTGTAGGAGCCATATAAGAATGTTTTAGAGTACATGTGAAGTTGGCATTAAGCCAAATAGAAAATAAGAACAAAATAGAGGGTTTAGGAACATACCCACACACGGACAGTCACTTGACTGCCACTAAAGGGCCTCTGCAATTTAGTGTGGAAAAGACATTGTTTCTATCAAAGGGTAACGATCAGCTGGATACCCAGAAAAAAAATAAGTTTCTAACTCTTTCACACTGCATGTGAAATTAATTGAAAATATATCATAGACCTAAATATAAAAGGTGAAAACAATATGGTTTCTGGAAGAAAATGTAGAAAAAAATGACCTTGGAGAAGGCAAATATTTTCTAAATAGGACGTAAAAAATAGCATAATAGAGCATAAGTCAGGGATGGAACATTGAGTATGGGATATCCACATGTTTATGCCACATACAGGCTCCAGATTGTTTCTCCAGAATGCTGGGTCATGTTGCATTCTCCCCAGTAGGGCTCAAGGATCCCTCTGGTGTCATCCACCTTCCATGTGCTCACCATTCAGATGAGTTCAAAGTGACAGCTCCATGTTTTTAAATTAGTATTTCTCTAACTAACAGGGTCAAACATCTATTTATGAGTTTCTTGGGTATATGGTTTTTTACTGCAATGTGTAACCTATTTCTAACCATTTTCTGTTGGCTTCCTTCCTTCCGCTTGTTGATTTTTAATAAGCCCTTGGTTAGTTTAGATGTTGAAATTATTTGTATAAATTCACGGGACACAAATGCAATTTCATTACATGCATGAATTGCATAGTGACCAAGTAAGGGTTTTTAGGGTATCCATCACCTGAATGATGTACATGATACCATTAAGCAGTTTATCACCCACCCCACTCCCACCCCTTTACTCTTCTGAGTCTCTATTGTCTATTATTCCACACCCTATGTTCATGTGTACACATATTTTAGCTCCAGCTTATGAGTGAAAATACGCAGTATTTGTCTTTCTGACTTGTTCCACTTAAGCTAATGGCTTCCAGTTCCATCCATGTTGCTGCAAAATACATGATTTCATTATTTTTATTCCATTGTGTATATATATCATATTTTCTTTATCCAGCCATCCATTGATGGACACTTTGGTTGATTCCATATCTTTGCTATTGTGAATAGTGCAGATAAACACACAAGTGCAGGTGTCCTTTTGATATATTGATTTATTTTTCTTTTGTTAGGTATACAGTTGGGATTGCTGGATCGAATGATAGTTCTATTTTTAATTCTTTGAGAAATTTATTTTTTGTAGTGGCTGTATTAACTTACATTCCTACCAACAGTGTATAAGAGTTCCATTTTCGGCCGGGTGCGGTGGCTCAAGCCTGTAATCCCAGCACTTTGGGAGGCCGAGACGGG
>NW_012111475.1:1817988-1856955 GCF_000951035.1 Colobus angolensis palliatus
GAGATCCGGCCACTGCACTCCAGCCTGGGCGACAGAGAGAGACTCCATCTCAAAAAAAAAAAAAAAAAGAAGAGTTCCATTTTCTCTGCATCCTTGCTAACATCTGTTGCTTTTTGACTTTTTAATAATAGCCATTCTGATTGTTGTAAAATGTCTGTTCATGCCCTTTGCCTATGTTTTAATGAGATTATTTCGGTTTAATTGTTTTTGTTGTTGTTGCTGTTAAATTGCTTGAGTTCCTTGTATATACTGGATATTAGTCCCTTACTAGAGGTATAGTTTGTAAATATTTTCTCCCATTCTAAAGTGTTGCTCACCTTTGTTTGTTTGTTTATTTATTTATTTTGCTGTGCAGAAGCTTTTAAGTCTCCTTTGTTTTGTTTTCATTGTCGCTGTTTTTGACGTCTTAGTCATAAATTCTTTGCCTAGACTAAAGTCCAGAAGAGTTTTCCCTAGGTTTTCTTCTGTTATTTTTATAATGTCAGGTCTTATGTTTAAGTTTTTAATCCATCTTGAGTTATTTTTGTATATGGTGAGAGACAGGGGACCAATTTCATTCTTTTGCATAGGGACATTCAATTTTCCCAACACCATTTATTTATAAGGGTGCCTTTTCCCCAAGGTATGTTCGTGTCAACTTTGTCAAAAATGAATCGGTCACATATATGTGGCTTTATTTCTAAGTTCTCTATTCTGTTCCACTGATCTACATGCCTATTTTTACACCAGTGCCAAACTGTTTTGGTTACTATCATTATATTAGTGTTATAATATAAATGGAAGTCAGGTAACACCATGCCTCCAGCTTTGTTCTTTTTGCTTAGAATTGTTTTGGCTATTTGGGTTCTTTTTGGTTTCCATGTGAATTTTAGGATTATGTTTTTCTAATTCTGTGAAAAATAATATTGATATTTTTGATAAAGATTGCATTGAATCTGTAAATTGCTTCCGGCAGTATGGTCATTTTATTTATTTATTTATTTAGAGATGGAGTCTCACTCTGTCACCCAGATTGGAGTGCAGTGGCACAATCTCAGCTCACTGCAACCTCTGCCTCCCAGGTTCAAGCAATTCCCTTGTCTCAGCCTCCCAAGTAGCTGGGATTACAGGCACACACCACCATGCCTGAATAATTTTGGTATTTTTAGTAGAGACAGGGTTTCACCATATTGGTCAGGGTGGTCTCAAACTCGACTTCAGGTGATCCACCCACCTCAGCCTCCAAAAGTATTGGGATTAAAGGCATGAGCCACATGCCCAGCCTATTTATTTTTATTTTTAATAGTAATCCTATTAACTGAAGTATGGTCATTGTAATGATATTACTTTTTTTGATCCATGAGCATGAAATGTTTTTCCATTTGTTTTTGTCATCTACAATTTCTTTCATCAGTGTTTTGTAGATCTTTCACCTCCTTGGTTAAACATATTCCTACATATTTAAATTTGTTTAAAACTATTGTATATGGGATTGCCTTCTTTATTTTATTCTCAACTAGATCATTATTGGTGTATAGAAACACTACTGATTTTTGTACATTTATTTTGCATCCTGCAACTTTACTAAATTCATTTATCAACTCTGAGAGTTTTGTGGTGAAGTCTTTAGGTTTTTCCAGATATAAGATCATGTGCTCAGCAAATAGGAGTAATTTGACTCCCTCCTTTCAAACTTGGATGTCTTTTATTTCTTTATCTTACCCAATTGCTCTGGTCAGGACTTCCAGTACTATGTTGAATAGGATTGGTGAAAGTAGGCGTCCTTGTCTTGTTCCAGGTCTTAGAGGAAATGCTTTCAACTTTTCCCCATTCAGTCTGTTGACTGTGAGTTTGTCATACATGGCTCTTGTTATTTTGAAGTATGTTCCTTTGATACCTAGTTTGTTGAGGGTTTTTAATTATGAAGGGATGCTGAATTTTTTTTGAATGCTTTTTCTGTGTCTATTGAGATGATAATACATTTTTTGTCCTTAATTCTGTTTATATGCTATATCACATATATTGCTTTGCATTGTGGAACCATCCTTGCATTCCTAGCATAAAACACATTTAATCATTGTGTATTTTTTTTGATGTACTGTTGGTTTTTGTTTGCTAGTGTTTTGTTGAGAAATTTTGTGTCTATGTTTATCAGGAATATTGGTATGTAGTCTTCTTTTCTTTGTCGTGTCCTTGTCTGGTTTTGGTATCAGGGCTATATTGGTCTCATAGAATGAGCTATGAAGAATTTTCTCCTCATTGATTTTTTTGGAACTTTTTTTGAGGAGGATTAGTAGAATTCAGCTATGAATCTATCTGGTCTTGAGCTTTTCTTTTTTCTTTTCTTTTATTCTTTTGTCTTGGAGATGGAATTTTGCTCTTGTTGCCCAGGTTGGAGTGCAATGGCACGATCTCTGTTAGGTAGAAACCTAACAGGTTTCACTTGTTTCTAAAATTTTTTAAATTTCTAATTTAATTTCTTCATTGGTCCAGTGATTTTGTTTCAGGAGTATGTTGTTTAATTTCCATGTATTTGTATAGTTTCCAAAGTTACTCTTGGTATTGATTTCTAGTTTTATTCCACTGTGATCCCAGAAGATACTTTATATAATTTCTATTTTAAAAAACTTATTCCACTGTGATATGGAATAAATTTTGATGATCATAGAAGATACTTGATATGATTTCTGTTTTTAAAAATTTGTTGAGATTTATTTTGTAGCCTACTATATGGTCTATCTTGGAGAAGGTTCCAAGGGCTGATTAAAAGAATGTATATTCTGCAGTTATTGGGTAGAATGTTCTCTAGATGTCTATTAAGTTGATTTGTTCTAACATCCAATCGTGTCTAATGTTTCTTTGTTGATTTTTGATCATTTTGTAGATAATCTGTCTAATACTGTGAGTGGGGTGTTGAAGGCCTTCATTATTATTGTATTGCTGTCTATCTCTTTAGGTCTAATAATATTTGTTTTATGAATCTAGGTGCTCCAGTGTTGGGTGCATATTCAGAATTGTTATATCCTCTTGCTGAATCAATCCTTTTATCACTATATAATAATCTTATTTGTCTTTTTATGTTGTTTTTCATTTAAAGTCTGTTTTATATTATGTAAGTATAGCTACTCCTGATCACTTTTGGTTTCCATTTGCTGGAATATCTTTTTCCCCCCTTTGCTTTCAGTCTGTATGTGTTTTTATCGGTAATGTGAGTTTCTTGTAAACAGCATATAGTCGAATCACGTTTAAAAAAATTAATTCAGCCAATCTATATCATTTAAGTGGAGCATTTAGTGCATTTACATTTAAAGTTAATGTTGATATGTGGGGTTTTGTTTCTGTCATATTGCTAATTATTTTCTAGTTGTTCTATCAAGTCTTTGTTTTTTTCTTTTTCTCTCATTGTCTTTGTGGTTTGGTGAAATATTGTAGCAGTGTCATTTGATTCCTTTCTCTACCTTCTTTGTGTAATTGCTTTACTAGTGAGTTTTATACTTTCATGTGTTTTTGTATGGTTAATATCAGCTTTTCACTTCCAAGTTTAGGAGAATTTCATGTAGGACTGTTCTAGTGGTGATGAAGTCCCTCAGCATTTGTTTGTCTGGGAAAGACTTTATTTCTCCTTCATTTACAAAGCTTAATCTAGCTGGATGTAGAATTCTTGGTTACCAGTTTTTTAAAATTTCTATCAGCACTTTGAATATGTCATCCCACTTTCTTTTGGCCAGGAAGGTTTCTGCTGAGAAATCCACTGTTAGACTGATGGGGGTTCTTCTATAAGTGATTAGACATCTTTCTCTTACTGATTTTAGAATTTTTTCTTTCACTTTGACTTTAGACAGTTTGATTTCAATATGCTGTGGCAAACTTTGTATATTGTATTTGCCTGGGGATTGTTGAGCCTCCTCTAAATAGATATCTAAATCTTTTGCTAGACTTGAAAAGTTTTCATCTATTATTTCATTAGATAGTTTTATTAAGCTTTTGGATCTCTCTTCATCCCTGGGAATACTGATAATTTGTAAATTCGGTCACCTTATGTAATCCCAAATGTTCAAAGGCTTTATTCATTTTGTTTCTTTATTCATGTCTGACTGGATTATTTCAAAATACCTGCCTTCAAGTTCAGAAATTATTTCTTCTGCCTGGAATAGTCTACTATTGAAGATTTTGAGTGTATTTTGTATTCCCTTCAACTACTTTTTTAGTTTTAGATAGATATTTATGCTTTGGTAAATTTCTCATTCATATCCTGAATTAATTTTCTGAGTGCTTTGCATCGATTTTGATTTCTTTTGCATCTTTTGCATCTTGAGTTTCCTTAAGATCAATATTTTGTTTTGTATTTTAAAATTAAATTAAATTAAATTTCAACAGTTTTGGGGGAACAGGTGATTTTTGGTTACATTGACAAGTTATTCAGTGGTAATTTCTGAGATTTTGGTGCACCTGTCATCCGAGTAGTGTATACTATATCCAACGTATAGTCTTTTATCCTTCACACCCTTTCACACCCCTGAGCCCCCAAAGTCCATTATATCATCCTTATGCCTTTGTGTCCTCACAGCTTAGCTCCCACTTATAAGTGAGAATACACAATATTTGGTTTTCCATTCCTGAGTTACTTCACTTAGAATAATGGTCTCCAAATTCATCCTGGTGAGTCTGCAAATGACATTATTTCATTCCTTTTTAAGGCTGAATAGTATTCTATTGTGTGTATATGTATGTATATACACACACACATACATACCGCATTTTCTTTATCCATTTGTTGGTTGATGGGCAATTAGGCTGGTTCCATATTTTTGCAATTGCTAATTGTGCTGCTATAAACCTGCAGTGTATGTAACATTGGTGTATTTTGAGGTTTTGTTTCGAGACTTAGAGCTCCTTTTGGCAGTTCTTGTAGTGCTGACTTAGTAGTGGCAAATTCAGCATTTGTTTGTCTGAAAAAGGCTTTATCTCTCCTTCGTTTATGAAGCTAGTTTTGCTGAACACAAAATTTTTCACTGATAATTATTTGTTTCAGGAGGCTAAAGATGGAACCCCAACCTATTCTGGCCTGTAAGATTTCTGTTGATAAATCTGCTATTAATCTGATGGGTTTTCTTTTATAGGTTACCCAATGCTTTTGTCTTACAGCTCTTAAGATTCTTCCTTCATCTTGACTTTAGATAATCTGATGACTATGTGCCTAGGTGATGATCTTTTGGAGATGAATTTCCCAGGTGTCTTTTGAGCTTCTTGTATTTGGATGTCTAGACCTCTAGCAAGGCCAGGGAAATTTTCCTCAATTATTGCCTCAAATAAGTTTTCCCAACTTTTAGATTTCTCTTCTTCCTCAGGAACACAAATTATTCTTAGGTTTAGCTGCTTAACATAATCCCAAATTTCCTGGAGAATTTGTTCATTTTTTAAAAAATTCATATTTCTTTGTCTTTATCTGGATTAATTCAAAAGCCTTGCCTTCAAGCTCTGAAGTTCTTTCTTCTACTTGTTCTAGTCTATTGTTGAAATTTTCCATTGCATTTTGTATTTCTCTAAGTATGTATGTCATTTCCAGAAGTTGTGATTGTTTTTTCTTTATGATAACTATTTCTCTGGAGAATTTTTCATCCATATCCTGTATTTTAAAAAAAGATTATTTAAGTTGTTTTTCACCTTTCTGTGGTAGCTCCTTGAGGAGCTTAATAATCAACCTTCTGAATTCTTTATCTGGCAATTCAGAGATTTCTTCTTGATTTGGATCCATTGCTGGGTAGTTGGTGTGATCTTCTGGGGATGTTATAGAACCCTGTTTTGTCATATTACTAGAATTACTTTTCTGGTTCCTTCTCATTTGGGTAGACTATTTCAATGGAAAGATCTGGAACTCAAGGCCTGTTGTTCAGCTGTTCAGATTCTCTTGTTTCACAGGGTGATCCCTTGATGTGGTGCTCTCTCTATTCTCCTAGGGATGAGGCTTCCTTAGAACCAGACTGCAGTGATTGTTATTGCTCTTCTGGTTGTAGCCATCCAGTGGGACTACCAGGCTCTGGGTTGGTGCTGGAGAATGTCTACAAAGAGTCCTGCAATGTGACCCATCTTCAGGTCTCCCAACACTTGGTCTGGTGAAATATACTCTGTGAGAGTCTTTGGTTGTAGATATGTTTAGTGTGCTGGCTTTGTCAAATGCTGGTTATGCTAGCAGTGAAGTTATCATGTGGTGTATTAGCCCATTTTCAGACTGCTGATAAAGATATACCTGAGACTGGGAAGAAAAAGAGGTTTAATGGATTCACAGTTCCACATGGCTGGGGAGAGGTCACAATCATGGCGGAAGGCAAGGAGGAGTAATCATGTCTTACATGGATGGTGGCAGGCCAAGAGAGAGAACTTGTGCAGGGAAACTCCCCTTTATAAAACCATCAGATCTCGTGAGACTTATACACTATCATGAGAACAGCATGAGAAAGACCTGCCACCACAATTCAATTCCCAGACCCACTTAACTCTGCCACCATTGGCCTGAGAATCACCTCACCATCCTTCACAGTGGCTATGTCAAGCTCTGCCCAAGGAGAGTCTGAGCCCAGACTCAGGACCTTTGGCTAGCCAGGATATTGCAGGCAGTGGAATTCCACCACCTGATGGTATTTCTCTATGTGCTCTGGTAGCTGACAAAAAAGAAACTCTTGGGAGCTTTATGGCCCCACCCAACACCTAAGAAACCAAAATACTTATCTTGTCCAACTCAGGACATACTTGGATCCCCCTACTAATACCACAGATGGGGCTCTCTTGAAAGCCCAACCTCTTGTTTGGAGGCCAACCAACACAAGTCATCAGAGCAACTCATGACAGAACAACCCTGATCCCAAGAAAGAGAAGCCTGGATTCTGCACTCTGTCTCAGGGTGGGAGGTAGGATGAAGCTGGGCACAACTGGGCCAGGAAAGCCTATACTCAGACCCTCCAATGGCTAGTGCATGCACCAGCTACTACAGGGGGATGGAGCAGTAATCAGGCCCCTGGAGAAATGCTTGAGTGAGGGGCAACCATTGTTGCACTGAGGTCCTGCCACAGGGAGTATGGGGGTGGTCCCAGTAGCCACAGATTTTGGCAACTGGTTGAGGATTTGCATTCCACTTATGCCCCAGTCCTGGTGGGGCTCCCTCCCATATCCTGGCTGTCATAGTAAACCCAGTTACAGTCAGACCAGGCAGTTTGCACCTGGCCTGTAACTTAGCCCTGAGCTATAGGAGGCCCTGCCCAGCTCAACCAAGTCACTGAAGCAAATCTCGTCCTGCTCAGGTTTTTGGGAGGAGGTGTACCCTGTTTCAGCATTGTAGCTGAAGTCCACACTATGCTTACTTCTTAGTCCTGTTTGTGGGAACCTATTCCCCACTCAAGCCCTGGTTCTGCAGGCTATAGCCTGAGTTCCCCTAATGCCTAAGACTGCCATCACTGGTTCCCAGAACCACACACAATTTTTTAAGAGCAAGGATCAAGAATGGCAGTTTCTTAAGTCTCAGGAAGGGTATGAAACCCAGGGCATGCTACCTCCATGGGGAAGTTTCTTCTCACAGTCTCCCAGCAGCTCCGTAAGTTAGATTCAGGGATTGGAGAGTCAAGGTGCTCTCCCATGTCCTGGATTGTATGATTCCCCAGTGGAAAAGTAGGTCACAGAAAGACTCTCACTCACTCTCTCCCATATGGAAGGGTCTCTTCTGGTTCCCAGCTGGTCCCAACTACACAAGCTTCCTGTTTTCTTTCTATTTTCCTTGATTTTGGACTTTTCTTTTGCTTTTCTGTTGAACTCTCAAGTTCCCTCTTGGATATTGTATTCAAAGTGTGATTGTCTACACACTATTTTGTTCTTCTAAGTGTATGAGGTGTGGTTAAAATGCTTCCAGGCAGCCATCTTGGAAAAAACCTAGATATTATTCTATGTTACAAATTGCAAATATCTTGTCTCAGTCTGTCATTTGTCACTTGTCAAGCTCATATAAGACAAGGCTGCGCCAAAGCCAAGTCCTGACTGATCTGACTGCTAATAATGCAATTAGCCACCTTTTTTTTTTTTTTTTTTTTTCGAGAAGGAGTCTCGCTCTGTCACCAGGCTGGAGTGCAGTGGCGCAATGTCAGCAATGAGCCACTTTTACTTTCAGTCAGTTTATTATTTACATAGACAACAAGGGAAAGATTAGGCAAAGGTGCCAGCTCCTCATGGCTCTTGTCCCACACCCCAAAACAAAAGAGGCCAGACAACTGCAATATGAGTTGTGGGACATTCCACTGCTGAGGAGTCCACTCTAGAGGCAGATAAGTGGTTTCATAACCTGCAGCCCTATTCTGAGGTATGGGATAGAGCCTCTGGCCTCATCAGAACTCAGGAGGGCATGAGGAACTGTCTTTCAGGGGAGACAGAGAAGTTACTGGGCCATGGTTCTCACAAGCCTCCATCCTTTTATGTTCTAGGAGGGTTACAGGCATTCTGCCATGCTTCAAATTACCTGTACTTCATGTGTCTGCCAGTGTGACCTATGTGGCATATGCATGGTTGTCAAGGCAATATCATGGAGCTGTTCCCCTAAGTTGTTTTTGTCCACAATATATTTTGTCAGAAAAAGAAATTTTTTTGGGGGGAATAGAAACTGTGTATACCCACATTCAGTCTTGACACTGAGAACTGAAATCACACCTTTGCTGTCTACATTAACATGACTTTACTATTCAGGTGTCTGTGTGAATATTACTTTCCTGGGAGTTTTCTTGTCCAGGAAAATGGTTTGCTTGTTCATTACAGGAACTTCCTGAAAGATTCATCACCTCTTTAATGGAAAGCATTAAGAGGTAGTTGGCAACCTAAGATTCTTTGAATCCCCCACTTCAAAATCCTCATCTTATTGTTTCTACCAATGCAATACTATTTGATCGTGATCCTTACTAAATCGTAGCCCAGCCCTTGCTTTGAAAGACCTACCTTAAATCAAACTTCTCAATAAATCCTAATCTTGCCTTAAAACATTCCCAAAGTTTTGTCAAGGTGGCTATTTAGATTTAAATTAATAAATGATAAACAGAAATTCAGTCCCTCACTCTCACTTGTCTCAGGTCAGATGCTCAATTATCACACATGGCTAGTGGCTACCCATGTTGGACAGGGAGAGAGAACATTCCACCATCATAGGAAATGCTGCTTTATAGACTTTTGCCTCAACATAAATAGTCAATTAAAAAGCATTCCGTTCCTTGTTATAGATTTAGCTTCTTAATACAGATTAAACATTTTATAGCACAATGTGCTTTTACATTTAAGTAGCTTGGATCATAGTTTCCATTTAATTAAAGCAGATTTTCCTCTTAAAGGGAAAAAAATCACATTAATTTTTTTTATTTCAAAAGAAAGAGTTTTTATTCTTTCTCCTTCCTCAGTCTGTTTGTCCTTTCCTCTCTGAGTTTCTTTCTGAAGTGTTTTTAAAAAATACTGAGATGGGCTTCTTTTCCAGAAATTCTGATTCTATTGGTCTGTGTATGAGGACATACATATTAGTATTTTTTTAAAACTAACCAAACAAGGTAAAAACCAATATTGCACTTAGTCCTAACATGTGGCTCCTGCTGAGAGCTGTTAGGTGAGCAATGTCTTCCAGCTCTGGGTTTCTAGCATGCCTACTGAATTGACAAGGAAGCTAAAGCCAGAGAGGGTTCCTGACTCACCCAAAGTCACAGTCAGTTAGTCAGGCCGACACTAGATCCAGGGTCCCTCACTCAGAGTGCTTTCCCACTACTCATCAGGCCCCTGGGGTTGGATGAGCTCCATTGGAATTTGGGGAAGATGCCATTTCCCTCTCTTTAATACTCAGGTTGCAAGAAAACAAGGAAGGTGACCTAGGAATGACAGCCTGGCTGAGAGCCTCCCCTATTCGCCATCACCACCTCCTTCTTCCCCTGGACATTTCTACCCAGACTAAAGTGACTCAAGTCTGCTCCTGCCCCACCCTCCCCTTTCCCTCACTCCCACATCCTTTTAGCACACGGACTGGGGAACAAAGTACTTGGTGTCCAAACCTAGGGCTCAGAGGCTGGGAAATCATAGTTGATGACATTTGCCACATTTAATGTTGACTGTGGGCAGGAGTGGAGACATCAGCAGTTGACTTGGGTGGAGGCTGGGTCATGGTTCTTGGGCTGGTATACAGTGGGCTCAGGACCTTAGTGCTAGTAGGAAGAACTGTGGGAATCTGAGGCATGTTTTGGGTAGGATTAACATTGGAGGCAGGGGTACCTAAGAGACCTGTGAAAAGGCACATTGGATGAATTGATGGATGGATAAGTGGGTGATTTAATGGATGAACTATTTGGAAGTGGGTGGATGGATGAATGGGTAGGTGGATAAATAGATGGATGAGTGGAGGGATGGATAGGATGTAGGAATAATAAGTAGATGAAAAGATGGATGAGTGGGTGAATGGGTAGGTGTTAGGGTAAATGGAGCTAAGGAAGGAAATGGACATGGCCAAGAAGCAGGGTTTTCTTTTGCTATAACCTAGGAATAGTGTATGATCAGCCTAGGTTAGAGTCAGGAAGAAGGAAAGGAGGAAAGGAGGGAGGGAGGAAAGGCAGAAAGAAGGAAGAAAAAAGTAAATATTCAGGCTATTCAGTTTATTGGAACTGCACTTGCTTGCTATACTTCATCAATCCATATGCCCCCAACTTCTTCAAGAATAAATCCTTGATTATTTTACCTTATATTATTCATTCTACCTTGGATTCACTTATGCCTGTGGCATATTGCTTTATAAGTTATCTTTTATTAATGTATTCCACATGTACTTTGTTTTCCTTAGGCTTAGAATTCCCCTGGTGTTAGGAATTTAAAACCTTCTCCCTCCTTTCTCTTTCATTATTCTTCCATCCACCATATTTCTCTAATGCCACTACCACCTTGCATCATAACCCTTCCTCACGTGCTGTTTCTCTGGCCCAACTGTGGGCTCCTCCAGCTCAGGATGGGATCTCAAGGCTTTTGAGCCCCCATCCAGGGCCTAGCTTAGCCCTTTGCCCTCCAGGGAATGGGTATTGAGCCAAAGCTTGGGCACTGAAGATTGAGAAGCTTATTGGGGTCCTCTAGGTGCCCATTTGACCAAGTGGCTGGGCACACTCAGCAATAGGGAAAAAGCACCACTGTTTCTGACCATCACAAAAAAAGACAGGAGAGCTTGGCAACTCTAATTTCAGGAGGAATGCCCAGGGGCCTTAGGATTAGTGGTGACCCCTAACTTCTCATTTTGAAGCTTAATGACTCTCAACGGATAAGGGCAGGTCCAGGGAGAGGACCCAGGTCCCCTGAGCCCCTGGCTACTACACCTCCCAGCCTCACACCCTAAGTGTCATGTCAGCCTCATTGTTTAGCTGTCTCCTATGTCACATTTCTCCCCCACAACTCCATTACTCAGTGATTTTTCTTGACTACAGCCCTTTGAGAGGATGCTGGGAGTTAGGGTCAAGGGTAGGGATGTCTGGAATGGACCATTAAGCCCTTTGTGCTTGAGCATGGGGAAGCTTTAAACTTATTCCAAATAAATTGAGGAGTCCTATTAGTAGCAGCAAAAATGTTAAGGGCAATATGTATAATGTGGAAGGAAGAACCAAAAGCCAGCAGGTCTGCGTTCTGGGGCTGGCTCTGCCCTTCAGCAGCAGGTGACCTTAGGCCAGGGGCTTTTCTTCTCCATGGCCCCAGTTTTCAGTGATGAGAAGGTGGAAGGAGAAGATTTCTAGGATCCTCTCCAGCTTCAACACATTGTGATACAGGAAGTCTGAGACCCACAAATAAGAAGGGACAGAACTCACCTTGAGATACCACCAGGCAGATGATTCTGACAATGGAGATCTCAGGGGATTTAGAGATTCCACACCCATAGAATCCCAAGGCCTCTACTCTGAGCTCAGTCATGGTGATGGTGAAGACGCCATAGAGGTGATCATCGTGGATGAAGAATCGAGGCTCCCAGGTTGCTGTCCTGGGACTGTCCCCTACTATGGCACACATATTGGCTGATATTTTCCCGCACCAGCTTTCCACCTGTAAATGTTGGGAGGGCTGGTACTGCTGTTTTACAGAAGTTGCCTCGCCCTCCAGACTGGGATGCAACTCTGTCCACTGTGCTCACAATGGCCTCTCTGCCCATATTCATACCCTTCCTAGTCCATCCTTGACAAGTGCCACTACATACTTAAAAATAAGCTGTGACACGCCTCTCTTAACTCTCCAATAACTTCCTCTTTTACTTAGAATCACCCAAACTTTATCTCATGGGTTTCAGGGCTGCTTGACTTCCCAACCTTGTCAATCACTGTCCACACTCAATATGGAGCTACTAAATAAGCCTTTTTTTCTTGGCTTTTTTTTTTTTTTTTTTCTGAGACAGAGTCTCACTCTGTTGCCCAGGCTGGAGTGCAATGGCGCGATCTTGGCTCACTGCAACCTCTGCCTCCCAGGTCCAAGCGATTCTCCTGCCTCAGCCTCCTGAGTATCTGAGATTACAAGCATGCACCACCACACTCAGCTAATTTTTGTATTTTTAGTAGAGACAGGATTTCAACCATGTTGGCCAGGCTGGTCTCAAACTTTGGACCTCAGATGATCCACCCGCGTCAGCCTCCCAAAATGCTGGGAATAAAGGTGTGAGCCACTGCGCCTAGCCAAATAGGCCTTTCTTATACAAGCCAATCTCCTTCTGACCTCAGGACCTTTGCACGTGCAGCCCTTACCACAAAGTGCCCTTCAAAGCACCCAGATTTCAACAGGGCTGGAGAACACTCACCATTCAGGGGTCAGCTTGGTGTCATCTGCTCAGGAAAGTGTTTTCTGATCCTCAGTACTTCCACAGCTCCCGCATTACTGAGTTACTTTCCTGTTTACTGGTGTCTTTTTTTTCTTACAAAATTTGTTATTTGCAATTATTATAGAGCAAGACTGTGTCTGTTTTTGCTCACTACTGTATCCTTAGAGCCTAGAATAGTGCCTGCCACATAATAGGGGCTCAATGAATTATGTTGAAGCAATGAATGAATAAAACACAACACAGACAGTGCCAAGTTTGAACCTCATCTCAGCCACCTGCTAGCTCTAGGACCCCAGACAAGCTCAGAGTCACATTGGGTTTTCAGGTCTCATTATCTTCATCTATAAAATGGTGACAACAGTGCCATGAATAGTGCCATAAGGGCACTTTGAAAACACTACACTGCAACATGATCATTAATGGATTATTATCCTTATTATCTCTGATGTTAGTGGAGTGTGGGGCAGGGAGGACTCCCTCCACCCGTCCCAGTGCCCCTGTAGCCCAGTCACCTGGAGACACATCCAGCTGGATGCCCATCAAGGGGTACAGGGTCCCAGAGGTGTTGCGCATGCACCAGTATCGGCCTGAGTCCTGGAGCCTGAGGGCCTCCATGGTGATGTTGACCACCTTGGCCTGGGCATCGTCCTGCAGCAAATAGCGGGGCCCTTTCACCCAGACTCGGGCAAAGCCAAGCTCACACTTCTTCTTCCTGATTTTGCACCAAACCTTGCCATCCACGCGGCTTTTGTAGCCCTTATAGGAACACTGCACAGACAGAGTCTCCCTTTCGAGGAGCCTCACTTTTGTGTATACGCTGTCAGCAGAGGGGCCTGCGGAGACAAGACTTGTTGAATAAGGTCTGGCAAGAGAAGAGGAAGAAGGCATCATGAAGGTTGAAGATCATGGTGAAGGGTGAGGTGGATAGTGTCCTGCTGTCATGAAAACCACAGACTGATGGGGAAACATAGCCCCATCCTCAGGGAGTTTTCCCCAGCCTGAAGGGAGGTAAACGGGCCCTGAAAACAGCTAGCTCCCAGTATAATGGGGGACACACAGGCCCCCCTCTCAGGGAGCTTTCAGTCCGATGGAGGAGGCAGGTATATCCTTCAGGGAGCCCCAGGTCTAATGGAAGATACGCAGCACTTACACTCGGAGCTCCATCAGACACAGCCCCTCTCCTCATGGTATTTTCTGGTCTGATGGGAGAGTGACAAGCTCTGTCTTCAGGGATTCCCAGGGAATTCATTTTTGTTTTGTTTTGTTTTTGTTTTTGAGATGGAGTCTCACTCTGTCACCCAGGTTAGAGTGCAGTGGCGCTATCTCAGCTCACTGTAGCCTCCACCTCCTGGGTTCAAACGATTCTCCTGCCTCAGACTCCCAAGTAGCTGGGACTACAGGTGCCCGCCACCACACTCGGCTAATTTTTTGTATTTTTAGTGGAGATGGGATTTCACCATGTTAGCCGGGATGGTCTTGATCTCCTGACCTCGTGATCCACCTTCCTCAGCCTCCCAAAGTGCTGGGATTACAGGCGTGAGCCACCATGCCCAGCCATGTTCACTCTTGTAAATAACCTCTTACAGATTTACTTGAAATCTTTTCAGTTTCCCATAAAATTTGGGTTGTGGGAGGGGTTCCTGTACTCTCACACATGGGTGTTAGTGCACATATACTCACACTTACACACAGTCTTGCTTTCTCTCTCTCACACACACACACGCCTATGCACACAGTCTCACACATCCTCCAGCCGCCTCTCCTTTTCCCTATCCATGCGTCTCCTCTATCCTTCTCCTGCCTCTCCTTCTGTCGTCTCTACTAATCACCAGCTCCCTCTAGACTTCTAGTCTCTTGTGCAGGCTTCCTAAAGCCACCACAGTGCTTTCGCTCACCCACCTCATCTCAAGAGCCACTTCCTCCCCTGCCTCCAGCCTCTGTCAGCACGCAGGAAAGCCCCATCAACTTCCCCCTGCTCAACCCTGTCTCGCCTGTGCTGCTTCCAGCTCCAGTGGAAATGACCTGGCACTTTGCCCAAGACCACACCCTTTACTTACCCCAAGGCCTAGAATCAGAAGCATCGATTTCTGATGTCCAGTACCTGTGCCATCGACTCCTTCAGTGTGTGGGGATCCAGCTGGACCCCCGTGGTTATCTATGCTCCCCCTACTCACCAGTGCCATGTTTCTACTCCTTACATGGGATTGTCAAAAAGTAAACTGAGGCACAATAAAATTTTAAACAGATTATTTGAGCAAACAACAATTCATGAATCAGGCAGCTCCAAACAGAAGAGGTTGAGGAGCTCCACTGGGGGAATGCAAGGGGAAGACTCCTACAGGACAAGTAAAGTGAAGAAAATATTTAACTGGTTACAGTTATACAGTTCCCTTATTTGGCCTATCCTGTTGGAAAGACCCTAGTTTTCTATATAAGCTTGTTGGCGTCTTCTGATTGGTTGAGCTTAAGTTCTGTTCTTCCTTAATATACATATTTACAAGAAAAAGCTCAAGTTAAGTTTCACTGATGTTTGCAAATCAAGCAAAGTTGAGGTCACTTATGAGGTCTAACTGGTTTTGTCTGCTCAGGGACTCTTCAGGCCTGGTCTCCATTTTCATTCATTTTAACAGGACTCAGAGCAAAAAGTCCTCAAGCTTTCACGGCCACAATCTTAAACTGATGTTGGACCCCCAAGCTCCAAGCAAAGTCTATCTCGGCTGACCCTAAGCTTTTATAGTCTCTTAACTCATTCACTCACTTATTCATTCATTCATTTGTTCATTCCCACAACCTCATTGCTATGCATGGGGCTAGGTAGGCACTGGGGGCACAGGAATGAGATACAGTTGTCATCTGAGACCTCTCAGCTCACAGATGTGTTTTGTTTTCCTTCTTCACTCTTCCTTTTTCAATGTGTCCCACCCAGTCTCAGAACTTCCTGAGCTCCTTGAGTTCAGAGGCCACCTCCCCTCCCCAACACACGCAATATGTTCCTTCATCCCTTCCCCCATTAGAACAGTAAGTTGCTTTGGGGGCTTCATGCATTTGCAATCCATGCTTCTATGAAACTGATACAGTGTGCCCAGCACTGAGCCAGGAATTGTCGAAACTCTGACCCTCGGGATCACTGTGCTGATAAGGGTACAAGGAATCAAATACTCATTCACTGATTGAGGAAGTATGTACTGGATTCAACCTTTCTTAAGGGAAATTTGGAAGCATTGGTCAAAGTCATTAAAAATATGTATACATTAGACTTTTATGTTCAAAATGACTTAACATAACAGTGTATTTTGTTTACATTTATTTTTCCCATTAAAAAATTAAGGTCTAATTTACATACAGTACTATTCACCTTTTTAATGAACAGTTCTAAAAATTCCAGGTATCCAATGCCATAATCAAGAGAGAAGGGTGCCATCATCCCAAAAGCTTTCTTGGATCAGTAACTTTATGTCTTTGACCAAATTTGAGAAGCTTAGACATTTCTTTGAATAATTTTTTAGTCCCACACTTTTTCTCCTTTGCTTCTGGGACTCTGATGATGCAAAAGTTAGCTCTTGTGGTAATGTACCACAGATAGCTGAGGTTTTATTCAATTATTTTCAGTCTGTTTTCTCTTTGTTCAGTCTGAGCAAATTTCTTGATCTGTCTTCTAGTTCACTAATTATATCCTCTCATTTCTACTACCCTATGGTGTCCATCTAGTGAGCTTTTAATTTTGGTTATTATAGTTTTTAGTTCCCAAATATCCTTTTGTTATTCTGCTACTGATTTCTAGTTTAATTCCAAGAAACTCTACTGAGTTTGTTCTTTTCTTGTTTGTTTTCTTTATGACTTACTTTGGACACAGATTAGTTTTAAAATTTTAATTTTGGAAAATCTCTCAGCCTTTTTTCTCTATGATTTCTGTGTCTCTTATATTGGCTGCTTATGCCCATCCTTACTAGAATTGAATCCTTATAGAGTTATTTCTTTTAGTTATTTAATATTTTCTCATTTAACACTTAATTCTTTGATCTATTTAAAATTTATTTTAGATTATAGTATGAAAAGAGGGTAGCATTTAATTTTTTCCAAATAGTTAAATATATGCTGTTTTCATTGTTAAATAAACTCATTGATGTGAATGGCTATCTTTGTGATATAGTAAGTGTATCTATATATTTGGACGGTTTATGGCAAACTCATCAACTCTATTTACCTCTGGGGCTTCCTTAGGTAGTGAAATCTGTAGTAATTCATTGATCCTCAAAAAAAGGGGTGGGAAGGGAATGAAAGATGAGAACACAAGAAAAATTACCAAATGCTATAAAAGATAACAAATTGAACAAATTTCTTATAGAGAAACAAATTGAATAATCTATTACAGAGAAAGCAGAACCAGTGGGAGAACAATGATTTAAAGAAGCATAGTAGATATTCTCAGAGCATAGTAGATATTCTCCGGACAATATTAGAAGCATAAAACAGGAGCAAGCAATAATGAAGAAGAAAAAATTAGAAATATTGATTAAGAAAATGATCATTGTGGAAAGAAAACTCTGAATGCAATGACTAGCAGAAGAATGAGTACATAAGGGAAAGAGTCAAGGAGAGCTCCCTAAAGGCAGTAGGAAGGAATAAAGTGATAGAAAGTGTAAGAGAAACATTAAGAGGTGTGGAGGATAGAAATAGAAATGTCAATATCTCCTCAAAGAAGTCCCTAAAGGAGAAAAAGGAGTAAATGGAGTAGAATAACTACTTGAAAAAATAATACCAAAGATTTTTCCGAATTAAACAAATACGTAAGAATCAGATTGAATGTGTTCAGAGAGTTCCAAATAGAATGGATAATCAAGCTTTTGGCTTCCCGCTCCCTACCTCTTTCCTCGTTTTGTCGCCGGGCTTCCCAAACACCCCTTGACTCTTCTCCCCCTTTTCTACCCACCTGCGTGCCCGTGGGAGCCCGGGACCTCCTCGTGGGGGTCCGCCACTGCAGCACCGCAGGCTGCTGGGGCAGCCAGGGGCCACTGCTGGCCTCTATGGTCATACCACCCTCAACGCTCCTGAGGCATGACCCAGGCAGGGTCGGCCTGGTTAGTACGTGGATGGGATTCCGCCTGGGAATACCAGGTGATGTAGGCTTTTGGCTCCCTGCTCCTTCCCTCTTTCTGCCTTTTGTCGCTGGCCTTCCCAACCACTCCCTGACTCTTATCCCACTTTTTCACCCCCCAAAAAAAAGAAAAAGAAAAAGAAAAAAAACCCGGATAATTACCCCACATTAAACACATTATAATAAAAATTTCAAAAAGAAAATTATAAAATGTTCCAGAGATAAAATTGGTCAGTAAAGATGAATAACTATCAGATTAGTATCAGACATTTCCATAGCATTTAATTTTTTCCAAATAGTTAAATATATGCTGTTTTCATTGTTAAATAAACTCATTGATGTGAATGGCTATCTTTGTGATATAGTAAGTGTATCTATATATTTGGATGGCACAGGTACTGAACATCCATCTATTTATGTCTAGCATGCCTACTGAATTGACAAGGAAGCTAAAGCCAGAGAGGGTTCCTGACTCACCCAAAGTCACAGTCAGTTAGTCAGGCCGACACTAGATCCAGGGTCCCTCACTCAGAGTGCTTTCCCACTACTCATCAGGCCCCTGGGGTTGGATGAGCTCCATTGGAATTTGGGGAAGATGCCATTTCCCTCTCTTTAATACTCAGGTTGCAAGAAAACAAGGAAGGTGACCTAGGAATGACAGCCTGGCTGAGAGCCTCCCCTATTCGCCATCACCACCTCCTTCTTCCCCTGGACATTTCTACCCAGACTAAAGTGACTCAAGTCTGCTCCTGCCCCACCCTCCCCTTTCCCTCACTCCCACATCCTTTTAGCACACGGACTGGGGAACAAAGTACTTGGTGTCCAAACCTAGGGCTCAGAGGCTGGGAAATCATAGTTGATGACATTTGCCACATTTAATGTTGACTGTGGGCAGGAGTGGAGACATCAGCAGTTGACTTGGGTGGAGGCTGGGTCATGGTTCTTGGGCTGGTATACAGTGGGCTCAGGACCTTAGTGCTAGTAGGAAGAACTGTGGGAATCTGAGGCATGTTTTGGGTAGGATTAACATTGGAGGCAGGGGTACCTAAGAGACCTGTGAAAAGGCACATTGGATGAATTGATGGATGGATAAGTGGTTGATTTAATGGATAAACTATTTGGAAGTGGGTGGATGGATGAATGGGTTAGATGTTAGCTTATGACAGAATTTACCACCTGCTTGAAAATTGTGGTTAAGGGAATTATGACAATTTTGAGGCCAAGGATGTTAAGAAAAAATATTTAAAAGTATAGCTAAATGCTAGCTCTTAGCATCTGATTAAAGAAGACCTATTTTTATTTAGTCCATTTTTATCACACTACCAATGTTTTTTAAGTGAAGCTCAATATTTCCATACTACAAGTGAACTTCTCCCAACCCACTGCAGTTGTAAAAGTTCAATACATCAAGAAAGGATTGGGGTCAGCCACATACGACTGAAAACCAAATAGCAGTGGCTTCAAGACACAATTGTTTAATTTTAGGTATCATTTTAATTATGAAAATTTCCAAGCATACCCAAAAGTAGAGATAATCATATATCTAGCCCCACGTAGCATCACTCAGCTACATTTATTTTTGCCGTCCATTTTTTTTTTATTGGCAATACCATTCCAAGGGTTGTGCTATGTACTTCACATAGACTCAAAGAAAACACATAATCGCTAGCGTCTAGATTCTTGGTTCAGGCAACACAAGCTGGCAGTATTAATTAGATGTCTGAGATCCTACAACCCAGCTGATGCCACCTGTGTATAAGTCCTAAAGGAAGTCTCAGATGATTCCACAAGAGAACGTGAAGGAGGGTATTCATCACAGCATTACTTACAATATAAAGAAGTGAAGGCAAAAAAGTACATGCACGCTGGGTTGGGAATGATGCACTATGGGATATGTACACAACGGAATAAGTACTGAAAAAAAGTGGACTGTGTATATGTGCCCAGCAAGGAGTAAGACAAGCATATGAAAAAGGTCTATCACGATTTCTTCTAAGTAAGTTTAAACATAGTCACAAAAAAAAATACTGCATGTTTTATAAGAATACATTCAAATTTAAAGTTACATGTCAAACGCATTAGGGTGGTTGTCTCAGAGAGGAAGGCAAGTGGAAATAAGGAATGAAGATTAAAAAAATAAAGAAACAAAGCAAAAGTGATGCCTCTCACAGATAGGTGATGATCATGTGGCAGGAGCTGAGATATACATGAAGAGACTTTTGTTTGATGTCCAGTCCCCAAAAGAGCAAACGAAAATGGTGCTCTATTTATAGTGGTCTTTTTCAGGGCTGGCATTCAGCTGCTATGCACTGGTACCTCAAACTGGTTGTTCATGGTGGACCCCCATTCTGAGTGGTCAATCCCAGTCTCACTAGATGTTAGTTGGAAATGATTGTACCTATTCTTGCTTCATAAATGTGTGCTCCTCTTCTCTTCCCTAAAACATTTATCTTTCACCCACCGTCAATTATCATTAGTTCAACTTGATTTTCTCTTTTAGGCTATGAATCTCACATGTTAAGTAAACAGAATTTGGGCCCCAGATTATCAGATTCCATTTATGATGAATGTTCTGGGTCCTGTTTTAGGCTACTGAGTAGCCTGCTCATGTCATTTTAACTCATCTAATTTTTTCTTTTACTTCTAGATCTTCTTCAGCTTTCAGTCTGCTGATTACAGCCTTTCTTAGTTTCAATTTTATCATTTAATTTAAGTCATTTCTCTCTCATTTAGGATATCCGAGGTGGGAGGAGAGGAAGTTGAGGGGATACACCTGCTTTCTTGCTCAGCTGCCCCTGACACATTTCAGTTCAGAAGCTGAATTTAATTAAGCACAAGAGGAAATTCATAGGACTCTCGGGCAGACCACAGGCAACAAACAGGGAAAATGTGAGGGATCCTGGAGACCTGCCCGGGCGGGGTTGAGAGAACCAAAGAGTGCTGGAGAGGAGACCAGGCGCTGCTGAAGATGCTGAGCTGGGCATTGACCCGGATGCAGAAACCCCCGCCCCAGGTCTTCCCAATGGCAGAAGGCAGGGCAGCGGAAGTAGATCTAAGAGGGTTCCGGGCAGGGGTGAGGGATCACCACCGGGGAGATACGGAGCTGAAAGTTCTCCCCAACAGGCTTAGTGCTGGCCTTTCCTCACGGGGAGGTGGGGCCTGATGCTTAGGGCAGCTCCCAATAGCTGGGCAGGGGAAGAACTGGGATTCATCCTGGATCCACGCTGTGGCTCATGCACCCAAGGGTCCTGGGACAAGACTGTGCTGGGACAATCAGAAACCTCCCTCACGGCTGTCCTGAGACGGGGCAAGAGGGGGAAAGTCATGAATGGAAGTGATGTTTTTCTGATCCTTTGTCTCACCCTGTCCCTGTTACCTGTTACTCCTTTTCCCGCCCCTCCCCCCACTTCTCCCAGTCCCCTGCTACCTTCCCTTTCCCTTCCTGTCTCCTAAACCTTCTACCCAGGCACTCTCAGCTTTGTCCTCCTGGTCTTTTTTCCTCTTAGGACAGAGACACAGGCAGAGCCCTGGGATGGGACTCCCAGAAAACCTCTGTCTCTTTCTAAGGTCTGCGTCTGCAGGAAGGCAGAGATTGCAAGGAAACAGATATTTAAATTGTTCCCAGCTGTCATTTTTCCTGGCTCTGTGATCTGTCTGCTTCTTCCTAGCCATCTTTCTAGGAACAGAATCTGGCCCCAGCTCCGTTGCCCCCCAGACCAAATCCAGGCCCCTCTCACCTGTGGCACCTGCAGGTCAGGAACACAAACAGGACTCACAGCATCAGGCCCTTGGCCATGAGGAGTCCACACAGCACAGAGACCAGCAAACTGGGGCCACCTGAGCCAAGGCAGGCGGGGGCACTTGATTTCCTACAGGGAGGAAGGAGAAAGGAGGACGGACTTGGGCCAGGATGTCACCACCTCCTGTGGTGTCCCTAAGCCAGGGAGGCCCTTTGTGGTTGAAGCTGTTTGTAGAAGGGCTCACCCTGAACTGACTATGACACAGGGGCGTGGGGCAGGAGCCACAGAGGTCTCTGGGACTGAGAGGGGATCCGGTCAGAAGGAACCTCAAAGTCTTGAATGGAGGAAAAAACTGGCCAGGGGAAGAACAAGGGATTGGAGTTCAGGGAAGGGGAGGGTTAGAGCCAGGGGAGCAGGAATTCTCCCTAACCAGGTCAGGTAGGACCGGACCATCAGGAGCCTCTTAGGAATCAGAGCCAAGTGCATCTTCAAGACAAGCCAAGATATCACACCTGAGGGAATGAGGCCTAGAGACTGCACAGGACCTGACCAGACCCTTAGGAGCAATGACAACACAGACCTAGACCTCCTGTCTGTTGGTCCCAGGGGTCCTCCCTGGTCCCCTCTGTGTAGCCCCCACTCCTGGCCTGCCTAGCTCTGATTCTAGGAATACCCTGTCCCAGCAAATCTGCTTTTCTCTTGTAGCCTCAGTAACTTTCTGCTTCAGTGTTACTTAATATATAGTAAAGTCAGTGACCTCTTTTTATTTTCACTTTTTCATGGTTGACTTAGCTACGCATGTATATTCTTTTTTTCTGTATAATTTTAGAGTAAATTTTTCAAGTTCTTTACAAAAGTAAACAAGTTGTGTTTGGGATTACATTTGAAGACTCTTTAATTTGGGAGAAATTGACATCTTTACAATGTTACTGCCTCTTCCAAAGTCATGGATTATTTCTATTTATTCAGCTCATGTGTCATTTTTTAGCATTTTATACTTTTCTCCAAATAGGTCGTGGTTAAATTAATTCTTTCTAGAAACTTTATAGACTGTGACTGTAATGAAAACTATCTTATTTTTCTAAATGATTATTCCTCATAGCAATCTATTTGTAATATATGTCAGTTGATTTTGTCTCTGGCAGCCTTGCTAAACTCTGTTGTGCCAACTAATAGTTTGTTGTTTCTCATTCTTTTTCTAGGTAGATGATCCCATCATCTGCAAGTCATGACAGTTTTTCCTCTTCTTGTCTAATCTTCTTTCTTGTAACCTGTTTTGCTTTCCTTCAAGCATTGATCAGAACCTCTAATATTTTAGAAGACATTTATGGTAGCTGTGAAAATCCTTAATTTGAGTTTATACCTCCAATAAGTAATCTTTATTGTAATCATTGGTGTACAATCTTTACCAAGTTTTCTGTTTTTATTTCTATTTTATTAAGAGCCTTTTCATATAACACAAATGTGCAGAATATTCCCAAATGCTTTTTGTGCAGCAGTTGACTTTTTTTCCTGTAGTTTATGAATTTGGTTGACTTATATTAATAGATTTTGTAAAGTTGAACAATCCTTTTTGTTCTGTGATAAAACTCTCCTTGGTTATAATCAGTCTTCTTTTCAATGCACTCTTGAATTCAGTTAGCTAATGGTAATTTGGGGATTGACCCCATGTGCATCAGATAAATGAACCTGTAATGTAATTTTTTTGTATCCCCTTTAATTAGTTCTGAGATTTTGATGACACTAACCTGTTCAAATGACCTGGGCCGTTTTTGCTTCTTTTCTATTTTCTGCAACATCTAGTATGAAATATATATCAAACGTTTCTTTAAAAATTGGGTTTCCTGAAAACCATGTGAGTCTTGAATTTTCTGTGAGGATGGGTCTCATCAACCATTTCAGTTTTCCTATTTATTCATCTATTGAAATCTGTTTCTTCTTGTGTTAATCTTGGCAGTTTATATTGTTAGGAAATTGTGTGCTTCTAGGATTTAAAACAACAAGATTTTATTCAGGATATATTTATTTTAAAATCTCTGTAGAATGAGTGCGTGGTTATTTTCTTCTTTTTCTTTGATTTGTTGTTTATTCATTATCTTCTTTTGTCATTTTTCTTTGATTTGTTGTTTATTCATTATCTTCTTTTGTCTTGGCAAGAACATGTCTATCTTAGTAAACTTTTAAAGAACAAATTATGAATTTCTGTGATCTCCTTTCTCAATCATTTAATTACATGATTCTTTGGACTTGCTCTGAAGCTCATGTTCCATCTTCTTGAGATGCTTCCTTAGCTCATTAATTTGAAAGCTTTCATGTTTTCCAACAAATGTATTCAAAGGTACTGATTACTCCCTAATATTGTATGCCTCATACTTTTTGATATATAGTGGTCATATTATAATTTATTGCATACTTAAACATTCATATATGAATGTATTAGTAAATAGTTTGAAAAGTGCTATTTTATCTTTACTTCTCTTATGCATTCCTAATGTCATTGCATTAGGTTTGGAGAATATATTCTGTGTCATACTGATTCTTTAGAATTTCTTCACGCTTCTTATATGTCCTCATACAAGGTGTCCTTTTGTAAATACATTCCATGTATTTGAAAGAATGTATACTATCTGTTTTTATTATGTAGAGGGTTATAAACATATATATGTGCACTCATACACTATATTTATGAATACTGTATTTTATAAAACATACATAATATATGGAATCTGGCTGCACAGCAGGAGGGTAGTGGCTGGTGAGCAAGGGAAGCCTCATAGTATTTATAGCCTCCCCATCACACTCATCACTGCCTGAGCTCCGCCTCCTGTTAGATTAGTGGTGGCTTTACATTCTTGTAGTAGCATGAACCCTATTATGAACATGTGAGGTTTCTAGGTTGCACGTCCCTTAGGAAAATCAAATGCCTGATCATCTGCCACTGTTTCCCATCACCCCCAGATAGGACTGTCTAGTTGCAAGAAAACAAGCTCAGAGCTCCCACAGACTCTACGTTATGGTGAGTTGTATAATTATTTCATTATATAGTAAAATGTAATAATAATATAAATAAAGTGCACAATAAATGTTATGCGCTTGAGTCATCCTGAAACCACTGCCCACCTCCAAGTCCACAGAAAAATTGTCTTCTGCGAAGCCAATCTCTGGTGCCATAAAGGTTAGGGACTGCTGGTCTAGAATGTTATTTTTCAATGCCCATGAATGTATTTTCTCTTGTTCTTCATTTTGCTCTTAGCTGCCGTTTCTATGAATTAAAAAGATAAAAATAAACTTTCCCAAGATACTGGGCACACTTACTCCCTCACTTCTAGCAGCGTCTCCATTGTTTATTTTTCATCCTAGCTGAATCCTTCCTCCAGGACTGTTTTCAATGGGGATCTCTGCATGTGGCAAACCTTCTGAGACCTTGAGAATCCAGAGGTTTTATGATTTCACATTGGAGTGACAATTTGGCTGAATACAAAACACTGGATACAAAGTTTTTCTTTAGTGCTTTAGAAATATTACTCAATGGACTTCTTTAGTGTTCCTCTTAAGAAGTCTAATTCGTATTCTTTTGTAGGTGATCTGAAAGCATTCAGACATTTCCCTCTGCTTTTTAAGTTCTTCCCTTTTACATAACGGATGTAGAGGTATTTTTGTGTGTGTGTTGGCTGTTTTCCCCTATTTGGCAATGTATGAATCTTTTCAATTTCAGATCTTTTCTTCTATAATTTTGAAAAACTTTCCTGGATTCCTTCTTCAAATATTTCTTTCTTTCATCCTTTACCTCCCACAGGGGTTCTTGATACCCATACATTAGTACATCTACTCTTTTCCTTCATGTCTCTTAACTTCTCTTTGATTTTTAAATCTTCAGTTCTTTCCAGGAACTTCTGTGAGAATTCCTCAACTTCTTACAGCTCATTGGCCAGCCACGACCATCCTTCATCACATATATTGTGGTCTATAATATTTTTCATAACTATGATTAGCATTTGGCTCTTTTTTTCCAATGGATCGTCCTCATGATCCACATAGTTCATGTTTCCCCTCACCCCTTTAGCCAGACTGATCACAGGTACTTAAGTTCCGGGGGAATGGGCAGTTCCCGTAGTTCTGCTTCACAGGTTTCTATTGTTGGGTGTGTTGCCATTCTTTTAAGGTAGTGCTTCTACTAAGAAACCTAGGTATTTTGGCTTGTGAGTTCAGATTCCACTGGGCATATTAGATACGGATCTGGTAATGGGGAAGAACGGAAGACTAAATCCTCTAGCCGTTGAGGGTTAAAAATGAGAGGAAAAAGTCCTAAAGCAACAGTCCCCAACATTTTTGGCACCTGGGAACTGTTTTGTGGAAGACAAATTTTCTACGGACGTGAGAGTTGAGATGGTTTCAGGATGATTAAAGCACATTATATTTATTGTGCACTTTATTTCTATTATTATTATGTTGTAATATATAATGAAATAATTATACAACTCAACGTAATGTAGAATCTGTGGGAGCCCTGAACTTGATTTCCTACAACTGGATGGTCCCATCTGGGAGTGATGGGAGATAGTGACAGATCATTAGCCATTCAATTATCATAAGGAGCATGCAACCTAGAACCCTCGCATGCACAGTTCACAACAGGGTTCATGCTGCTGTGAGCATCTAATGCTGCCACTGATTTGACAGGAGGCAGAGCTCAGGCGGCAATGCAAGCTATGGAAAGAGGCTGTAATTCAGATGAACTTCAGTGGTTCGCCAGTCACTCCCTAATATATGGCCCAATTTCTAACAGGCTTGGGGACCACTGCCCTAGAGCACAAGACCCCAGGGACCCCCATTAGCTGCCATGCTTGTTCTCTGGTTAGGGCTTCACCTTCAAACTCCCTGAGAGATAGTCTGTTTGTAATCTACCCGCACTGGAGTTTGCAGGAGGAGAGGGCTAGGGAGCAAATGCTCTGGCAGTTGGTTGTCTATTTTCATCAAGCGCTCATGGCTTTTGCTGTGCTCCATGGTCCCCTAGAGCACCTGTGACCTAGTCTATTGCAGCCTATTCCTACAGTGAAGGGGAGGCCGTGATGGCCTCAAAACCCATGACTACAAAGTTAGAAGAATTTAAGAGCATTCCTCTCATCTTTCTCTGGCTGACATCTCTAGCCACCATCTGCCCCAGGCTGCAGTCACTGTATTCACACTCACCCTTCAACACACCAACACGGCCTCCAGTTTCCACATTTTCTGGTTCCATTTTGTCTCATCGCAGAAATCCATGTTGAACTGTCTTTTCCATGGTTCCTCCACAATTAACAACCTGCATCCTCTTCCCCTTTCCTCTCTACCAAACTTGGAGTCATGGCCTGGGGGCTCCACTGCTGTAACCTATGCCCCAACCCACCCAACCCACCAGAGAAGGATCCTTGCATGCCCTGGACCTGATTTGAAGGTTCAGGAGCTAATCAGGTCCTCCCTTCCCAAGACCTCCCTCCCATTGTTAAAATATCTGACCTACCTGGTCTGAGAGCCATTGATGGAGGGATGGCTAGAGGTCCCCTCTGGAGAAGTGATCAGAACTAAGGAGGACACAAAGAAGACAGTGGCTGCCCAGGGGACCAGAATAAAGAATGGGATTGGGTCCCAAAACTGTGAGAGGAAAGGGAGAGGGACCAGAGGTAGCTCATAAGGGTCCCTCAGGCTAAGGGTAACTGAGGCCTGAAATCTCCATACCCAGCTAAAGTTAAGTCTGGCACTGTCCTCTCCATGCTGGCGGGAGGCCAGTGGCAGGAGGGCTGGGACACACGTGTGCAAGGTGTCCCATATGGACTTCCCTCTAGGGACACCCACCCAACATCGTGAGAACATAGCGATCTTCTGATCACATCAGATAGTGCATGTTTCTCTCCCTAGGAGTCAGTGGGCCCTGAAGGTAACTTCCCACTGGCCCAGGCCCCAAGAGATCAGTCCTCAGAGGTAGTCCTCCCTGGTTTCCCCTTCCCTGAATCTGAGGCTCCCAAGCTGCCTGGTGACCCTTCTAATCTCCCCCCACTGAGGCCTCCAACCTACCTGTGCTTGTTGCGAGCCGGGGGAAAGTCCACATAGGAGACGTTGTTGGGGCTAAAGAAAAAAGCAGACAATGACTCTCCAGGGGCCCAGAAGAGAGTGGGGTCTACCCCATATATGAGAGGAGGTAGGGGCCCAGAGCTAGACCCTCAGGATGTCTTAGGCCGGGAGTATCCTGTGCCTCAGATCTGCATAACAGAGCTGTGGGTGTGTGTGTGTGTTAGTGTGTGTGTGTGTGTGTGTGTGTGAAAAGAAGAGTTGTGGGTGTGCCTATGTAACACAAAGAGAGACGCAGAATGACAGAGAGACTGTGTCTCTGTCCAGGGATCTCTGGGGGTATCTTCCCAACAGTTGAGGCCAGGATGTGCCAGGTGAAGGAGAGGTGAGAGTCCATGTCCAGGGACAGGATCTTTGCTCCCCTCGGGTCAGAGCAGAAGACCTGGCAGGATGGGGGATGATAGAGGCATGGGAGGGGGTGCATGACATTTCCTTCAGGTCCCTGGGGGGTGGCACAGAGGTATTTCCTCAAGAAAAGCGCTCACCTGGAGACACCACCAGATTGATATCTCTAAGAACAGTGATGACTTTTTTGGAAGTGTTGTAAATTCCACACCAGTAGAATCCCGAGTCGTTCTGTGTCAGCTGAATCATGGTGATGTTGAAGAAGCCAGTGTCGGGCTCATCCCAGATTGTGTAACGAGACTTCTGAACTGCTGTCCAGGGCTTGGAGCTGGTGACAAGTATGGTACACTGATCTGGAGATGTCTGCTGACACCAGGTCTTGGACTGATAGGGTCCTGTCTTGGGTGAGTACTGGCATTGCAGGAGGAGGGTCTGTCCTGGGTGTTTGTGGAGTTCTTCAGGCATGGTGCCGTTTACCCAGGAACCTGCAGAAAGATGCGGAGGTCAGAGCTCTGAAGGGACCCAACCTCCCCCATCACAGGCTCGGGAAGGGGAGAGGGAACTACTTCTGATGCCCACACATGGAAGAGGGCCCCTAAATTCTTTCCTGTGGTCACAGAGCCACGCTGCTTCCCTGCCCCACTCATTCTTCATCCCACTCCTTATACCCCCTGCCCTCCTTCCTTCCATGTCACCTGAGGCCAGGAGCAGCAGCAGCACAGGTGGAAGCAGTGGGTGTGGACCCTCCCAGGCCATTCCAGCCCAAATCTGTTTCTGACAGTGGAGGAGAGGATAAAAAAGGGAGTCCTCTCAGGAGAGGGAGTCAGATGCTCTGCTTGATTCTGCCCCAGGTTCCCAGTGTCTCTTATCTGGGAAAATTGAGGAAGGTCAATGCCTTGACTGAAATGGTCGGCCTGGGAGGGCGGGCTCTGCAGACCAGGGGAGGAGGGGCAGCCAGGCCTGGACAGCAGCCATCTGCTACAGGGCCTGTCTCTGGGCCTGGTCACCTCAGACCTCCTGCCTTTTACTGAACTTCTCCCTGCATCTGCTGCTTTATGCCTTCCAGCCCATCATACTGCTCTTCTGTTGCTAGGGGCAGCTCTCAGGATGGCCAAGAATAAAGCTGGTGAATAAAGCTGAGTCATCCCTCCTTCCTTCTCTCTATGCACTTCCTATAGGTGGTCAGGGCACTTGGAGGCATAACCAGACACCTGAGTCCTTCTGGTCTCAGCCATGGTGAATTGATGATGAGTTTTGATCATGGGACATTTTGTAGAGGGCAAATTTTAATCCCAGGAATTATAAGATGTACCCTGGAAATGGTGGGGCCAGGAGAGCAGGGAGGAAAGAGAGTGCTGGTCAGGGATATTTGGAGGGGAAGGCAGGCAGGAGTGGATCAGTTATGGGAGCTTGGGATCATCTCAATCAGTGCTTGTTGGATGAATACATGAGTGGATGAAAGAACAACATGTGTGTAAAATGTACGGTAGAAGAAAATGGCCAAAGTGAGAACTATCTAGCAACAAAATCAAGTGGTGCTGGATTACCACTCAATGTGTATATTAAAACTCTAGGAGTCCATGCTGATGTAAGTAAATGACTGAATAAAGAACTGCAGGAGAATAGACAAATATCCCATGTATAAGGATCCTGCTGTGTTCAGAATGTTAGTGTTTCTCCACCTCGTATATTCAAACTTAATTTCCATGTGATAGCGTTAAGAGGTGGGATCTTGTGGGAAAATCTGGTCATGAGGGTGTCACCCTCAAGAATGAGATTAATGCCCTTATACCAAAGATTGCAGGAAGCAGATTTGCCCTGTCTGCCATGTAAGGACAGTGTTCACACCTTCAGTCAACTGAGGTTACTGCAAGAAAGCACCACCTTGGAAGCAGAGAGCAGCCCTCAGCAGATAACAAATCCACTGACACCTTCATCTTTGACTTCCCAGACTCCAGAACTTTGAGAAAGAGATTTCTATTATGTATAAAGTCCCCAGTGTAAGGCATCTTCTCATAGCAGCCTGAAGGAACTGAGAGAGATTGCAAACAACTCTTATAGGTTCTGCTCTCAAGGGGGAGTGTAAATTCCCACTGCTAAAGCATGGGCTATGCAGGTGACTTTCCTCCAGAGGACAGCATGGGGAAGGAGGAGAAGAGTAAATGTACAGTGGAGAAACCTCACACTTACTGTGGCAGCCAGGCAACCAAGATGCAGAACCACAGGGATAACTCTGGTTGTTAGAATGTGTCATTGACTTGATGTGATGACAGGGCAATTAGCTGTGCAGACTCCTTCCCCAAAGCCACTAGCCCCAGGAGAAAAACATCAAACAAATTCCACATGAGGGACATTCTACAGAATACCTGAGCAGCATTCCTCTAAACTGTCAAGGCCATCAAAACTAAGAAATAATTCGCAGAATCTGCCATGGATAAGAGGAGCCTAAGCAGACATGAAGACTAAAAGCAATGTGGTGTCCTAGGTGGGATCCTGGAGCACAGAAAGTACATGAGGTAAAAGCCAGGGAAATCTGAGTGAAGTAAGGACTTCAATTAATAAAATCTACCACAGAAACAGAGTAGAATAGCATTAGCAGAGGCTGGGGATTGGACAGACTGGGTAGGTATTGTTGAAGAAACACAATTTAAGTTAGACAGAAAAAATAAGTTCAAGAGATCTATTGCACAGTATGGTGAGTGCAGTTCATAACTATGAATTGTACACTTGAAAATGACAGAGAGGGGCTGGGTGCGGTGGCTCAAGCCTGTAATCCCAGCACTTTGGGAGGCCGAGACGGGCGGATCACGAGGTCAGGAGATCGAGACCATCCTGGCTAACACGGTGAAACCCCGTCTCTACTAAAAAATATAAAAACTAGCCGGGCGTGGTGGCCGGCGCCTGTAGTCCCAGCTACTCGGGAGGCTGAGGCAGGAGAATGGCGTGAACCCGGGAGGCGGAGCTTGCAGTGAGTTGAGATCCGGCCACTGTACTCCAGCCTGGGTGACAGCGAGACTCTGTCTCCAAAAAAAAAAAAAATGACAGACAGTAGATTTTAAATGCTCTCACCACAAAAAAGTTAAGTGTATGTGGTATTGCTTGATTTAGTAATTTCACAGTTAATACACACATCAAACTATCCTACCATGCACTATAAATACATGAGTTCTACTCATCAATTTTGTAAAATTATAGTAATGTATCAATATCAACTCATTAATTGTGAGATACATAGCATACTAGTGGACTATATTAATAATAGAAGACATTGAACATAGCACATCAGGGATGTGTGCAATACCTACACAACTCTTCAGTGAATCTGAAAGCATTCTAAGTGTAAAAGATTGATTTTAATATGTATAGAAATGATTTACCCAAAGCATATGAATAATCGCTTGATACATAACAAACAGCAAAGTTTTAAGAAATCTTAGTATGGCTAGGTGGAAAGCACAGTGACTGCAATGACTGCAGCTATTCAAGGGATTCGTTCATCCCAGGTCTGCTTGCTGCTCTGCACAGTGGCCATGGATATGTCCCTGTAGGTGTGGAATTCACAGGGCTGGTTTTTCCTTAGTGTTACATCAGCGAGCTCTCCCTCGGTGCGTTCAGTCTTCATGGTGTCTGGTTGAGATAACAGGATCACTTCAACACCCTAAAATGGGCGGGAATTTCGGTCTTCTGAAGACCCACTTGTCCCTGGTCCTGCTGTGGAATAGAGCCCCCAGGAGCCCAAGGAAGAAGGACAAGAGGCAGGAGGAGGTGAGAACTTGGAGTTTCTGAGGAAGAGGACCACGAGGCCTGGAGCCCAACCTGTCATTAGGCACGAGGAGGATAGTTAAGTAAGAGAGAAAAAAAGGAGCAGAGATCTCCAGCTACTTCCTGCAAGTGGCCTTGTGCTCTCGTCACTGTCTGACCTAGCAGCTCAGCTACTTTGTCTAACTGGACTTCTCGGCTCAGGAAAAGGCCTCTGCCTGCATTAAGTTCTTATGATCGATGTTTACCACCGTCTCTAGCTTCCTACATGTCTAGACGCCATGGCCCCAGCACTGCCTGCCATGCGGGTCCTGCCTCAGACTGTGCTGGTGCTTGGCCCCCTTCCCAGTAAACTAACCTCACTTGAGTGGAGTCACATGGCAGCTCCTCTTGCTGAAGCTAATGTAGATGACTCCAGCCTGCACATCCCCATGCCCATGAGTACTTAGTGGCTGGCTGCACACTATGGCTCCTGATACTGTGCCATGTTGTACTGCTACCCTACAGTGCACACTCTTCCTTTCCAGCCACACTGTCAGTTTCCTGTGGGCCAGGACAGCTTCTCTCACTTCCAGAGCCCTGCCTTGCTCATCCCTGTGGTGTTGTCCCTGTGTTTTTGTTGGTCTGATATGGAAGGGGCCACAGAGCACATCTCCAGCTTCCTTCCCTTTTCACTGTGGAGTTTGAGCTGGAGAGTGCGGCAGGGACATGCCCAAGATTTCACAGAGAATGTCACAGCTGTGCTGGGCATTTGAACCTGGTCCTCGAACACATACCCAGTGCATACCCACTGCGGAGCTGCTCCATCCACCCTGACTTCAGGCAGTATGTCCTTAAGGTTTCTGAAATATACTATCCCAAAATATGCCACTTCAGCATAAGGATGATTTTGAGCTGAAGACAAGTGTGAACCAGCAGGTCCAAGCAAAATTCTCTGCCCTCCCCATATCTGCCTATAATCAGAGCATAAAATTCCCTTTTTGGATGTGTCCCCCACTTCTGGGGTAGAACAGCGCTCATAAAAGATGGAGAGTCAACACTGAGAGGAGTTTGCATAAACATCTTGCTAATTTAGCCCTTGTCTGTCATTAGTTCCCCCCATAGATTTCCTAGTCGCTTCCAAAGATAGGTTGCCCCTTGAAGCCCAGATCCCCTTTTCAATTGTAAAATGGTCTATGAACCCCTGGTTCTAACTGTTTATTTGAGTTTCATTTCTTTCCTGTGAACTCCCATGCACATAAATCTTAATAAAAATTGTATGCTTTTCCTCCTATTGATCTGCTTTTTGTTAGTTTAATTCACAGGCTCTCAGATGAAGATCCTAAGAAGGTAGAGGATGTTTTGCCTCCCTGACAGTACCCATCATCCATCCAAATGGCCTGCACAGGTAGGCCCAAAGATACGACCCTTATGGAGGAGACTCGGGGGATAAAGGACAAAGAGCTTGAGGTGCATACACACACACACACACACACACACACAAAGAAGAAGAAGAAAAATAGCAAGTCTTTCCTTGAGACAAAAGATCAGAAATACAATTTTTTTCCCTTTCAGAGGAAAAACTACTTTAAAGAAATAAAAACTATCAACCAAAGCACTCAGGAGGTGTCAAAGCATGTTGTGCTGTAAGATGTTTAATCTGTATTAATAAGAAGATAAATTTATAGTAAGGAGCTGAATGCTTTGTTGGCTGGCCAGTTATACTGAGGCAGAAGTCTATGCCTCAACGAAGCATGCCATCCTATATGTGGCAGTAACATCCTATATAATTTTCTGTGATGGTGGAGATGTTCTCACTCCCCGTCCATCATTGTAGCCAGTAGCCATGCAGTTGTTGAGCACCTGTCATGTGGCAAGTGTAACTGAGGGACTGAATGTTTATTTTTTATTCAACTTTCATTAATTTACTCTTTACTTTTTATTTGTTTTTGTTATTGACACCTAATAATTGTACATATTTGTGGGAATACATAGTGTTTTGATACACATAATGTAGAGTTTTCAGATCAGGATAATTAGCATATCCATCATCTCAAACATTTATCATTTCTCTGTGTTGAGAATATTCAATATCCTCTCTCTATTTGAGAATATATAATATATTATTGTAACTATAGTCATGCAACAGTGGTATAGAACACCTAGACCATACGCTTCCTCTCTAGCTGTAATTTTGTATCCTTTAACAAATCTCTGCCTATCCCCCTTATCCTTTTCCTTACCATTGTCAGCCTCTAGTAACCTCTGTTCTACTCTTTACTCCATGAGATCAGCAGTTTTAGCTTCCACATCTGAGTAACAACATGCTGCGTTTTACTTTCTGTTCCTCCTTATTTCATTTAACATAATGCCCTCCAGGGTCATCCATATTGTTGCAAATGACTGGATTTTATTCTTCTATGGCTGAATAATATTCTCTTGTGCATTTATGTCACATTTTCATTATCTGTTCATTTTTCATTTGGGTTGATTCCCCATCTTGGCGATTGTGACTAGTCCTGCAATCAACATGGTGGTGTAGATATTGCTTCAGTATACTGATTTTCCTTCCTTTGAATACATACCCAGTAGTAGGATTGCTAGATCATATGGTAGTTTCATTTGCAGATTTTTGTGGTACCTTTATACTGCTATCCATAGAGTCCATACTAGTTTATATTCCTGCCAGCAGGGTATAAAGATTTCCCTTTTCTCCACATCCTTGTCAGCATTTGTCATTTTTTTCTTTTTGTCTTTTTGATAACAGCCATTCTAACCTTGGTGAGATGATATGATATTATAATTTTGATTTGTTATTTTCTAATGATTAGTGATGTCAAGACAAAACATATTTATTGGCCATTTGCATATATATTCTTTTAAGTAATGTCTGTTCAGGTCATTTGCACTTTTAAAAATTGGATTGTTTGTGTGTTTTTTCTGTTGAGATGTTTGAGTTTCTTGTGTATTCTGGATAATATACATATATTCTGTCAGATGTATAGTTTGCAAATATTTTATCCCATTTTATAAGTCATCTTTTCCCCTTGTCAATCATTTACTTTGCTATGCAGAAGTTTTGTAGTTTCTTGTAATCCCATTTGTTTATTTTTGCATTTGTTGCTGCACTTTCGAAGTCTTGCTCATAAAATCTTTTATCATGCCAATATACAGAAGAATTTCCCCTGTTTTCTTTTAGTAGTTGTATAGTTGTAAGATTACATTTAGTTCTTTAATGCATTTTTAGTTGATTTTGTATAGGCTAAGAGATAGGGATCTAGGTTTATTCTTCTGCATATGGATAGCCACTTTTGTCAGTACCATCTACTGAAGAGACTGTCCTTTTTCCAATGTATGCTACTGGTGCCTTTGTCAAATATCAGTTGGTTGTAGATAGGTAGATTAATTTCTGGGTTCTCCATACTGCTTATTAATCTATATATTGGTTTTTGTGCCAGTATCATGCTCTTTTGGTTACTATACTATAAAATATTCTGAAATCAAGTAGTATGATGCCTCCAGTTTTGTTATTTTTGCTCCATATTGTTTTGGTTATTTGAGTTCTTTTGTGGTTTCATATGAATTTTAAAGTTTTCCTTCTATTGCTGTAAAGAATGTCATTGGTGTTTTGATAGGGGTTTCATTGAATCCATAGATCACTTTAGGTAATATGATCATTTTAACATTATTCTTCCAATCCATGAACGTGGGATATCTTCCCATTATTTTGCGTCTCTTCTGTGTTTTTTTCTTTTTTTAAATCACTGTTCTATCATTTTCCTTGTAGAGATCTTTTACAATTTTGCTTAAATTTATTCCTAGGTATTTTTTGGTAGCTGTTGTAAATTGGATTGTTTTCTTGTTTTTTTAACCTAGTTTATTGTTTGTGCACAAAAACACTACTGATTTTAATGTTGATTTTACATTCTGCACCTTTACTGAATTCATTTATCAGTCCAAAGAGTTTTTTGGAAGAGTCTTAAGGGTTTTCTGTATATACAATCATGTCATGTGCAAAGAGGGACAATTTGACTTTCTCTTTTCCAACTTGAATGCCCTTTATTTCCTTCTCTTGCCTAATTACCCTGCCTGTGACTTTCAGTATTATGTTGAATAAGAGTGGTGAGAATGGGCATTCTTTCCTTGTTCCAGATCTTAAAGGAGGCCTTTCAGCTTTCCTCTGTTCAATATTATGTTAGCTATGTGTTGTCTCATAGGGTCTTTATTATGTTGAAGTACTTTCCTTCTATACCTAATTTATTGAGAATTTTAATCATGGTGGCATGTTTTACCTTATCAAATGCTTTTTCTGCATCTATTGATATGTTCATATGGTTTCTGTCCTTCATTTTGTTGATGAGAGGTATGGTGTTTATTGGTTTGCATATGTTGAACAACTTTTGCATCCCTGGGATAAATCTCACTTGATCATGGTATACGATCTTTTTGATGTCCTGTTGGATTTGGATTACTAGTATTTTGGTGAGGATTTGTGCATCTGGCTCATCAGGAATATTGTCCTGTAGTTTTCTTTTATTGTTGTGTCCTTATTTGGCTTTGATTTCAGGGTTATGCTGGCCTCATAGAATTAGTTTGGAAAAATTATTTCCCCCTCAATATTTTGGAGTAATTTGAGAAGAATTTGTGTTAGTTTTTCTTTAAAACCTCAACAGAATTCAGCAGTGAAACCATCTGAACCTGGGCTTTTAAAAAATTGTTATTGAGAAGATGGACAAACAGGAACAGCTCCAGCCTCCAGCTCCCAGTGTAAGAGACACAGAAGACGGGTGATTTCTGCATTTTCAACTGAGGTACCAGGTTCATCTCACTGGGGCATGTCAGAGAGTAGGTGCTGGTCAGTGGGTGCAGCCCGACCAGCGAGAGCTGAAGCAGGGTGTGGCATCGCCTCACCTGGGAAGTGCAAGGGGGAAGGGAATTCCTTTTCCTAGCCAAGGGAAACTGAGACATGCAACACCTGGAAAATTGGGTAACTCCCACCTGAATACCGTGCTTTACCAAGGGTCTTAGCAAATGACACACCAAGCGATTATATCCCATGCCTGGCCTGGAGGGTCCCATGCCCACGGAGCCTCCTTCATTGCTAGCACAGCAGTCTGAGATCTAACTGCAAGGTGGCAGCAAGGCTGGGGGAGGGGCAACCACCATTGCTGAGGCTTAAGTAGGTAAACAAAGCTGCTGGGAAGCTCAAACTGGGTGGAGCCCACTGCAGCTCAAGGAGGCCTGCCTGCCTCTGTAGACTCTACCTCTGGGGATAGGGCATAGCTAAACAAAAAGCAGCAGAAACCTCTGCAGATGTAAATGTCCCTGTCGGACAGCTTTGAAGAGAGCAGTGATTCTCCCAGCACAGAGGTTGAGATCTGAGAACGGACAGACTGCCTGCTCAAGTGGGTCCCTGATCCCTGAGTAGCCTAACTGAGAGACATCCCCCACTAGGTGCAGTCTGACACCTCACACCTCACATGGCTGGGTACACCTTTGAGATGAAGTTCCAGAGCAAGAATCAGACAGCAACACTTGCTGTTCAGCAGTATTCTATCTTCTGCAGCCTCTGCTGCTGATACCCAGGCAAACAGGGTCTGGAGTGGACCTAAAGCAAACTCCAACAGACCTGCAGCAGAGGGTCCTGACTCTTGGAAGGAAAACTAACAAACAGAAAGGATACCCACACCAAAACCCCATCAGTATGTCACCAACATCAAAGACCAAAGGCAGATAAAACCACAAAGATAGGGAAAAAGCAGGGCAGAAAAGCTTGAAATTAAAAAAATCAGAGTGCCTCTCTCCCTCCAAAGGAACGCAGCTCATCACCAGCAACAGAACAAAGCTGGACAGAGAATGACTTTGACGAGTTGAGAGAAGAAGTCTTCAGTCAATCAAACTTCTCAGAGCTAAAGGAGGAACTACGTACCCAGCACAAAGAAACTAAAAACCTTGAGAAAAGAATGGAAGAATGGGTAACTAGAATAACCAATGCAGAGAAGTCCATAAACGACCTGATAGAGATGAAAACCACAACATGAGAACTATGTGACAAATGCACAAGCTTCAGTAACCGACTTGATCAACTGGAAGAAAGAGTATCAGTGACTGAAAATAAAATGAATGAAATGAAGCAAGAAGAGAAGTTTAGAGAAAAGAGAGTAAAAAGAAATGACCAAAGCATCTAAGAAATATGGGATTATGTGAAAAGACCAAATCTACTTCTGATTGGTGTGCCTGAAAGTGACAGGGAGAATGGAACCAAGTTGGAAAACACTCTTCAGGATATCATCCAGGAGAACGTCCCCAACCTAGCAAGGCAGGCCAACATTCAAATTCAGGAAATATAGAGAACGCCACAAAGATACTCCTCAAGAAGAGCAACTCCAAGACACATAATTGTCAAATTCACCAAAGTTGAAATGAAGGAAAAAATGTTAAGGGCAGCCAAAGAGAAAGGTCGGATTACCCACAAAGGGAAGCCCATCAGACTAATAGCAGATCTCTCGGCAGAAACTTGACAAGCTGGAAGAGAGTGGGGGCCAGTATTCAACATTCTTAAAGAAAAGAATTTTCAACCCAGAATTTCATATCCGGCCAAACTATGTTTCATAAGTGAAGGAGAAATAAAATCCTTTACAGACAAGCAAATGCTGAGAGATTTTGTCACCACCAGGCCTGCCCTACAAGAGCTCCTGAAGGAAGCACTAAACATGGAAAGGAACAACCGGTATCAGCCACTGCAAAAACATGCCAAAATGTAAAGACCATCGATGCTAGGAAGAAACTGCATCAACTAACAAGCAAAATGACCAGCTAATATCATGACAGGATCAAGTTCACACATAACAATATTAACCTTAAATATAAATGGACTAAATGGTCCAATTAAAAGACACACACTGGCAAATTGGATAAAGAGTCAAGACTCATCAGTTTGCTGTATTCAAGAGACCCATCCAACGTGCAGAGACACACATAGGCTCAAAATAAAGGGATGGAGGAAGACCTACCAAGAAAGTGGAGAACAAAAAAAGGCAGGGGTTGCAATCCTAGTCTCTGATGAAACAGACTTTAAACCAACAAAGATCAAAAGAGACAAAGAAGGCCATTACATAATGGTAAAGGGATCA
>NW_012111475.1:1859950-1869096 GCF_000951035.1 Colobus angolensis palliatus
TGGATTAAGAAAATGTGGCACATATTCACCATGGAATACTATGCAGCCATAAAAAAGGATGAGTTCGTGTCCTTTATAGGGACATGGATGCAGCTGGAAACCATCATTCTCAGCAAACTATCGTAAGAACAGAAAACCAAACACCACATGTTCTCACTCGTAGGTAGGAATTGAACAATGAGATCACTTGGACACAGGAAGGGGAACATCACACACTGGGGCCTGTTGTGGGAGGGGGGAGGGGGGAGGGATAGCATTGGGAGATATACCTAATGTAAATGACGAGTTAATGGATGCAGCACACCAACATGGCACATGTATACATATGTAACAAACCTGCACATTGTGCACATGTACCCTAGAACTTAAAGTATAATAATAAAAAATAGAATAAAATAAATTGTTACTGAGAGACTTGTTATTACTGATACAATCTTATTACTCATTATTGGTGTATTCAGGTCTTGTCTGTTTTGTTTCTTGGTTCAATATTCAGAGGTTGTCTGTGTCCAGGAATTTATCCATTTCCTCTAGGTTTTTTAATTTATTGGTATATTGTTTTCTATGATAATCTGTAAGAATCCTTTGTATTCTTGTTCTATCAGTTGTGATGTCTCTACTTTTATATCTTATGTTATGTATTTGAATCTTTTCTCTTTATTTCTTATTTAGTCCAGCTAAAAATGTGTTGATTTTTCATTTTTTGAAAAGCCATATTTTTGTATTATTGATATTATGTTACTTCTTTAGTCTCAATTTTATTTCTGCTTTGATCATTATTAACCTATGAGAATATCTTTGCATATAGTCTAAAAGACAATATTCAGAATATAATTGGGTTACATATTGGAAACAACATCTTAAATAAGGTGCTCATGTTATAAATCATAAGAGGAAAATGTATGGATTTAATTACACTGTCTAATTCTAGCTCCCCAAATGTTACCAACACAACCTGTTGATTATGCACAGCTTATGGCCCTAAAGGAGAACACCCACTTCGCAAGGCTTTGAGAGTGTCTTAGAGGGAGAAGGCAAGATAAGGACTTATTGAAAAGTTTGCTTTAAGGTAGGTTTTTCAAAGCAAGGGCCAACTTAGGACTCAGGAAAGATCATGACACAACCATTCAGGATTGGCAGAAATACCAAGATGAGGATTTTGAAGTGGGGGGATTCAAAGAATCCTAGGTTGCCAACTATCTCTGACTGCTCTCCATTGAACAGTTGGGTGGGTCTTTTAGGAAGTCCCCATAATGGACAAGTAAACCATTTGCCTGGACAAGGAAACTCCTAGAAAAGTAAAATAATACTCACAAGGACAGTGGAATTGCAAAGCCGTGTTAATGTAGACACAGAAGTGTGATTTCAGTTCTCAGTGTCAAGACTGAATGTGAGTATAGACGGTTTCAATTCCCAACAAAAAATTTTATTTTTCTACACAAGCTATTGTGGGCAAAAGCAACTAGGGCAGTAGCTCTATGATGTTGCCCTGATGACCTTGCATGTGCCACCTAGGCCCCACTGGCAGACACTTGAACTACAGCTAATCTGAGGCACGGTAGAAGGTTCTGTGGCTCTCCTGGAACATAAGAAGATGGAGGCCTGTGACAAGATCTCTGAGTGATCTCCCTTTCTCCTCTGAAAGACAATTTCCCATCCTTTCCTGGGTTCAGAGACGCTGTCCTGCCCCCTCAGAATAGAGCTGCAGGCTATGAAACCACTTAGCTGCCTCTAGAATTGATTCCTTAGCAATGGGTATCTCACAACCCATATTGCAGTTGTTTGGCCCTTTCCGTTTTGGGGTGTGAGACAAGGAACACAAGGAGCTGGAACCTTTGGCTAATCTTCCTTACATAATCTTCCTTGTTTATGTAAGTAGTAAACTCATCGAATCTAATAGTGGCTCATTTTGTCTTTATCAGACAAATCTGTCAGGCCTTGACCTTAGCCATGTCTTGCCTTGTGTGAGCTTGACAAACGACAAAAGACAGACTAAGACAAGAAATTTGCAACTTTCCATAAATTAGTATCTAAACTCACCAAGTGGCCATTAAAAATGAAGAAACAGAAGCAAGGAAATCCTATAGAAAATGGTCAAAAATAGGTGACACATTGCAGTAAAAATCCATAAGCCTGAGAAGCCCATAAATAGATGTTTGACATTGTTAGTTATCAGAGAAATACTAAGTTAAAAACATAGAGCTGTCACTTTGAACTCATCTGACTGGCAAGCACACAGAATGTGGATGACACCTGTTGTTGTGTTGATGAGAATTGGAGAAAGGGGGAAGCCTCGAGCCTGCTGGGGGGAAAGCAACATGACTCCACATTCTGGAGAACAATCTAGAGCTTCTGTGAGGCATAAACACATGGATATCCCACACCCAATATCCCATTCCTGACATACGCTCTACTATGCTTACTATTTGTTACGTCCTGTTTAGGAAATGCTTTCCTACTCCAAGATCATGTTGTCTATATTTTCTTTTAGAAGCTATATTGTTTTCACCTTTATATTTAGGTTTATGACTCAAATTGAATTAATTTTGTGTATGGTGTGAGAGAGAGGTAAAAGCCCATTTTGTATGTGTGCGTGTGGGTATCCAGTTGATTAGTACCATTTGATGGAAACACCATCCTTTCCCGACAAAGTCTCAGAGGCCCCTTTGTGGCAGTCAAGTGATTGTCAGTGTGTGGGTATGTCCCTGAACTTTCTATTCTGTTCTTTTCATTTATTTTACTTTATGCCAACTGGGCATGTACTCTAGAAAATTCTTACACGATCCCTTCAAGAACATAAATTAAGATATTTATTTCAAATTTATGGTTTTTATATTTCTGTTCATGTAGGTGTGTGTGTTGTTTGTTTGGGCATAGTAAAGAGTTGAAACAACTTCCGGGTCCATCACTAAGGGGAATGGAAAAGCAAAATCCACTACTGTTCTTACATTGTAGGAGAACTTACATAGTAGCAAAATAATCAAAGAATTAGATTCACATGTAGCAACAAAAAATAGTCACGGAAGAACGGTATTGTGTGAAAACTTATAGAGTTAAAATTTTCAAAGATTTAACTTATACCTCTCATACAGACAAAATAAACACATCTTAAAATTTTATTCAATGGATACTCCATAATTCACACTCATTCAGAGGTTATAACTCATTCAGAGGTTAAAAAAAAGCTGTCAAGATTCACAAATGTATATGGAGTAAAGAAATGTTGAAATAAATTGCATGTGGAGAAGCACCAGTTTGGGTTCTTTTCCCCAACAGCAGGGGAAGGAAGATAGGAAAGAATTTGCTTGTCTATCCATAATCCACAGTTGTGAGAGTTGTTAAGATCGCTCTCGTAGAATCACATTCACATAACTTAGGGAAGAGAATGCAATAAACAATGCAGAGGTTTCAATTTAATTGCAGATTTTCCCTACAACAGAGTAAAATGTGTAAAAAAATAAAAGCACACAAAATCAATTCTATATATTTTCAAAGGTATGCATACATGCAAGTAAGCATATGGAAAATTGATTGAAAAGATGTATATTAAATATAACGAAGAAGATGCTTATGAGGGAAGGGTAGGGAGGGGAGTTCAGGATGAAAGTGGGAAAGATTAAAAAAAACACATTAGGCCAGGTGTGTAGCCGATGCCTATAATCTCAGCACTTTAGGAGGCCAAGGAGGGAGGATCACTTGAGCCCAGGAGTTCAAGACCAGCCTGGGTAACATAGCAAGACTCCATCTCTATACACAAAAATACACATAAAAAAACACATGAAACCAAATGAGTGGTAAAGTGTTTCCTTTGATGACTGTGGGCTGTGAAATAAGGAGTCTGTCAACTCAGTTTTGTTATACTAAAATCTTTTGTGGGAAAAAACAAAAAAACCTAAAGCTAAAACAGAAACGCAGCATGTTTGCATTTTTCTTTGTTTACAGTTGACCTTGCCATCTTTCAGAGGGTAGGTTTTCCTTTATAACATGAATGCAAGGATTGAGTTCCAGCCTGGCAGAGGAGCTGACTTGTTTGAAAGTGTCCAGTGTGCAGTGGTGGGGAGGATGGGATTCCACATCCGGCCTTCTGATGCCAAATGTCATGCTTTTTCCCTGCAAATTCAAGCGGGGGAAATGACTGAGTCAGGAGACAGGCAAGGACGTTTCACTCTAACTGAGATGAACTCAGTAAGTGGGCAGGCATGCGCTGATGAGGGTCTCTAACAACTATGCAGGCAAAAGAGGTGGAAGCAAATGACTGATTCCCTTCAAGCACCAAAGAGGACTCTGGTCCTTGAAGAGCATCCTCTACCCAGAAAAGCCTGCCTTTGGTTCCCAAAGTAATCTTTTCAGATTTTACAAGGTTTTGAAAACTCTCAGTTTACAGGATGCTAAAATGGACCTGTGTTCACTTATGTGACTGCTGTTTAGGCTGAATTTTCCAAGCGTTACTGAACTATTTGTAACAATGAAGATTTCTCAGGAATAGATAAAGAAGATTGATGGTAGTAAGAGTCATTTTCTTAAACACACTGAAGTTTCTAAGAAAAGTATGATAAATTCCGGAAGAGGAAAATAGGATTTATTCTCTGCATCTGTATCATTTGATGCCTTCAGTGTGATATGTCGCACATAGTGTCTGATGTACTGATTGCTGTAAATGAAAATGTGTTATTATACTACAGAATAGGGTTTATTTGGTGTAACAAGGCAAATACTATGTTTTGACAAATAGCGTTTATTTGACATAACAAAGCAAATACTCTATGTTTATTTTCACTTAATCATATTTGACTTTCACTGACAGCAAAAGAAACAACAAAACTTTTAAATTTTAACTATTGTGATCTCAGTTTTGGCTGACAGTATTCAGGTAGACACTGTGAACTCACCATACATTCATTGCCACCTCTTTCTTTCTTCCCTTCCTTTCCTTCTGTTCCTTTCCTTCTGTTCATTTTCCTTCCTTCCTTCCTTCCTTTCCTTCTTCTTTCTCTTTCTCTTTCCTTCTTTCTCTTTCTTTCCTTTTTCTTTCTTTCTTTCATTTCTCTTTCTTTCTTTTTCTTTCTCTCCTTTCTCTTTCTTTCTTTCCTTCCTTTTCTTTCTTTTCTTTCTTTCTTTCTTTTGTTCTTTCTTTCTTTTTCTTTCTTTCTTTCTTTCCTTTTCTTTTCTTTTTTTCTTTCTTCTTTCTCTCTCTTTCTTTCTTTTTTTGAGATGGAGTTTTATACTTTTGCCCAGGTTGGAGTACAGTGGTGTGATCATGGCTCTGCAGCCTTGACCTCCCAGGGCTCAGGTGATCCTCCCACCTCAGCCTCCTGAGTAGCTGGGACTATGGGCACACACCAATGCACTTGGTTATTATTATTTATTGCTTTTCATAGAGACATGGTTTCACCATGTTGGCCAGGCTTGTCTTGAACTCCTGGACTCAAGAGATCCACCCAGCTTAGCCTCCCAGAGTGCTAGAATTACAGGTGTGAGCCACTATGAGTGGCTGCCACCTCTTTCTCACAGGTCTTTCTATACTAAAAGGTCTACAAGATCATTTCTGATTCCTTTGCAGCTAGGGTTCCAGATATATTTTAGGTCCTACCCATTCAATGTATTTGTATGAGACTTAAATGTGGAAGTGAGCTGAATGGGAAGAGAGGCATCCATTGTACTGGTAGACTATGGGTGAGATGGAGGGGTTCTGCAGCCAGGGCTGTGCTGGCAGCTTCCAGATTTGGAAATTTGCCTGATTTGGAAAGGGTGTTGACTGTGGCAAAGGCAGCGGTCCTTTAGTAGCCCATCCTGTGGCTTTAAGAGTCATGCCCAGAAGTTACATAGGATCTGATTCTGTAAAGCATTTCATGTTTGATTTTAAAAATCCCTTTCTACTTAAAATCCATAGCTTGGATTTTGTAGTTTGCAACTAAATCTTAACTAATGCAAGTCCCAAGAAAATATATGCTATCTGTCAGAGTGAGGTGGGAGGCCAGTGTGGAGCACATGCCAAAGGTATTGAAACCTTCTTTGAGGAATGAATCCCTCACACACATCAAGGGTAGAAAGTTGTGAGGAGTGTGAAGACTGGGAGAGGACTTTTGGAGATAGTTGGTGGTTGTGCTGTGACCCGGGAGGAGAGGGTTGGATTCCTGCATCTTATCTCAAGCCTGGGGAGAGGCTTGAGATAGGGTCACAACTTGGAAAGATGGTTGTGGTCCCTGTAGACAGGGAGATACCTTATCTAAGGGGTATAAGAAGCTTGTATGATCATAGTGCCCCAAGCCCCATCTCCTTTCCTCTGGGGTTGATGAATGGGACTTTTGCTGGCTTGAAGTGGGTACATCTAAGGCCTGTGTTAGGGCATGGGAATAGAAATTGAAGGGAAGGTCATTCTGCCTGCTCAGGTTCAGGAACCCCTGGGCCTGCTTGGAGTGGGAGATAGTCCCTGATGTGGTCCAGCCTGATTCTCTGGAATCCACAAGAGAGGCATGAGCCTAGGGCCTCAGCTAATCCCAAAGTAATACTCTGCTTTCTTCTGTCCTCTGTGCAGTGATCCTCATTCAGACACAAGTTACGTTGAATCCAGAGTGTCTTTTAGGGTTGACTCTATTCGGGAAGTGCCATGTTCTGGAAGAGATAAAAGCTCTTCAGGGCCTTACCTAAGCCTATGTCCCTACTAGACACCCAGCTATTGCTTGAGAATGATGGGACAGCACACTCTGAGCTTTCCATGCCATCTGTTCCACCTGGGTGACTTAATCTGAGCAGGAGACAGACCTCCAAGGTGTCTGGAACAATTTTTCTCCTTCTGCGACATATATAAAAGAAAGACAAAGGATCATTAGAGACTATTATTGGCAACTATGCTCTAATAAATTAAAAAACCCAGAAGAAACAGATAAATTTCTGGACACACACATCCTATCAGAATTGAACCAAGAAGTAGGAAACATGAATAGACAAATAACGAGTAACAAAATTGAATCAGTAATAAAAAAAAATCTGAACAAAGGAAAGCCCAGATGACTTCACTGCTAAATTATGTTGAAGTTTAAAGAAAACCTAATACCAATTCTCCTTGAACTACTCCAAATATTGAGGGAGAAATAATTCTTACAAACTATTTCTGTGAGGCCAGCATAACCCTGATATCAAAATCAGATAAGGACATTCCTATAAAGGAAAACTATAGGCCAATATTCCTGATGAGTTCATATGCAAAAATCCTCAGCAAAATACTAGGGATCCAAATCTAACAGGAAATCAAAAAGATTATACACCATGATCAAGTGGGATTCATTCCAGGGATGCAAGGATGGCTCAATATATGCAAACCAATAAATGTGATACATCAGATCAACAAAATGAAGGATAGAAACCATATGAACATCTCAACAGATGCAGGAAAAGCATTTGATAAATACAACATGCCATCATGATGAAAAGTCTCAATAAATCAGGTATAGAAGGAAAGTGCCTCAACACAATAAGGCCCTATAATATAACCTTCAGTTAACATCATATTAAACAGGAAAAAGCTAAAAGCCTTTCCTCTAAGATTTGAAACAAGACAAGGATGCCCATTCTCACCATTCTAATTCAACATAGTACTAGAAGTCTTAGGCAGAGCAATTAGGCAACAGAAAGAAATAAAGGGCATCCAAATTGGAAAGAAGGAAATCAAATTGTCCCTGTATGCACATGACATGATTTCATATTCCGAAAAACCTTAAGATTCTGCCAAAAAACTCTTAGAGCTGATAATTAAATTCACTAAAGTTGCAGGATATAAAATCAATATACAAAAGTCAGTAGTGTTCCTATACAAGAACAATAAAGTAGCTAAAATAAAATTTAAAAAGCAATATCATTTAAAGTAGTGACAAAAAATACCAAGAATAATTTAACCAAGTAGGAGAAAAAACTTTACAAGGAAAACTATAAAATACTGAGGAAAAGAATTGAAAAACATACAAAATAATGGGAAAACATCCCATGTTTGTGAACTGGATGAATTAATATTGTTAAAATGAACATGCTACATAGAAATAGAAAAATAACCTAAAAATTCATGTGGAACCATAAAAGAACCCAAATTAGCAAAAGCTATTTTGAACAAAAACAATAAAGCTGAATTTTCAGATTTCAAAATATACTACAAAACTATAGTGACCAAAAGAGCATGGCACTGACATAAACGCGGACATATAGACTAATGGAACAGAATAGAGAACCAATAAATTAATACATGTATATACAGCCAACTGATTTTTAAGAACAGCATCATGAACTTGTTTTAGGGGAAGGGCAATCTCTTCAATAAATGGTCCTGGCAAAACTGGATATTAACATGCAGAAGAATAAATCTAGATTTCCATCTCTCACCCTGTCCAAAAATCAATTCAAATGGATTAAAGACCAAAGTGTAAGTCCTGAAACTATACAACTGCTAGAAAAAAAGAAGAAACTCTTCAAGATAATGATTTGTAAAAAAAGATTGTATGATAAGACTTCAAAACCACAGCATGGAAAGCAAAAATAAACAAAGGGGATCATAATAAAATACAAAACTTCTGCACAGCAAAGGAAACAAGCAACGAAGTGGAAAGACAGCCTACAGAATAAAAGAAAATATTTGCAAACTACTCATCGGACAGGGGAATAATATCCAGAATATACAGGGAGCTCAAAAATCGCAAGAGCAAAAACCCCAAAATATCCAGTTTAAAAATGTGGAAGTGATCTGTGCAGCATTTCATATATATACACATATATATGTATATATGTATAAATATATGAAATATACATATATATGTATATATAGCAAAATGTCAGATTTTTATTATTGTTGATGTCCTGTCTGAAAGGAAGATTTAGCTGCATAAACTACCCAAGTCTCCACCCTCCTGACATATATCATAGTTTTGGTTAAATCCATATTCATCATTTACAATCTTTCACTAGTATTTTGGGGGGCCATTATCTCTTTATATTCTTATTATTATTATTACACTTTAAGTTCTGGGATACATGTGCAGAACTTGCAGATTTGTTACATAGGTATACACGTGCCATGGTGATTTACTGCACCCATCAACCCGTCATCTACATTAGGTATTTCTCCTAATGCTATCCCTCCCCTAGCCCCCCCAACCCCTGAC
>NW_012111475.1:1869291-1926905 GCF_000951035.1 Colobus angolensis palliatus
CCCCCCCAACCCCTGACAGGCCCCAGTGTGTGATGTTCCCCTCCCTGTGTCCATATGTTCTCATTGTTCAACTCCCACTTATGAATGAGAACATGTGGTGTTTGGTATTCTGTTCCTGTGTTAGTTTGCTGAGAATTGTGGTTTCCAGCTTCATCCATGTCCCTGCAAAGAACATGAACTCATCGTTTTTTATGGCTGCATAGTATTCCATGGTGTGTATGTGCCACATTTTCTTTATCCAGTCTATCATTGATGGACATTTGGGTTGGTTCCAAGTCTTTGCTATTGCGAACAGTGCTGCAATAAACATACGTATGCATGTGTCTTTACAGTAGAATGATTTATAATCCTACATGTATGTAGCCGACAAACATATGAAAAAAGCTCATCATCATTGGTCATTAGAGAAATGCAATTCAAAACCACAATGAGATATCATCTCATGCCAGTTAGAATGGTGATCATTAAAAAGTCAGGAAACCACAGGATGTGGAGAAATAGGAACACTTTTACACTGTTGGTGGGAGTGTAAATTAGTTCAACCATTGTGGAAGACAGTGTGACAATTCCTCAAGGATCTAGAACCAGAAATACCATTTGATCCAGCAATCCCTTTTACTAGTATTTTTACAAGTGTTTGTCACAGCTGAACTATGAAGATTGGTGGATTATGTTTTATTTTTCATCATTATTTGGTTTCCTTAAAAAAAAAACCTTTTAGTTTCAGGTGTTCATGTGCAGAGTTTTTAGTTAGGTAAATTGTGTGTCATAGGGGTTTGGTATATGGATTATTTTGTTATCCAGATAATAAGCATAGTACCCAATAGGTAGATTTTCACTCTTCACCTTCCACCCACCCTCCATCCTCAAGTAGGCCCCACTGTCTGTGGTTCTTTTCTTTGTGTTCATGTGTATTCAACGTTTAACTCCCACTTGTAGGTGAGAACACATGGTATTTGGTTTTTTGTTTATCCATTAGTTCACTTAAGATAATGGGCTCCAGATTCATCCATGTTGCTGTAAAGGACATGATCTCTTTCTTTTGCATGGCTGTGTGGCATTCCATGGTGTCTATGTACCAGATTTTCTTTATCCATTCTACCATTGATGAACATTCAGGTTGAGTCCATGTCTTTTCTATTGTGAATAGTGCTGTAATGAACATACATGTTATGCATGTGTCGTGCATGTGGTAGAACAATTTATATTCTTTTGGGTACATATCCAATAATGGGATTTCTGGGTCATATGGTAGTTCTAAGTTCTTTGAGAAATCATCAAATTGCTTTCTGCAATGGTTGAAATAACTTACATTCCCACCAGCAGTGTATACACATTCACTTTTCTCTACAATGTCGCCAGCATTTGTGATTTTTTGACTTTTTAATAATAGCCATTCTGACTGGTGGGAGATAGCATTTAATTGTGGTTTTGATTTGCATTTCTCTAATGATTAGTGATGTTGAGCATTTTTTGTCATATGCTTGTTAGCCACATGTATGTCTTCTTTTGAGAAGTGTCTATTCATGTCCTTTGCCCACTTTTTAAGGTGGTTGTTTTTTGCTTGTTAATTTGTTAAGCTCCTTATAGATTCTGGATATTAGACCTTTGTTGGTTACATTCGTTGGCAAATATTATCTCCCATTCTGTAGGTTGTCTATTTAATCTGTTGATAGTTTCTTTTGCTGTATAGAAACTGTTTAGTTTAATTAGGTATCATTTTTGTTTTTGTCTCAATTGCTTTCAGTGTCTTTGTCATGAAATCTTTGCTCTGGCCTATGTCCAGAATGGTATTACCTAGATTATCTGTCAAGGTTTTTATAGCTTTAGGTTTACATTTAAGTCTCCCATCCCTCTTGAGTTGATTCTTGTATATGATGTAAGGAAGGGGTCCAGTGTTGATCTCCTGCATATGGCTAGCCAGTTACCCAGCACTGTTTACTGGATAGGGAGTCCTTTCTACATTGCATGTTTTTGTCAACTTTGTTGAAGATCAGATGGTTATGTGTGTGCAGTTTTATTTCTGAGCACTCTATTCTGCTCCATTGGTCTACATGTCTGTTTTTGTACCAATACCATGCTGCTTTGGTAACTGCAGCCTTATAGTATAGCTCGAAGTTGGGTAATGTGATGTCTCCAGCTTTGTTCTTTTTGTCTAGAATTGCCTTGGTTGTTTGGGCTCTGCATTGGTTCCATATGAATTTTAGAATTTTTTTTTTTCTAATCCTGTGAAGAATATCATTGGCAGTTTGATAGGAATAGCATTGAATTTGTACATTTCTTTGGGCAGCATGGCCATTTTAACAATATTGATTCTTCCTATCCCTGAGAATGAAATATTTTTCCATTTATTTGTGTCATCTCTGATTTCTTTGTGAAGTGCTTTGTAATTCTTTTCTTTCTCAGATTTTTCACCTCACTGGTTAGCTGTGTTCCTAGGTATTTTATTCTCTTTGTGGCTATTGTGAATGGATTTATGTTCTTGATTTGGCTCTCAGCTTGGGCATTGTTGGTATATAGAAATGCTACTGATTTTTGTACATTGATTTTGTATCTTGAAATTTTGCTGAAGTTGTTTGTCAGATCTAGGGGCTTTTGGACAGAGAATATGGCTTTTTAAAGGCATAGAATCGTAACATTTGCAAATAGAGATAGTTTGACTCCCTTTTTTCCTATTTGAATGCCTTTTATTTCTTTCTCTTGCCTGATTGCTCTGACTAGGACTTCCAGTACTATGTTGAATAGGAGTGGTGAGAGTGGGCATCTTTCTATTTTTCTGGTTCTGAAGGGGAATGCTTCCAGCTTTTGCCCCTTCAGTATGATGCTGGCTATGGGTTTGTCAGAGACGACTCTTATTATTTTGATGTATGTCCCTTCAATGTCTAGTTTGTTTAGGGTTTTTAACATGAAAAGAATGTTGAATTTTATTGAAAGCCTCTTCTGCATCTATTGAGATAATCAGGTAGTTTCTGTTGTTAGTTTTTGTTTATGTGATGAATTGTATTTATTGATTTGCAAATTAAGCCAATCTTACATCCCAAGGGTGTTTTTGGTAAAGACAGGGTTTCCTCATGTTACCCAGGCTGGTCTTGAACTCCTGAGCTCAGGTGATTCACCTGATAGGTATTTTATTACTGATTCAATTTTAGAACTCATTATTGGTCTGTTCAGGAATTCAATTTCTTCCTGTTTCAATCTTGGGAGGTAGTATGTTTTGAGGAATTTATCAATTTCTTCTAGGTTTGCTAGTTTGTGCACACAGAGGTGTTCATAGTAGTCTCTGAGGGTTTTCGTATTTCTGTGGGATCAGTGGTAATGTCCCCTTTGTCATTTCTGATTCTGTTTACTTAGATTGTCTCTCTTTTTTCTTTATTAGTCTAGCTAGTGGTCTACCAATCTTAATTATTGTTTCAAAAAACCAACTTCTTGTATCCTTTAACAAATCTCTGCCTAACCTCCTTACCCTTTTCATCACCATTTTCAGCCTCTAGTAACCTCTATTCTACTCTTTACTCCAAGAAATCAGCATTTTTAGCTTTCACATGTGAGTGACAACATGCTGCATTTTACTTTCTGTTCCTATTTCATTTAACATAATGCCTTCCAAGCTCATCCATATTACTGCAAATGACAGATTTGTTCATCTTTTGTATGGTCTTTTGTATCTCAATTTCCTTCAGTTCAGCTCTGATTTTGGTTATTTCTTGTCTTCTGCTATCTTTGGGGATGGTTTGCTTTTATTTTTCTAGTGTCTCTAGGTGTGATGTTAGGTTGTTAATTTGAGATCCTTCTAACTTTTTGATGTTCGTGTTTAGCACTATAAACTTCTTTCTTAACAACGCTTTAGCTGGTTTAACATATCAGCAATTCTGGTATATCTTTGTTATCATTAGATTTAAAGACTTCCCTGATTTCTGCATCAATTTTATTGATTACCCAAAAGTCATTCAAGAGCAGGTTGTTGAATTTCCATGAAATTGTATGGTTTTGAGTGATGTTATTAGTACTGATTTCTATTTTTATTGCCCTGTGGTCTGATTTCAGTTTTTTTGAATTTGCTGATAATTGTTTTAAGTTCAATTGTGTGGTCAGTTTTAGAGTATGCACCATGGGCAGATGAGAAGAATGTATACTGTGTTGTTTTGGGGTAGAGAGTTCTGTATATATCTGTTAGGTCCATTTGATCAAATGTTAAATTCAGGTCTCAAATATCTTTGTTAGTTTTCTGCCTCAATAATCTGTCTAATACTGTCAGTAGGGTGTTTAAGTCTCCACTATTACTGTGTGGTTATCTAAATCTGCTTATAGGTCTCTAAGAACTTCTCTTAAGAATCTGGGTGTTCCTGTGTTGGCCACATACATATTTAGGGTGGTTAGGTCTTCTTCTGGAACTGAACCCTTTACCATTAGGTAATGGCCATTTTTGTCATTTTTGATTGTTGTTGGTTTAAAGTCTCTTTTGTCTGAAATTAGAATAGCAACCACTGCTTTTTTTGTTTTCCATTTGCTCCGTAGATTTTTCTCCATCTCTTTACTTTGAGCCTATGGGTATCACTGCATGTGAGATGGGTCTCTTAAAGACAGCATACAGTGGGTCTTGCTTCTTTATCCAACTTGCCACTCTGAACAGACATTTCTTTTTTTTTTCTTTTTTTAAATTTTTATTTATTTATTTATTTTTTTATTATACTTTAAGTTCTAGAGTACATGTGCATAACGTGCAGGTTTGTTACATATGTATACTTGTGCCATGTTGGTGTGCTGCACCCATCAACTCGTCAGCACCCATCAATTCATCATTTATATCAGGTATAACTCCCCAATGCAATCCCTCCCCCCTCCCCCCTCCCCATGATAGGCCCCAGTGTGTGATGTTCCCCTTCCCGAGTCCAAGTGATCTCATTGTTCAGTTCCCACCTATGAGTGAGAACATGCGGTGTTTGGTTTTCTCTTCTTGTGATAGTTTGCTAAGAATGATGGTTTCCAGCTGCATCCATGTCCCTACAAAGGACACAAACTCATCCTTTTTTTATGGCTGCATAGTATTCCATGGTGAATATGTGCCACATTTTCTTAATCCAGTCTGTCACAGATGGACATTTGGGTTGATTCCAAGTCTTTGCTATTGTGAATAGTGCTGCAATAAACATACGTGTGCATATGTCTTTGTAGTAGAATAATTTATAATCCTTTGGGTATATACCCAGTAGTGGGATGGCTGGGTCATATGGTACATCTAGTTCTAGATCCTTAAGGAATCGCCATACTGTTTTCCATAATGGTTGAACTAGTTTACAATCCCACCAACAGTGTAAAAGTGTTCCTATTTCTCCACATCCTCTCCAGCACCTGTTGTTTCCTGACTTTTTAATGATTGCCATTCTAACTGGTGTGAGGTGGTATCTCATTGTGGTTTTGATTTGCATTTCTCTGATGGCGAGTGATGATGAGCACTTTTTCATGTGTCTGTTGGCTGTATGAATGTCTTCTTTTGAGAAATGTCTTGAACAGACATTTCTTAAAAGAAGACATACAGATGGTTGATAAATAAACAAAAAATGACTTGACATCACTAATCATTAGGGAAATGCAAATCATAATCATAATATGATATCTTCTCTGTCAGGTTAGAATGGCTATTATCAAAAAAAAACAAATAAAAAAATTTTAAAAATAACAAATGCTAACAAGAATGTGGAGAAAAGGAACTCTTTATACACTGTCGATTGGAATGTATACTAGTACAGACTCTGTGGATAACAGTATGGAAGTAACACAAAAATCTACAAATGGAACTACCATATGATCTAGCAATCCCACTACTGAGTATGTACTCAAAGAAAGGGAAATCAGCAATATCTACACCACCACGTTTATTGCAGGACTAGTCACAATAGTGAAGATAGGGAATCAACCCAAATGAAAAACGAATGGATAAACAAAATGTGGCATAAATGTGCAATGAAATACTATTCAGCCATAAAAGAATAAAATCCGTCATTTGCAGTAATATGGATGAGCCTGGAAGGCATTATGTTAAATGAAATAGGGAGGAACAGAAAGTAAAATGCAGCATGTTGTCACTCACATGTGAAAGCTAAAAATGCTGATTTCTTGGAGTAAAGAGTAGAATAGAGGTTACTAGAGGCTGAGAATGGTGAGGAAAAGGGTAAGGGGGTTAGGCAGAGATTTGTTAAAGGATACAAAATTACATCTAGAGAGGAAGAATAAGGTCTAGTGTTCTATACCACTGTTGAATGACTATAGTTACAATCATATATATTTTAAAATAGCTAGAGAGAAAATATTGAATGTTCTTAACACAAAGAAATGATAAATGTTTGAGATGATGAATGTGCTAATTAACCTGATCTGATCACGCTACATTGTATGTATCAAAACATCACTACGTACTCCATAAATATGTACAATAATCATGTCTTAATTACAAAAAAAAGTAAAAAGTAAAGAGTAAATTAATCAGGGTTGAATAAGAAACATTCAGTCCCTCAGTCACACTTGCCACATGACATGTGCTCAACAATCACACATGGCTACTGGCTACGATGATTGACAGGGAGAGAGAACATTTCCACTATCACAGAAAATTATGTAGGATGATGCTTCTTCATAGACTTTTGCTTCAGTAAAACTGGTCAGCTAACAAAGTGTTCAGTTCCTCATTACAAATTTAGCTTCTTATTGATACAGATTAAACATCTTATAGTACAATATGCTTTGACACCTAAGTATTTTGGCTGATAGTTTCCATTTATTTAAAGCAGTTTTTTGTATGAAAGAGAAAAAACCACATTTTAAATATTTATTCTCAAGGAAACAGTTTCTATGTTTTTAGTGCCTCAGTCCCATTGCCCTTTACCCCGAGTCTCCTCCACAAGGGTCTTGTCTTTGGCCTGCCAGTGCAGGTCATTTGGATGGATGATGGGCACTGTCAGGGAGGCAAAACTTCCTCTGCCTTCTTAGGATCTTCATCTAAGGGCCCAAGATCAACTTCTCCACCTGGAAGGCAGTTGGGGTGTCAGGCACAATGTGACTTGTGGCCACACCACGAACTCATATGGAATTTGTCTGGTCTTGGGATCTTGTGCCTGGAAATAGCCTGAGGTGGCTCAGGAAGCAGAGAAAGGGTGCCAGACCATTCTCTGGCAGGGAACAGGACCTAAGGCTCCAGGGCTGGAAGGAGACAAAGGGGCAGCCTTGCTGGAGGGACATTAGTGTCTCCACTTAGACCCAACTCTTTCCCTGTGCAGTTCCATGTTTTCCCATCAGCCTCCATCAGCAAAGTTGCTGCCCCAGTATTTGGTACCTGCTTCTTCCAGAGAAATAAAGTTAGTTTCTATTTCATGTTTTTTTAAAAAATCTATTCTCTCTGTCATTTTCAAGTGTATAATTCATAGTTATAAACTCCAGTCACCATACAGTACCATAGATCTCTTTAACTTATTTTTTCTGTCTAACTTAAATTGTGTTTCTTCAAAAATACCTACCCAGTCTGTCCAATCCCCAGCCTCTGCTAATGCTATTCTACTCTGTTTCTGTGGTAGATTTTATTAATTGAAGTCCTTACTTCACTCAGATTTCCCTGGCTTTTACCTCATGTACTTTCTGTGCTCCAGGATCCCACCTAGGACACCACATTGCTTTTAGTCTTCATGTCTGCTTAGGCTCCTCTTATCTGTGGCAGTTTCTGAGAATTATTTCTTAGTTTTGATGGCCTTAACAGTTTAGAGGAATGCTGCTCAAGTATTCTGTAGAATGTCCCTCATGTGGAATTTGTTTGATGTTTTTCTCCTGGGGCTAGTGGCTTTGGGGAAGGAGTCTGCACAGCTAATTGCCCTGTCATCACATCAAGTCAATGACACATTCTAACAACCAGAGTTATCCCTGTGGTTCTGCATCTTGGTTGACTGGCTGCCACAGTAAGTGTGAGGTTTCTCCCTTCTCCTCCTTCCCCATGCTGTCCTCTGGAGGAAAGTCACCTGCATAGCCCACGCTTTAGCAGTGGGAATTTACGCTTCCCCTTGAGAGCAGAACCTATAAGAGTTGTTTGCAATCTCTCTCAGTTCCTTCAGGCTGCTATGAGAAGATGCCTTACACTGGGGACTTTATACATAATAGAAATCTCTTTCTCAAAGTTCTGGGGGCTGGGAAGTCAAAGATCAACATGTCAGTGGATTTGGTGTCTGCTGAGGGCTGCTCTCTGCTTCCAAGGTGGCACTTTCTTGCGTATCCTCAGTTGGCTGAAGGTATGAACACTGTCCTCACATGGCAGACAGGGCAAATCTGCTTCCTGCAATCTCTGGTATAAGGACATTAATTGCACTCTTGAGGGTGACGCCCTCATGACTTAAGAATTTCCCACAAGGTCCCACCTCTTACTGCTATTACATGGAAATTAAGTTTGAACATACGAAGAGGGGGAACACCAACATTCTGAACATGGCAGAATCCTTATGCATGGGATATTTGTCTATTCTTTCCCAGTTCTTTATTTAGCCATTTACTTACATTAGCATGGACTAGAAATTTATTTTACAAACTGTGTAGTAACCCAGTACCACTTGATTTTGTTGCTAGATAGCTCTCACTTTGACCATTTTCTTCCTCTACACGTTTTATAGACATGTTGAAATGACAGGGTTTTTCATTTCTCCTCTTTCATCCACTCATGTATTCATCCAACAAGCACTGGTTGAGATGATCCCGAGCTCCCATAACTGATCCACTCCTGCCTGCCTTCCCCTCCAAATATCCCTGACAAGCACTCTCTTTCCTCCCTGCTCTCCTGGCCCCACCATTTCTAGGGAACATCTTATAATTCCTGGGATTAAAATCTGCCCTCTACAAAATGTCCCAGGGTCAAAACTCATCATCGACCCACCATGGCTGAAACCAGAAGGACTCAGGAGTCTGGTCATGCCTCCCAGGGCCCTGACCACTTATAGGAAGTGCATAGAGAGAAAGAAAGAGGGATGACCCCAGTTTTATTCGCCAGCTTTATGCTTGCCCATGCTGAGAGCTTCCCCCCACAACAGAGAAGCAGTATGATGGGCTGGAAGGAGTAAAGCAGGAGACACGGGGAGAAGTTCAGTGAAAGGTGGCAGAGCAATGCAGCAGGGCTGAGGTGACCAGGCCCAGAGACAGACCCTGTAGCTGGTGGCCCCTGTCAAGGCCTGGCTGCCCTCCTCCCCTGGTCTGCAGAGCCCACCCTCCCAGGCCGACCAATTCCCCAGCAAGACACTGACCGTCCTCAGTTTTCCCAGCTGAGAGACACTGGGAACCTGGGGCAGAATCAGGCTCAGCGTCTGGCTCCTTCTCCTGAGAGGACTCCCCTTTTTCTCCTCTCCACTATCAGAAACAGATTTGGGCTGGGATGTCCTGGGGGCAGTCCACACCTGCTACTTCCGCCTGTGCTGCTGCTGCTCCTGGCCTCAGGTGACATGGAGGGAAAGAGGGCAGGGGGTGTAAGGAGTGGGATGAAGAATGAGTGGGGCAGGGAAGCAGCATGGCTCTGTGACCACAGGAAAGAATTTAGGGGCCCTCTTCTAGCTGTGAGCATCAGAAGTAGTTCCCTCTCCCCTTCCCCAGCCTGTGATGGGAGAGGTTGGATCCCTCCAGAGCTCTGACCTAGGTCTCCTTCTGCAGGTTCCTGGGTAAAGGGCGCCGTGCCTGAAGAAATTCACTAACACTCAAGACAGACCCTTTTCCTGCAATGCCAGTACTCACCCAAGAGAGGGTCCTATTAGCCCAAATCCTGGTGTCAGGAGACATCTCCAAATCTGTGTTCCTTACCGGTCACTAGCTCCAAGCCACGGACAGCAGTCCAGAAGTCTCGTTACACAATCTTGGACAAGCCCAATGCTAGCTTCTTCAAAATCACCATGATTCAGCTGAAGGAGGACTTGGGATCCTACTGGTGTGAAACCTACAACACTTCCAAAAACTTCATCACTCTTCTTAGAGATGTCAGCCTGGAGGTGTTTCCAAGTGAGCTCTTTTCTTGAGGAAATAACTCTGTGCCCCCCCTCCGCCCCAGGGACCTGAAGGAAATGTCATGCACCCACTCCCATGCCTCCATCATCCCCATCCTGCCAGGTCTTCTGCTCTGGTCCAAGGGGAGCAAAGATCCTGTCCCCAGTCATGGACTCTCAACTCTCCTTCACTTGGCACATCCTGGCCTCAACTGTTGGGAAGATACCCCCAGAGATCCCTGGACAGAGACACAGTCTCTCTGTCATTCTGCGTCTTTCTTTGTCTTACACAGGCACAACCACAACTCTTCTTTTCACACACACACCCCAACAGCTCTGTCACGCAGATCTGAGGCACAGGACACTCCTGGCCTAAGACATCCTGATGGTCTGGCTCTGGGTCCCTACCTCCTCTCATGTATGGGGTAGACCCTGCTGTCTTCTGGGCTCCTAGAGAGTCATTGTTTGCTGTCTTTTTTCTTTAGCCCCAACGTCTCCTATGTGGACCCTCCTCTGGCTCCCAAAAAGCACAAGTAGGTTGGAGGCCTCGGTGCGGGGAGATTAGAGGGGTCACCAGGCAGCTTGGGAGCCTCAGATTCAGGGAAGGGGAAACCAGGGAGGACTACCTCTGAGGATTGATCTCTTGGGGCCTGGTCCAGTGGGAAGCTACCTTCAGGGCCCACTGACTCCCAGAGAGAGAAATATGCACTATCTGATGTGATCAGAAGATTGCCATGTTCTCACAATGATGGGCGGGTGTCCCCAGAGGGGAGTCCACATGGAACACTTCGCACACGTGTCCTCCTGCCCCTGGCCTCCCGCCAACGTGGAGAGGACAGTGCCAGACTTAACTTTAGCTGGGTATGGAGATCTCACGCCTCAGTTCACGTTTTAACACTGGGAGGAAGGTCTTGGGAAGGGAGGGTCTGATTAGTTTCTGAACCCTGAAATCAGGTCCAGGGCACCCAAGGATCCTTCTCTGGTAGGTTGGGGCATAGGTTACAGCTGTGGAGCCCCCAAGCCATGACTCCAAGTTTGGTAGAGAGGAAAGGGGAAGAGGATGCAGGTTGTTAATTGTGGAGGAACCATGGAAAAGACAGTTCAACATGGATTTCTGCAATGAGACAAAATGGAACCCAGAAAATGTGGAAACTGGAGGCCGTGTTGGTGTGTTGAAGGGTGGGGTGTGAATAGAGTGACTGCAGCCTGGGGCAGATGGTGGCTAGAGATGTCAGCCAGAGAAAGATGAGAGGAATGCTCTTAAATTCTGCTTCTATCCTTGTAGTCATGGGTTTTGAGGCCATCACGGCCTCCCCTTCACTGTAGGAATAGGCTGCAATAGACTAGGTCACAGGTGCTCTAGGGGACCATGGAGCACAGCAAAAGCCATGAGCGACTGATGCAAATAGACAACCAACTGCCAGAGCATTTGCTCCCTAGCCCTCTCCTCCTGCAAACTCCAGTGTGGGTGAATTACAAACAGACTATCTCTCAGGGAGTTTGAAGGTGAAGCCCTAACCAGAGGATAAGCATGGCAGCTAATGGGGGTCCCTGGGGTCTTGTGCTCTAGGACAGTGGTCCCCAAGCCTATCAGAGACTGAGCTGCAGAGCAGGAGGTGAGTGGTAAGCCAGTGAAGTTCATCTGAATTACAGCCTCTTTTCATAGCTTGCATTACCACCTGAGCTCCGCCTCCTGTCAGATCAGTGGCAGCATTAGATTCTCATAGTAGCACAACCCCTGTTGTGAACTGTGCATGCGAACGTTCTAGGTTGCATGATCCTTATGATAATTGAATGGCTAATGATCTGTCACTACTATTACAATGCAATAATAATAGAAAGAAAGTGCACTATAAATACAATGTGCTCCAATCATTCTGAAACCGCCCCTCACATTCTGGTCAGTGGAAAAATTGTCTTCCACAAAACAAGTCCCAGGTGCCAAAAAGGTTGGGGACTGCTGCTCTAGGGCTCTTCCCCTCTCACTTTTAACCCTAAACAGGCAGAGGATTTAGCCTCTATACTTCCCCATTACCAGACTAATATCTAATATGCCTGGGCGAATCTGAATTCACAAGCCAAAATAACTAGGCTTCTTAGTAGAAGCACTACCTTAAAAGAATGGCAACACACCCAACAACAGAAACCCGTGAAGCAGAACTATGGGCACTACCCATCCCACAGGAACTTAAGTGCCTGTGATCAGTCTGGCTAAAGGGGTGAGGGGAGACATGAACTATGTGTATTGATAAATATAGTGAACCCCAAGTTTCTGTTATAAGAATCAGTGTGTCAGTATGGTCAGCTCTCTTATTCTTTGGTTCTCCATTTTAAAGTTTAACTTCCTGGTTCTCTTCGGCCCCTTGCTTCTAGTTTCAGTAAAGAACTTTCCCACCAGTCCTAAATCAATAGTTCACATCTGTTCCCCTGGTCACCTGCTCCAGCCTGACTCCTCCTGGTCACTTACTTTGACTTGACCCACCTCTGGTCACCTGCTCCATCCTGACTCATCCCTGTTACCTATTCTGATCTAAGTCACCTTTACTTACCTGTCCCTAACCATCCTTCCTGCCAAACTACTCACCCCACCACTCTGGCTTATACCCCTCCCCTCTCCATAGGCAGTCGGAATTAGCTTAGACGGTGCAGTCCAACCCTAGCCACTAGGGGAATGACATAGCAGTAGGGGCTACCTGCATCAGGAATAAGAACTCCTGCCCCTCCCCTGTCCAGGTATGCTCTTGCTGTTGTTTCATCTGCAAGAAGTGCCCGCCCTTTCTGCAGAAAGTAAAAATTACCTTTTTGAGAAAATTAATGTTCGAATGCCACTTGTTGCGGCACTGCAGAACAAGCATTTTGCATTTCTAACTTGGATCATAAGGAAGATCCATTGGAAAAAGGAGCCAAATGGTAATCATAGTTGTGAAAAATATTATAGACTGTAACGTATGTGATGAAGGATGGCTGTGGCTGGACAGTGAGCAGGAAGAGGAGTGAGGAATTCTCATGGAAGGTCCTGGAAAGAACTGGAGATTTAAGAGTCATAAAGAAGTTAGGAGACATGAAGGAGAAGAGTAGATGTACTAATGTATTGGTATCAATAACCCCTGTGAGAGATAAAGGATGAAAGAAGGAAATATTTGAAGAAAGAATATAGGGAAGCTTTTCAAAACTATAGAAGGAAAGACCTCACATTGAAAAGATTCATAAATTGCCAAAGAGGGGAAAACAGCAAACACACAAAAAACACCTCTAGTCCCATATGTAAAAGGGAAGAACATCAAAAACCGGGAAAAGTCTGAAGGCTTTCAGATTACCTACAAGGCAACAAGATTAGATTTCCCTCTGAGTTCTTAAGAGGAATACTAGAGGTAAGAAGACAATTGAGTAATATTTCTAAAGTACTAAAGAAAAACGTTGTATCCAGTGTTTTGTATTCAGCCAAATTGTCACTCCAATGTGAAATCATAAAACCTCTGGATTCTCAAGGCCTCAGAAGGTTTGCCACATGCAAAGATCCCCGTTGAAAACATTCCCGGAGGAAGGTCTCAGTGAGGATGAAAAACAAACCCTGAAGATGCTGCAAGAGGTGAGGGAGTAAGTGTGCCCAGCATCTTGGGAATGTTTCGTTTTATGTTTTTTGATTCATATAAAATGCAGGTAGAAGCTAAATGAAGAATAAGAGAAAATACATTCATGATCATTGAAAAATAACATTCTAGACCAGTGATTCCAAACCTTTATGGCACCAGGGACTGGTTTCATGGAAGACAAGTTCTCCATGACTAGGACAGGGGGATGACTTCAGGATTCATGTGTATTATTGTTATTATGCACTTCATTTCTATTATTATTACATCATAATATATAATAAAGTAATTATACAACTCATCACAATGTAGAATCTGTGGGAGCCCTGAGCTTGTTTTCCTGCAACTAGACGGTCCCATTTGGGGGTGATGGGAGACAGTGACAGATCATCAGGTGTTCCATTTTCATAAGGCACATGCAAACTAGATCCCTGGTATATGCAGTTCACAATAGGGTTTGTGCTAGTATGAGAAGTGGTGGAGATCAGGCGGTGATGCGAGTGATGGGGAGAAGCTGTAAATACAGATGAAGTTTCTCTCGCTTGCGCACCACTCAGATCCTGCTGTGTGGCCCTATTCGTAACAGGCTAGGAACTGGTACAGTCTGTGGCTCAGGGGCTGGGGACCCTTGTTCTAGACAGTATCAACAGAGGGTGAAAAGGAGACACTACAAGGAGACACTAGAAGCCCATGAAAGGATGGTTGGGTACTTGTCTCATGAGACAAGCTCAATGTAGCAATCGTACTAAATCACGTAGATATGAGTCTTCAGGTTACATCAAGAGAATGTATACCCTTTCATCCAGCAAAATAAAACTCTAGGCAAAGGAAAGTTAGACATGAATTTAAAAAAATAAAGCACAGTAAATGGAAACATAAAATAAAAAGGTAGAGTTAAGTCCTAACATAAATGCAATTCCAATAAATTTAAGTGGATTAAATTCACAAAATAAGGACAGAGACACTCTGAGTTTTAAAAATTCCAATGTTATATTACCTATAAGAGATAGATACACTTACAAAAAGATCTTAAAAAGTTCAAAAAGTTAGAAAACTATATTTGACTATTAGGAAACAAAATAAACTGTTCGGTACTCTTAATATTGAACAAAATAGAATTTAAGGTAAAATATCATGTCTATAAATTTGTCTATAAAATAGACAAAGATACATTATATATACTGATGAAAGATGTGCTTGAATGTGAAAATAGAGCCATCATAAGCATGTGTGCCTAAATTTTGGCCATGAAATACATGAAACAACACTATCAGAAATGCAAGGAGAAGTAAATATTAGCTATTGTAGTTGGAGGCTCACATACCTCTCAGAGGAACAAAGACCAATCAGACCAAAACTAAATAGAGGGATCTAAGTTCTAAGCCAAATAACTAATAAATTCCAAGTACTATGCCATCATATAATATTTATAAATGTGTTATATATATTATAAGATATGTATAAGAACATAGGATGAATATGTAATAAATTATACTTTTAAATAAACAATATTTTCAAATATATAAATATGTAGTTTCAGATTGAAACTGTTCTAAACTATATAAATGTATTATGTATGTTTTATAAAATACAGTATTCATAATATATATTATATAAACCATGTATAAGTAGATATACATATGTTTATAACCCTATACATAATTAAAAAGATAGTATACATTCTTTCAAATACAAGGAATGTATTTACAAAAAGACACCTTGTATGAGGACATACAAGAAGCATGAAGAAATTCCAAAGAATCAGTATGACACCAAATACATTCTCCAAACCCAATGCAATAACATTAAGAATGCATAAGAGAAGTAAAGATAAAATAGCACTTCTAAAACTAATTATTAATATATTCATATGTGAATTATTAAGTATGTAATAAAATATATTTTGATAATATGACCACTACATATCAAAAAGTATGGGGCATAGTTAATATTGGAGATCAATTAGTAGCTTTGAATATATTTGTTGGAAAACATGAAAGCTTTCAAATTAATGAGCTAAGGAAGCATCTTAAGAAGATGGAATGTGAGCACCAGGGCAAGCCCAAAGAATCATAAAGGAGGGAAACAATCACGGTAAGGGCTGAAATAAATTGAATGATTGAAAATGAAGATCAAGGAAAGTTATAATTCATTCTTTGAAAGTTTAAAAAGATAGACATATTCTTGTCAAGACATATGAAGATAAAAGAAGATGATAACAACAAATTGAAGAAAAAGAAGAAAATAACCATGCACTCATTCTATAGAGATTTTAAAATAAATAAATCCTGAACAAAACCTTGTTGTTTTAAACCTTAGAAGTGCACAAATTCCTTAAAAAATATGAACTGCAAAGATTAACGCAAGAAGAAACAAATTTCAATAGATTAATAAATAGGAAAACTGAAATGGTAGATGAGCCCCACCCTCACAGAAAATTCAAGACTCACATAGTTTTACAGGTAACTCAATCGTTTAATAAACATTTGATTTATATTTCATACAAGATGTTGCAGAAAATAGAAAAGAAGCAAGAACAGCCCAGGTTATTTGAAGGGGCTAGTGTCATCAAAATCACAAAACCAGTTAGGGGGAAATAAAAAAACTAAATTACAGGTTTATTTCTCTGACGCATGTGGAGTCAATTCCCAAATTACCATTAGCTAACTGAATTCAAGAGTGCATCAAAAAGAAGACTGTATTATGATCGAGTACAGTTTTATCACAAAACAGAAAGGATTGTTCAACTTCAGAAAAATCTATTAATATAAGTGAACCAAATTCATAAACTACAGGGAAAAAAGTCATCTGCTGCACAAAAAGCATTTGGGAACCTTGAGCACATTTATGTTATATGGAAAAGCTCTTAATAAAATGGAAATAAGAACAGATAACTTGGTAAAGATTGTACACCAATGATTACAATAAACATTATTTAGTGAAGAAAGCATAAACAAACAAATTCAGGATTTCTGCAGCTACCATTAATGTCTTCTATAATATTAGAGGTTCTGATCAATGCTTGAAGGAAAGGAAAATAAGTTACAATAAAGAAGATTAGACAAGAAGAGAAAAAACCATCATGACTTGCAGATGATGGTATTATCTACCCAGAAAAAGAAAAAGAATGAGAAACAACAAATGATTAGATCTCACAAGAGAATTTAGCAAGGTTGCCAGAGACAAAATCAACCGACATACATCACAAGTAGATCTCTATGAAAAATAATCATTTAGAAACCTAAGATAGTTTTCATTACAGCGACAAAATCATTAAGTTTCTAGAAAGAATTAATTTAAGCCAGACCCATTTGGAGAAAACTACAAAATGCTAAAAAATGACTGGTGATCTGAATAAATAGAAATAATCCATAATTTTGGAAGAGGTAATAACATTGTAAAGATGTCAACTTCCCCCAAATTCAAAAGTCTTTAAATGCAATCCCAAACACAACTTCAGTTTACTTTTGTAAAGAACTTGAAAAGTTTATTCTGAAATTAAATGAAAAAAAGACGATGCATGACTAGCTAAATCAACCATGAAAAAGTGAAAATAAAAAGAACTCACTAGCTTTACCAAATATTAAGTAATACTGAAGCAGGAAGCTACTGAGGCCACAAGAGAAAAGCAGATTTGCTAGGACAGGGTAGTTCCAGAATCAGAGCTAGGCAGGCCAGGAGTAGGTGCCACACAGAGGGGACCTGGGAGGACCCCTGGCACCAGCAGACAGGAGGTCTAGGTCTGTGCTCTGTCACTGCTAAGGGTCTAGTCAGATCCTGTGCAGTGTCTGGGCCTCATTCCTTCAGGTGTGATATCTTGGCTGGTCTTAAAGATGCACTTGGCTCTGATTCCTAGGAGGCTCCTGATAGTCCTGTTCCACCCGACCTAGTTAGGGAGAGTTCCTGCTCTGCTGGCTCTATCCCTCCCCTTCCTTGAACTCCAATCCTTTGTTCTTCCCCTGGCCAGCTTTTTCCTCCATTCAAGACTTTGAGGTTCCTTCTGACCGGATCCCCTCTCAGTCCCAGAGACCTCTGTGGCTCCTGCCCCATGCCCCTGTGTCATAGTGAGTTCAGGGTGAGCCCTTATACAAGCAGCTCCAGCCACAAGGGGCCTGGCTAACGGACACAGCAGGAGCAGGTGACATCCTGGCCCAAGTCCATCCTCCTTTCTCCTTCCTCCCTGCAGGAAATCAAGTGCCCCATCTGCCTTGGCTCAGCTGACCCCAAACTCCTGGTCTCTGTGCTGTGTGGACTCCTCCCCGCCAAGGCCCTGATGCTGTGAGTCCTGTTTGTGTTCCTGACCTGCAGGTGCCACAGGTGAGTGGGGCCTGGGTTTGGTCTGGGGGGCAATGGAGCTGGAGTCAGATGCTGTTCCTAGAAAGACGGCTAGGAAAAAGAAGACAGATCACAGAGGCAGGAAAAATGACAACTGAGTCCAATTTAAATATGTGTTTCCTTGCGATCTCTGCCTTCCTGCAGACACAGACCTTAGAAAAAGACAGAGGCTTTCTAGGAGTCCCATCCTAGGGCTCTGCCTCTGTCTTTGTCCTGAAAGGAACAAGGCCAGGAGGACAAAGCTGAGAGTGCCTGGGTAGAAGGTTTAGGAGACAGGAAGGGGCAGTGAAGGAAGCAGGTGACAGGGAGAAAGGAGGGAAAGAGGAGGAACAGGTAACAAGGACAGGGTGAGACCAAGGGGCAGGAAAGAGGATCAGGGAAAGCATCACCTGCATTCATGACTTTCTTTCTCCTGCCACACCTCAGGACAGCAATGATGCAGGTTGCTGATTGTATCACCCCAGCCTTGCCCCAGGACTCTTGGGTGTGTGAGCCACAGCGCGGATGCAGGATGAATCCCAGTTCTTCCCCTGCCCAGCTATTGGGAACCGCCCTAAGCATTGCGCCCCACCTCCCGGTGAGGAAAGGCCAGCGCTAAGCCTATTGGCGAGAACTTTCAGCCCCTAATCTCCCGGGTGGTGACCCCTCACCCCTGCCCGGAGCCCTCTTACATCTACTTCCGCTGCCCTGCCTTTCGTCATTGGGAAGACCTGGGGCGGGGGTTTCTGTATCCGGGTCAATGCCCAGCTCAGCATCTTCAGCTGTGCCTGCGCTGGTCTCCAGCACTCTGTGGTTCTCTCAGTCCCACCTCAGCAGGTCTCCAGGATCCCTCACATTTTCCCTGTTTGTTGCCTGTGGTCTGCCCGAGAGTCCTATCAATTTCCTCTTGTGCTTAATTAAATTCAACCTCTAAACTGAAATGTGTCAGGGGCAACTGAGCAAGAGGGCAGATGTATCCCCTCAACCTCCTCCCCTTCCACCCTAAATGAGAGAGAAATGACTTAAAAATAAACGATAAAATTGAAACTAAGAAAGGCTGTAATCAGCAGACTGGAAACTGAGGAAGTCCCAGAAGTAAAAGAAAAAATCAGATGCCTTGAAATGACAAGAGCAGTGGATTCAGCAGCCTAAAACGGGATCCAGAACATTCAATGGAATCTGATCATCAGGGGTCAAAATTTTGTATGTTTAATGTGTGAGGAGATTCATAGCCTAAAAGAGAAAATTAAGTTGAACTAACAAAAATTGATGGTGGGAGAAAGATATATGTTTTGGGGAACACAAGAGAAGCACAGATCTGTGAAGCAAGAAGAGGCACAGTAATTTTCGAACCAGATAACATAGCGAGGCTGGGATTGACTACTCAGAATGGGGGTCCACCATGAACAACCAATTTGGGGTACCAGTGCATAGCAGCTGAATGCCAGCCCTGAAAAAGGCCACTATAAAGAGAGTACCATTTTCTGGCCGGCCGCAGTGGTTCACGCCAGTAATCCCAGCACTTTGGGAGGCCACGGTGGGTGGATCACCTGAGGTCAGGATTTCGAGACCAGCCTGACCAATATGGAGAAACCCCATCTCTACTAAAAATACAAAATTAGCTGGGTGTGGTGGCACATGCCTATAATCCCAGCTACTCGGGAGGCTGAGGAAGGAGAATCGCTTGAATCTGGGAGGCAGAGGTTGCGGTGAGCCGAGATTGCGCCATTGCAATCCAGCCTGGGCAACAGGCTCAAACCAAAAACAAAAACAAAAACAAACAAACAAAAAACAGAGAGAGTCCCATTTTCTTTTGCTCTTTCTGGAGAGGGGCACTGATGTGGTTTGGTTGTGTCCCCACCCAAGTCTCATCTTGAATTGTAGCTCCCATAATCACCACATGTTGTGGGAGGGACCTGGAGGGAGGTAATTGAATCATGGAGGTGAGTTTTCCCTTCCTGTTCGCCTGATAATGAATAAGTCTCATAAGATCTGATGGTTTTATAAAGGCCAGTTCCCCTGCACATGCTCTCTGCCACCATGTAAGATGTACCTTTGCTCTTCCTTCACCTTCTGCCATGATTGTGAGGCCTCCCTAGCTATGTGGAACTGTGACTCCATCAAACCTCTTTTTCTTTATAAATTACCCAGTATCGGGTATTTCTTCATAGCGGTATGAAAAGGGACTAATACAGGCATCAAACAGAAGTCTCTTCATGTATATCTCTGCTCCTGCCACATGACCATCACCTATCTGTGAGAGGCACCACTTTTGCTTTCTTTTTTTTTTTAATCCTCATTCCCTGTTTCCACTTGCCTTCCCCTCCGAGGCAACCACTCTGATGCATTTGATATGTAACCTTAAATTTGAATATATTCTTGTAAAGCATGCAGCTTTATTTTCTGTGACTGTATTTTAACTTACATATTAGAAATTGTGATAGACCTTTTTCATATATTCATTTTGTTCCTTCCTGGGTACATATACACAGCCCACTTTTCAGTGCTTATTCCATTGTGTACATATTCCACAGTGTATCATTCCAAACCCAGGGTGCATGTGGTGTTTTACCTTCACTTCTCCATATTGCAAACAATACTGTGAGGAATATTGTCCATCATGTTCTCTGGTGGAATCAGGTAAGACTTCCTTTAGGACTTATACCCAGATGGCATCAGCTGGGTTTTATGATCCCAGATGTCCGAGTAATGCTGTCAGCTTGTGTTGCCCGAAACATGAATCTAGACACTAGAGATTATTTTCTGTGAGTTTCTGTGAAGCAAACAGCACAACCTATGGAATGGTATTGCCAATTAAAAAAAATGGAAGGCAAGAATAAATGTAACTGAGTGACGCTACATAGGGGATAGATGTATGATTATCTTAAAAAAAAATTTTTTTTGAGTCTGAATTTTGTCTTGTTGCCCAGACTGGTGTGCAGTGGTGCGATCTTGGCTCATTGCAACTTTCACCTCCCGGGTTCAAGCAATTCTCCTGCCTCAGCCTCCTAAGTAGCTGGGATTACAGGCGCCCGCCACCACCCCCAGCTAATCTTTTGTATTTCTAGTAGAGACGGGGTTTCATCATGTTTATCAGGCTGGTTTCAAACTCCTGACCTCAGGTGATCTGCCCGCCTCAGCCTCCCAAAGTGCAGGAATTACAGGCATGAGCCACTGTGCCTGGCCGATTATTTTTTTTTTGTGAGATACTTTTGTGCCTGCTTGGGAATTTTCATAATTAAAATGATACCTAAAAATAAGCAGTTGTGTGTTGAAGCCACTGCTATTTGATTTTCAGTCATATGTGACTGAACGCAATCCTTTCTCAATTTATTGAACTTATGCAACTGCAGCAGATTGGGACGGGTTCACTTACAGTATGGAAATGTTGAGCTTCACTTAAAGAACATTGGTGGTGGGATAAAAGTGGACTAAACAAAAATAGGGCTTCCTCAATCAGATGCTAAGAGCTAGCATTTAGTTATAACTTTTAAATATTTTATCTTAACATCCTTGGCCTCAAAATTGTCATAGTTCTCTTAACCACAATTTTCAAGTGGGTGGCAAATTCTATGTCATAAGTTAACATGTAAAAGACATATACTTCTTCAAAATTTTGAACATATTTCATTGTTTTCTTACCTTAGCAGTGTTGCTATGGAAATGTCTGATAACAATCTGATGGTTATTCATCTTTACTGACCACTTTTATCTCTGCAACATTTTTATAATTTTCCCTTTGAATTTTTATTATAGTATGTTTAATATGGACTATTTAATTATCCATTCTATTTGGAACTCTTTGAACACATTCAATTTGAAGTCTTAGATATTTGTTTAATTCTGAAAAATCCTCAGTACTATTTTTTCAAGTATTAGTAGTTCTTCTTTCCATTTACTCTTTTTTATTCTTTTGGGAACAGAATAACAATAGAATATGTGGGAATTAAAAACAACAATAACCAAAATTAAAAGCTGACTACGTGGACTCCATAGGAGAGTGGAGATGACAGAGGTTGTTATTAGTTAACTGGAAGGCAGACTGAGAAAATTTACTCAGTCTGATCAGAGAGAAAACAGACTGAAAATAAATGAACAGAATGTCAGCTATCTGCAGGACATTAACATAGGAGCTAATCTTTGCATCCTCAGAGTCCCAGAAGGAAAGGAGAAAAAATGTGAGCCTGAAAATGTATTCAAAGAAACGTCTAATGAAATCTGCCCAAAGACCTAAAGCTACAAATCCAAGAATCTGATTTTATCCCAAATATGATAAGCCCAAAGAAATACATACCAAGACACAGCATAGATAGCCTTCTGAGAAGTAAAGACAAAGAAAATATCTTTAAAATGGCCAGAGAGAATTAATTATCTATAAAGGAACACCAATTCTAATTGTAGTGAATTTCTCATCTGAAACAATGGAAGCCAGAAAAAGGTGGCACAATGTTGTTCAAATGCTATAAAAGACACACAACACAATTGAATAAATATTTCTCCAAGGGTATACAAATGAGCAAATTGTACATGCTCAAGATGAAGATGCTCAATATCATTAATCATTAGGCAACTACAATTCAAAATGTAAGTACATTCACTGGATGGCTATAAACAGAAAGCCAATACAAGTATTGGAGAGATTGTAGAGAAATGAGAGCACTCATACATTGCTGGAGAGGGTGAAAAATTTGCAGCCACTTTGGAAAACTATTTGAGAGTTCCTGAAAATGTTAAACGTAGAGCTGCCATATGATCCAGTAGTTCTACTATTGGTTATGTACTCAAGAGAAATGAAAACATATGTCCACACAGAAACTTGTACATGAATAGTAATAGTAACACTGCTTATAATAGTTAAATAGTGGAAACAAATAAAATATCTGTCAACTGATAAATGGTAAACATATATATTCATTCAGTGGAATATTATTCAGCCTTTAAAAGGAATGATGTATTAATACAATGTATAGCACAAGTACAGCTACAACATGGACAAGCCTGGAAAACACTCTGCTAAATGAAAGAATCCAGCCACAAGGAACACATATTGTTCAATTATATTTTTATGACATGTCCAGAATTGATCAAGAAATTTTTGATTAAAGATATTTTTGTCTATAAAGACAAAAATATTAGTGCCTGGGATTGTATATATAATAAATATATTGCCTGAGACTGTAGGAATGGGGACTGTGGTAAGCTGATAAATGTCCTCTTAAAAGATATCTGTGTCCTAATCCCTGGAACCTGTGATTGTTACCTTACATGGCAAAAAAAAAAAGATCTTTGTTGATGTGAGTAAGTTAAACATCTTGAGATGGGGAGATTATCCTGGATTACGTAGATGGGAACTACATGCAATCACATGTATCCTTATGTAAGACAGCCAAAGGGGGATTTGAACACAAAGAGGAGAAAGTGATGCGAAGATGGAGCAGAGGGAGACTGAAGATGCTGGCCTTGAAGATTGGAGTAAAACAGCCCCAAACCAAAGAATGCTGGCAGCTACCTGAAGATGGAAAGGCAAGGAACAAATTCTTCCCTAGAGTCTCTGGAGAGACTGTAGCCCTGTCGACATCTTCATCTCAGTACATTGTGATACTGACTTCAGACTTCTGCCTTCAGAATGGCGAGATAATAAGTTAATACTGTTTTAAGCCACCCAGTCTGCAGTAATAGGAAACGGATCCAGGGAGTGCCTGCTAATGGGCATGGGGTTTCTTTGGGAGGAGGGGACATGAAAATGCTGTAAAATTGGTGATAGTTGTACAACTCAGTGAATATATTGAAAAGCACTGAATTGTATGCTTTAGGTGGGTCAGTTTTATATTATGTGAATTATAGCTCACAGAACTGTTGAAAAAGTCACTGTGACCTTGGGTTAAGCAAAAGATATGACATAAAAATATGATCCATAAAAATTATATATTGGACTTCACCAAAATAAATAAACATAAAGTGCTTCATGCTGTACTATTTCCATTCTGGAAAGAGAGAAACGATAGAAAAAAACTCCACCAGATCAATGTTTGTCTGGGACTGAAGGGATGACTAACAAGGAGCAGGGGAAAACTTTTGGGAATGATGGCACTCTTCTCTGTCTCCATTATGGCATTGGATACAAGTCTCTAGAACTCCCAGAACTGTTCATTGAAAAGGATGAAAAGTGCTGTATGTAAATTAGGCCTTAATTTTTTAATGGGAAAAATAAATATAAAGACAAAATACACTGCTGTGTTAAATCAAATGATAGATGTAAAAGTCTAATGTATACATACTTTTAATGATTTTGACCAATGCTTCCAAATTTCTCTTAAGAAAGGTTGAATCCAGTACATACTTCCTCAGTCAGTGAATGAGTGTTTGAACCCTTCTACCCTCATCAGCACAGTGATCCCGAGGGTCACACTTTCGATGATGATGCCTGGCTCAGTGCTGGGCACACTGTATCGGTTTCATAGAATCATGGATTCCAAGCCCATGAAGTCCCCACAAGAGATAAATCCTCCACTCCTGAAGCAGCTTACTGTTCTGATGGGGGAAGGGATGAAGGAACATACTGCATGTGTTGGGGAGGGGAGGTGGCCTCTGAACTTAGGGAGCTCAGGAAGTTCTGAGACTGGGTGGGAAACATTGAAAAAGGAAGGGTGAAGAAGGAAAACAAAACACACCTGTGAGCTGAGAGGTCTCAGGTGACAACTGTGTCTCATTCCTGTGCCCCCAGTGCCTACCTAGCCCCATGCATAGCAATGAGGTTGTGGGAATGAACAAATGAATGAATGAATGAGTGAGTGAATGAGTTGAGAGACTATAAAAGCTTATGGTCAGTCAAGATAGACTTCTCTGCTTGGAGCTTGGGGGTCCAACGTCAGTTTAAGATTGTGGCCATGAAAGCTTGAGGACTTTTTGCTCTGAGTCCTGTTAAAATCAATGAAAATGGAGACCAGGCCTGAAGAGTCCCTGTGCAAAAACAAAAAAAAAAAAAACAGGTCTCATAAGTGACCTCAACTTTGCTTGATTTGCAAACATCAGTGAAACTTAACTTGAGCTATTTCTTGTAAATGTGTACATTAAGGAAGAAAAGAACTTAAGCTCAACCAGTCAGAAGAAGTCAACAAGCTTATGTAGATAACTAGGGTCTTTCCAACAGGATAGGCCAAATAAGGGAACTGTATAACTGTAACCAATTAAATATTTTCTTCACTTTACTTGTCCTGTAGGAGTCTTCCCCTTGCATTCCCCCAGTGGAGCTCCTCAACCTCTTCTGTTTGGAGCTGCCTGATTCATGAATTGTTGTTTGCTCAAATAATCTGTTTACAATTTTATTGTGCCTCAGTTTACCTTTTGACAGTCCCATGTAAGGAGTAGAAACATGGCACTGGTGAGTAAGGGGAGCATACATAACCATGGAGGTCCAGCTGGGTCCCCACACACTGAAGGAGCAGATGACACAGGTACTGGACATCAGAAATCGATGCTTCTGATTCTAGGCCTTGGGGTAAGTGAAGGGTGTGGTCTTGGACCAAGTGCTGGGTCATTTCCACTGGAGCTGGTGGCTGTATAGGCGAGATAGCGTTGAGCAGAAGGAAGTGGAGGGTGCTTGCCTGCATGCTGACAGAGGCTGGAGGCAGGGGAGGAAGGGGCTCTTGAGATGAGGTGGGTGAGGGGAAGTACTGCGGTGGCTATAGGAAGCCTACACGAGGGACTAGGAGTCTAGAGGGAGCTGATGGTGAGTAGAGACGACAGGAGGAGAGGCAGAGAGAGGGATAGAGACAGGAGACGCATGGATAGGGAAAAGGAGAGGCCGCTGGGGTGTGTGTGAGACTGCATGGGCGTGTGTGTGTGTGTGTGTGTGTGTGTGTGTGTGTGTGTGTGTGAAAGTGAATAAAAGACAAAGACTGTGTGTGAGTGTATGCGCATGCACACCCATGTGTGAGAGTACAGGAACCCCTCCCTCAACCCAAACTTTATGCCCTGAGTCTTACAATTTGCATTTTTGCCCTTGACAAAAGTAAGATTTCAAGTGAGCCTGTAAGAGGTTATTTGCAACAGTGAACACAAGTGACTGTTCTGAGCAGCCAGGAGCCTGGGAGAGAGAGAGAGGAAGGAACAGAAAGAATCTGCAATGAATGAATGAATGAGAGTTTATAAGAACTTCCCTGTGAATGTGTGTATGTAAGAAACTAGGGTCAGAGATGCTCCATCTCAGCCTGAGAGCCTGCGCCCCTGGGTCTCTGAGCCCAGAAGATTCCAGGAAAGTCTATACCTGAGGTTCTAGAAGCCTCACCCCAGTCCCCTAGCTGGATCCTAGGGACCAGTTTCCAGGGGAGACTGGGGAGGGCGGAGAGCCCTCTGACTGTGAGTCCTCCCTGGCCTGGGGCCCCAGACTGGGTGGAGCAGCCACACCTGCCTGAAGTTCTGAGGAAAAGGGCGGAAACAGCTGCCAGCACCGCCCTCATGATGGGCTCAATGAATCCCTGCGGTTGGCTGGAGGCAGTGGGTCCCACACTGCCTCACTTCCCTAAATGGGCAGCTTCACTTTTAGAACCCCAGGTCCTTCCCTGGCAGGCCCAGGTGGCACATCCTGTGTCAGGTGGGCCCTCACCTTGGATCTCCAGGCCTGGCACTGACCAGCTGAATGGAACCATGGCCCCAGCCTTCCTGCTGCTGCTGCTGCTGTGGCCACAGGGTTGCGTCTCAGGTAAGGGGAGAAGGGGCTGCCTTGTGGAGGAGGGAGTGGGTACAGAGGCAGGAGCTCAGGGCCTTTTTCTTACCCTCCTTACCAGCAATTTTCTTGTTTAGTGTTTTGTGGGTTGGGGAAGGAGGAGATTAGGGCTGACTTAGTAGCTCTTTACCCTAATATCAGGCCCCAGGCAAAGCTAACCCAGGCCTCCCAAGCTAAGATAAAGCTCTGGACCCTCTCTGCATTGGCCCCTTTATCTGCTAGGCTTCCTCAGGCTTCAAAGCAGAGCCCTCAATTTCCTCACACAAATAGCTCTCTCTGCTTGGCCTCTGTCAGGAAGCCCTGTTTAGTTATGACAGCAATCATTGCATCATGCGTGCTTTGAACTGAATTTGAGCATTTTTCTTGAAATGCTGATGCCACATCCTGTCCCTGCCTCTGTCCTGAAGGGACCAGCGTGTGAATGCCTTTCCCACCTCACAGAAACCAATGCTCCTTGAGGGACCTCACCCATTCCTGCCCCTCTCGCTGCCATGGCAACAAAGTTACCACTTCCTGTTCAGTTCTGGGCATGGTGGGGGTTGGCAAAACTCACCACTGCCTGTGAGAGGGGTGGGAGGTGTAGACACACATGAAGACAGTGCCCTGGAGACCCATTCCAAGGTCACCCAACTCTGCACCTCCCAGAGAGTAAAGAAACAGCTTCCCAATGCCAGGGCAGAAAGGGGTCTCTCCTGTGCTAAGAAATCCTGGGCTCATCCACCAAATAATGAAGTTGGATCATTCTGTTTAGTCTGCAAGGGACAGAGGGATGCTTAGACAGGGTGTTGCCTTGCGCAGAGCCTCAGTTCTAGTGGCTGCTGGGTGGGACTTGGGACAGATATCCTGGGTTCTGGTGGGACAGATGTCCTGGGTTCTGGGCCCTTGACTGTCACAGCTCTGGGTTCCCTTGGGGAACTGGGAGCCCCTAGCATGTGGGAAAAGGAAGCATGCGTTGAGCACGCACTGTGTGCAAAGCACTGACCTGGGGCAGAATTCTCACAGCAACCTGTGAGGGGTGTGGTGCTCGTCTCACTTGACTGATAAAGAAGCAGAGATATTTCTGTATCAGTCAAGTGTCCGTTTTGATATTTCTGTATCAAACAAGTGACCTGATCACACCGCTAAATGGTAAAAACAGGGTTTCAACCCTTGTTTGTTTTGACTCCAAAATGTGTGCTCTCTGTTCTCTACTATGGGGAAGAGTCTTTTTATATGTGTTTTTGTGGAAGGCTCTGGGGTGAAATTATCACAAGAGTCACTGGTGAGCTTAGGGCAGGCAGAGGGGTGGAGGGACCCCACGGCAGCTTTCTCCCTCTCTCTGTCCCCTGAGTCACCCTGCACACCCCAGTTCTGCTCTCTCTCTACCAGACTGTGGATTATGAGGGCTTGGACCACATCTTACTCCTCAGCATAGAGAGAAAGATATTGCAGGTGGAAAGTGAATAATTGTAGAATCCTGTGGTTCACACACCATTGGGAGTTTGTTTACATGTACATTTGAACAGGCTTGATCTATGGGTTTTATGTAACTAGGATATTTTAAAACTAAACACCAGCTAGAATGAACTAAGGAAACATTATTTAAAGAGGACTACAGTGAACCTATTTGTGAAATAAATAACTATTAATCATTTTTTTCAAATACTGGATTTTCTTATCCACCTAATTAGTTGGAACTGAAATTTCAGAACTTAATAACTTGTATTTGTGTCTCTGCATCTGTCTCACTGAGGGCATGACCTGGGTTTTTCTCACAGGAATTCCCTGGGAGGCCGGGCGCGGTGGCTCACGCCTATAATCCGAGCACTTTCGGAGGCCAAGGCGGGTGGATCATGAGGTCAGGAGATCAAGACCATCCCGGCTAACATGGTGAAATTCCGTCTCTACTAAAAATACAAAACATTAGCCGGGCATGGTGGAGGGCGCCTGTAGTCTCAGCTATTCCGGAGGCTGAGGCAGGAGAATCGTTTGAACCTAGGAGGTGGAGGCTACAGTGAGCTGAGATCGCACCACTGCACTCTAGCCTGGGCGACAGAGTGAGACTCCATCTCAAAAGCAAAACAAAACAAAACAAAAATGAATTCCCTGGGAATCCCTGAAGACAGAGCTTGTCACTCTCCCATCAGACCAGAAAATACCATGAGGAGAGGGGCTGTGTCTGATGGAGCTCCGAGTGTAAGTGCTGCGTATCTTCCATTAGACCTGGGGTTCCCTGAAGGATATACCTGCCTCCTCCATCGGACTGAAAGCTCCCTGAGAGGGGGGTCTGTGTGTCCCCCATTATACTGGGAGCTAGCTGTTTTCAGGGCCCGTTTACCTCCCTTCAGGCTGGGGAAAACTCCCTGAGGATGGGGTTATGTTTCCCCATCAGTCTGTGGTTTTCATGACAGCAGGACACTATCCACCTCACCCTTCGCCATGATCTTCAACCTTCATGATGCCTTCTTCCTCTCCTCTTGCCAGACCTTATTCAACAAGTCTTGTCTCTGCAGGCCCCTCTGCTGACAGCGTATACACAAAAGTGAGGCTCCTCGAAGGGGAGACTCTGTCTGTGCAGTGTTCCTATAAGGGCTACAAAAGCCGCATGGATGGCAAGGTTTGGTGCAAAGTCAGGAAGAAGAAGTGTGAGCTTGGCTTTGCCCGAGTCTGGGTGAAAGGGCCCCGCTACTTGCTGCAGGACGATGCCCAGGCCAAGGTGGTCAACATCACCATGGAGGCCCTCAGGCTCCAGGACTCAGGCCGATACTGGTGCATGCGCAACACCTCTGGGACCCTGTACCCCTTGATGGGCATCCAGCTGGATGTGTCTCCAGGTGAGTAGGCTACAGGGGCACTGGGACGGGTGGAGGGAGTCCTCCCTGCCCCACACTCCACTAACATCAGAGATAATAAGGATAATAATCCATCAATGGACATGTTGCACTGTAGTGTTTTCAAAGTGCCTTTATGGCACTATTCATGGCACTATTTTCACCATTTTACAGATGAAGATAATGAGACCTGAAAACCCAATGTGACTCTGAGCTTGTCTGGGGTCCCAGAGCAAGCAGGTGGCTGAGATGAGGTTCAAACTTGGCACTGTCTGTGCTGTGTTTTATTCACTCATTGCTTCAACATAATTTATTGAGCCCCTATTATATGGCAGGCACTATTCTAGGCTCTAAGGATAGTGAGCAAAAATACTCACAATCCTGCCCTATGGGAGATGACAGGCACACTTATTATCCAGACAAATAATTGCAGAAAACAAGAGGTGTTCATAAGAAACTGGGAAGTATTTCAAATAATTGCAGGTAACTAGAGGTCTTCATGAACTAGGAAGTGACTCGGTCGTGGGGGAGCTACTGAAGTACTGGGGGTCAGAGAACACCTCCCTGAGCAGGCAACACCAAGCAGAGCCCTGAATGGTGAGCATTCTCCAGCCCCCAATCTGGGTGCTTTGAAGGGCGCTTTGTGGCAAGAGCTAAATGTGCAAAGGTCCTGAGGTCAGAAGGAGCTTGGCTTGTATAAGGCTTATTTAGTCGCTCCATATGGAGTGTGAGGCAATGAACGATGAGGTTGGAGAGTCAAGCAGCCCCAAAGACCATAAGTTGGAATTTGGGTATAAAAGGAAGCTACTAGAAAGCTCAGAGAGCTGTGTCATGACTTGTTTTTAAGAATGTACTGGCCACTTGTTGAGGATGGAGTTGAATGGTATGAACATGGGCAGAGAGGCCATTGTGGGCATCTGGCTGGAAATAGCAGTAGCCTGGAGTACAATGTAGGCACTAGTGGCAGAGAGATGTGAATGGGCTCAAATCTGTTTTTCAGACTTTCTGTTCAGCTTGTCTGTTTTGGAAGTAGGACAGGATTTGCTCAGTTGAGAGGTGAGCCAAAAGGGGGAATCGTGGATGACCCAGGGTTTTCTATTTGATCAGCAGGTGGATGATGGTCCCCTTGATAGTGCAGGGTAAATCTGAAAGAGGAGCTAATTTGGAGGAGAAAAATCAAGAGCTCTCTTTTGTCATGTTAAGTTTAAGATACCTCCTAGAACCCTAAGTGGGGAAATGCAGCCAGCAGTGATATATCTGCCTGGAACTCGGGTGAGAGGTCAGAGCTAGGGTATGTATTTGAAAGTATCTCTATAAAGATAGTGTTTTAAGTCCAGGGAATTAGAGAAATCTATAGATACAGAAAGTAGATTAGTGGTTGCTCAAGGCTGGGGGAAGGAAAAGGGGATACAGAGTCATAGCTAAACGGTAAGGGGTTTCTTTTGGAGATGATGATGTTCTGAAACTCACTGTGATGATGGTTGCATAACTTTGTAACCATAATAAAGAGCCATTGAGTTTTATACTATAAATGGGACGTGAGTTATATCTCAATAAAATTGTTAAAAATATCAATATCTAAAAGTTCTCCCTTGAGTGTAGGCAAAAAAGAGTGGAGCACCAAGCCATGGGGTCCTTCCACATTTATTAGATAGAAAAGGGAAAGGAGTCAGCTAAAGAGCCCGAAAAAGGCAGCCAGTTATTATGTAATTTACTATCCACCCTTCCCCATTCGCCTAACCCAATTGCATCTCCATCTTCCATGGGGTCTAAACTAGAGAAAATGCTGTTGCTAAAATGTGGAGCCAAATCTCATTCCTCCCCTCTCCAGTTCCGAGTAAGACCCAGCGAAGTTGAAACTGGTTCACTGAAGTCTTAATATGTAGGGATAGAAACATTAAACATTACATGCTTTTATCTTGTCTCATCATTTCCTCTAATCGTGTTATGTCAAATCTCACTTTCTACCTCTTAAGGATAATTTGTGAAGATTTCAACTTCGCAGGACCTTTTCGATTATTAGGAAATAAAAAATCCTTAGTCCAACTACCAACTCTAGTCATCTAGCAGTGTAGGATATTCCACTGTCCCTGAAGACCAGGTTGTATGGTCCAAGGCACCTAAAGTGGAAAAAGAAGATTGCTGGCTGCCCAGCTCCCCATCCTACATCTTGGGCTGTGGAGAAGGCGGGGTTCCTCTTAGTTACCTCTTCTTGGCCCTCTTAGTGTGTTGATGTAGGAATGAGGGAGGGGGAGATGGTTATGTGGCTTAACTGAGTATTGTAGGAATGCTGTCTCTGTTGGATGTCATTCCTTGTCTGCCAGCCCTTTGAGATCCTCTCTGAGTGTCCACATACTCTCCCAAGGCACTAATGTGTGAGTTCTCTGAAGAGTTCTTTAGACATGTCCCCACTGCTGAGTATGAGGATGTGGGAGCTCTGACTCCAGGTGAGCCTCTTGCTCTATCCCTATCCTTACCAATGCTGCTTGCTCTGGGTCCCCTTCCCTAGAAAAATGGCTCAAGCTCAACCACTTTCCATGAAGACCATTTGGCCCTTAGGAAATTGCCCTTTCCATGCACAGTAGTGGGATGTAGCAGCCTCTGTTTCCAATTTTCTCATTCTGTGCTGAGACAAAACCAACACTCACTGCTAGGTCGATGCCTCACAGCTCCTCCACCTCCCTCCTCATCCACTATCCAAAACCCAGGCTTCTTCTAGAAAATGGGGTAGAAAAGGGCTGGATTGATGGTGAGTGTAGCAGGACCAGTTTGATATCTTTTAGTGAGTCCCCAAGGAAAGTGTCTGACCCCAACTGACTGCAGCTTTCTTTGGAATTTGAGGCCCTTAATGTCTCCTTGTCCTCATCTCTGGACGCTACTTGTCAATTATGGAACAGCTGGAAAAGTCCCTGTTTGACATTATTTTTTGGAAATCTTTTTGGCCCATAGGAATGAAGAGGGCCTGGAAAGTGACAACAGAGAAATGGGGATGGAGAGGGAACAGGTGGCCTGACATGGGAGGGGAAAAAGAAATTGTGGTAGTCTCTCCCTTCTTCAGTATGCCTACTTCCTTCCTCCTGATATTATTTTCTGAACAAATACACATCTGATCACTCAGCAGCCAGAATCCTAGGCCCAAGGTCAAGGAGAAGAGAAGAGGACATGCCCCTATCCAGGCTTCCGGGCAACTGTGTGGGCTGCCAGGAACTGCTCCCAGCATTGAGGTCCCCAAGTCAGTCTAACGTTCCTCCCTCTCTGTCCTTCAGCTCCCAAAACTGAGAGGAACACTCCTTTCACACATCTGGCCAACAGCCTCAAGAGTGGAACTGTCACAACTGGCCAAGCCCCTACCTCAAGCTCTGATGCCCCTTTTACCACTGGTGTGACGATGTTCACCCCGGGACTCCTCACCTTGCCTAGACTCTTGGCCTCCACCAGACCTGCCACCAAGAGAGGCTACAGCTTCACTGCCACCAGCACCACCAGCCAGGGACCCAGGAGGACCACGGGGTCCCAGACAGTGACTGCATCTCCCAGCAATGCCAGGGACTCCTCTGCTGGCCCAGAATCCATCTCCACTAAGTCTGGGCACCTCAGCAACAGATCGCCCACCACAGGGCTCTACCTCACCAGCAGATCTCTGCTCAACAGACTACCCTCCATACCCTCCATCAGGTACCCATGGGGCCTGGGGTTGAGTGGCACTAGCACCTAGTGCCCAAACAGACTTGGAGGTGCAAGTCTCATATCTGACCTTCCCCTTTTGCTCCCCAGGAACCCAGTGTGGCCTGCTTCTGAATGGGAGGTGGGGGACTGGAAGTGACATAAAGGATGGCAATGGAGAGGAGAGGCAGGAGAGAGGAAGGGCAGGGGAAAGGAGGGTCATGGGGAGGAAGGGCAGGAGAAAGAGGGATAAGGAGAAAAGAGAGTCACTGGGGATGAGGGTCAGGGGAAAGGAGGGTGGGGAGAGGAGGGGCAGGGAAAAAGAGGGTCAGTGGGGAGGATGGGCAGGGGAAAGAAGGGTAGGGACAGGAGGGGAAGGGGAAAGGAGGGTAGGGACAGGAGGGGCAGGGGAAAGGAGGTGGGGGAAGAGGATCAGGGAGGAGGAGGGTCAGTGGGGAGAAGAGTTGGGGGAGGAAGGTGGGCAAAGTGTCAGCAGAGAGGACGGTCGGGGATAAAGGTGGGGGGAGATGAGGGTTGCAGGGATGAGGGCAGGGGACTATGAGAGTTGGGGGCATTAGGGTCAGGGGGATGAGGATGGGGGGAAATGAAGGTTGTGGGGGAGGAGAGTCAGAGAAGAAGGTCAGTGGGAGGAGTATCGGGGAGACAGGGGTTGTGGAGATGACGGTAGAGGGCAATGAGAGTTGGTAGAATTAGGGCCAGGTGGGATGAGAGTCAGAGACGAGCATGTCAGGGGATGGGTGGCCTGAAGAGTCTATGGATGGAGAGGAGAGGGTGAGGACAGGGCAAGGATGTACCTCATGGAGTAGGAAGTGGAAAATGGGGGTTGCTTTAATTTTGGGTTTCTCTAGAGAAGCTGACTCTGAGGCAGGGATATGCATCTTATATGGAACACTGAAAAAAGGTAGGGGAGTGGAACAGGGCAGGGAAGGCCTCTAATAAAGAGTACTTAACCAGGTGGCTACTGTGCACAAGAGCCTAATCCCAATGGGGAGAGTCAGATCCAGCATCAAACACACATCTACAGGGCAGAGGAGCCCGTGTAGTTACATACCAACTCCAACTGGTCATCGGTAGAGGGCTGCCTGCTGTGTGTGGCATGGAGGACTCTAGTGACAAGAGAAAGGCCTCAGCCTCCCGCCCACAGGAAAGGAGGTGCTGGTGATCTGTATGTGGAAATGATACTGGCAAGGGGATACAGGCAGGGGCCCGACAGCATCTGCTACAGAGGACAGAGTGGGGAAGAGGCATCCTCAAGCTCCTTGAGGAGAGCAAGCATCTTGATCTCTTAGACACAAATGGGAGTCTCCTAGAATCCTCATCCTCACTGATGAACAGATTTGGGGGCATAATGGAGGAGAGGTACCAAAGTAGAGAGATGCTCCCTCTACCTGGGGACGTCCTCCTCTTAACTCCGGATGTCACACTTGCTTCTATGGCCGGGTCTGCAAGGAAGAGAGTGGCTGTCTACCCTAAGAAGGGCATGCTTTCAGGGTTTCTGCTGCTGGTCCGAACCCAAAGTGGGTTAGGATGGGGGACCTTGGTGCTCACCCACTTCTGCCCTGTCCCTTCTCCTCAGGCACCAGGAAGTTTACTCCACTGTGCTTGTGGTGGTGCCGACCCTCCTGGTGCTGACACCGATCATAGTCTATGGGGTTTGGAAGAAGAGATACATGGCAAGTGAGTAGAGCCCACCTCCCAGCCGCCTGAGGGCAGAGCTCTGGGTAACTGAACTAAGGGTTATGACCTCAAGTCCCCAAGTGATATGGCCCTTGGCCTGTGTCCAGTCAAAAGGCTTCCACCTGGGGAGGAGGGCGGCCAGGTGGAGACCACCCAGCACAGCCTTAAGGTGGTGACCTGGAAGGAACCAGAGGCAGAGTCAGAAAGGGGCTGGGGCTGGTGGAAGAGCATCGGGGCACTGTGGGCAGGGCAGGACCCTTCCTCAGCTCTCCCTGTTTCTTGCAGGCTACAGCATGTGCAGCGATCCTTCTAGAGGTGACCTACCTAGAAGACCAGAGCCCCATGTGGAAGTCTGCTTGATCTGAGGCCACTTAAGCATGGGGTGGGGAGCTTCTCCCAGAGTGGCCCCAGGGGGCTAGAGGAGGGGTACAGATTGGGGCCAGTCTGGATCGGATGAAGCTGGAGGACTTGTGCAGTGCTGGACTCACCCAGGACTTCCCAAAACCAGAGGCTGCCATCCTGAGCAGCCCCACAGCCCAGCGTTCTCCTGGGCGGCAGGAACCTGGGGAGGGGTCCAGAGCAAAGGGCATCAGTCAGAAAGTCCCAAGGAAATGTGCCCAGTGGTTTCTGCTCGGAGCTGCAGACCCCAGGTCTCTTGGTGGAGGCAGGCAAACCCTGAGAGTGCTGTTTACAGAGAACCTCAGCTCCCGTCTGCCTCAGAAACCCTATCAGGCTGAGCTGCCCTCCCTACCAGGGCCACTGTGTCCTCTGCTTCCCTCTGCTCTGCTTTAGCCTCCCCTAAGGTTAGGGAAGAGTTGGGCTCATGATTCCCAGAGGTGGTGATGTCTCATCCTGGAGGAGAGGAAACAGTGACTAAAAGCTGGGGACCCACAGAGGAGTTGGCAGCTTCCCTTGTCGGGCCAGGTGTCCTTTGCTGGGCCTCTGGATGGCCCTGCCCTGAGTGGGGCTGCTCCTCCCTCCTGTCCTGGGACCCCGCAGAGCCCATGCTCTCACTGCTGCCACCTGCTGGCCGCTGCCTCCTTAGAAAGCTGTGACCAGGCAGCTAAGAGCTTCTGGGCTGCAGGGTCAGCCTCTCCCAGGACTGAAGTGCAGAGGCTGGACTTGGGGCTCTCTCCCCCAGCTTCCACACCTGGGTTCCAAGTCTGAGTTCCCACAGGGGACCCAGCAGCCTCCAGCAAGTCCATACCCTGGGGTGCCTGAGACTTTGGCTCTGTATGGAGGGTGCTCACCCCACAGACACTGGTGGGGAGACCATGGCTCAGAGGAAGGGTGGAGCACCCTCGCTCCCCCACTCTTACTCCTCAGGGTAGAGAGAGAAGACACACACTTGGGACACAGTGAAGACAGCAACTTGGAACTGACCACAGCCTGGAGGACCGGCCCAGGCAGGGGGGCAGGGAAAATGGAGCCCAAGTAGCCTCTGGCCAGGGACCCAATGGCCCGAGGACTCTGCCTCCCACCCACTGACTCAGGGCTCAGACTCAGCCTCTATTGTCCAGACCACTGGCTTGGGGTCCAGCAGTGAAGGCTGGAGAATGCAGTCTGGATTCCCCTACACACATACACACACACATACACACACAGGTGTCTACTGACCTGGAGTGACTGGAATAGTACCTGGGGATAAATGTGACAACTGTGCATTCAATTCTGGGTCAGGGATGTTCTAATGGCCAGGAGAGTGACACAACCAGGACCTTGATGGACAGCCAGAGGGGCCACTTCAGGATGGATGTGGGGAGAGTGGAAGAGGCAGGGAGTAATCCTGGGAGACAGCAGGGAGGAGGCACTTCTTCCCTATGTCCAGGAGAGGGCAATAGAGAGAAGACTGAGGCTGAAGAACTGATGGCTCTGGTCCCAGGACAGGCAGACAGATAGACACACACACACACACACACGCACCCATCTCTGTAGCAAGCAACCATCTATGATAGCTGTTCTCCCTATCATGATGGTGTAGCCACCATCCTGTTGTGTACTAGGAGGGAGCTTAACCTACCTGGGGGAAAACAGCTCCCCAGGAGCTCCCACCAGCACCACTGATGAACCTGCTTCCTCTGAGAGTGAGATGCCCAAGGGGAGGATCCCTAGGGAATAAGTGAGGGACAGGGACCAGGATGCCACTCTGTCACTGTGTGACCCTCAGCAAGTCACTAACCCTTGGCCTCATTTTTCCTCTCTTTTGAAAGAGGACAATAATTCCTACTTCTCAAGATTGTTTTCAAGATAAAATAGTATTAGCATTGTACAATGATGCAAATGCCTCATTACTATTGTTTCTTAAGTTGTTTTCTAGCTCTAATGTTGTTTCCCACATTACTTTTAAGACCTTAGGATTCTATTATTCTATTTCTTAGTTTTGTCCTATCTGTTCCCAATTGTCATCACTATATGGATGTTGGGGTCCCCCTGATGACAGCCCCTTTGGAAAGGTCCTCTTTTGAGGAGGGGAGGGTACAGAGTGGACTCATCTCAGTGTGAACTTGGCAAGTCACTATCCCTCTCTGATCCTGTTTCCTCATCTGGAAAAGGAGTGAGAGAGGAGAAAGGAAGAAACCAGTCAGGCAGGCAGTTAGGGTGGGTTCTCGGTTGAATTCTTTTAAACAAAAGAACAGCCTGAAAAATCAAGCTGCAGGCACAGATACGGGAATTTGCACAGGGGGGCTTGGCTAAGACATGTTCACAGCCTCACAGATAAAACAGACTACACAGGTGACTTGCCCAAACATGCCCACAATGAAAAATTTCGTCCCCTGACATGTGCAATAAGGGGAACAAAGCAATATGGAGTAACTCAAGCTAAGGGCCCACATGCACATTAGAAGGACACGGTGAAGCTACCATTTGCCTTATGCAAATGATCACCCAGTCCTCATCAGTTTCTTATAAAAACCTTTGCATTCAACTGTAAAAATGGCAACCCTCTTTCAGGCCCCTTCTCTACAGCAGAGAGCTTTCTTCTCTCACTCATTAAACTCCAACCTCATTCTTGGTGTCCATGCTCTTAATTTTCATGGTTGTGAGACAAAGAACTCCAGTGATACCTCAAACAACAAGAGATTGCTACATTGTGGTGCATTGGTGAGACTGTAACAGGAGGGTGGAGATGAGCTCTGAAGCCTCTTCTCACTTCCTCGGGTATGTGTGTCAGGTGTTTAAACTGGAGTGACTCCATCTTGTATAGAGGCTGGGTAAAATAAGGCTGAGACCTACTGGGCTGCATTCCCAGATGTTAGGCATTCTAAGTCACAGGGTGAGATAGATTGGCACATTATATGTACATTATAATGCACTAGCATGCTAAGGGACACTCCCACCAGCGCCATGACAGCTTACAAATGATATGGCAACATCAGGAAGCTACTTTATATGGTCTGAAAAGAGGAGGAACCCTTAGCTCCAGGAATTGCCCACTCTTTTCCTGGAAAACTCATGAATAATCCACTCCTTGTTTAGCATATAATCAAGAAGTAACAATAAATATAAGCAGCTAAGCTGCCCATGTTCCTGCTCTATGGAGTAGCCATTCTTTATTCCTTTACTTTTTTAATAAACTTGCTTTCATTTTACCGTATGGATTTACCCTGAATTCTTTCTTGTGTGAGATCCAAGAGCCCTCTCTTGGGGTCTGGATCAGGATCACTTTCCAGTAATGTGTGCAGAACAGTTGCATGGACACAGCTTAGCATTAAGTGAGGTGGGACACACTGGGAAAGAACAGGAGCCAGCCCTGGCCTCAATCTGCTCACAGCCTCTGAGGGATGGGAGACACGGCACTGCTGGGTACACCCCAGACCTTACACTGTGTGGTCAGATGCCACAGTGCAAGAGCTAGGAGGTCCTCAAGTCCTTCCAAGATGGGGGAACTGGGAATCCTGCAGGCTCTGGCCAGCCAAGCAGGCTTCAGGGAGGAGGTGGGGCTCTATCTGAGGCCCAAACCATGGGGCGGAGTCAGGAGGTAAGATCAAGTTGCAGAGAATGCATAGGCCATGGCAGCTGGGAGCCGTGGGGAGGCTTGACGAGAAGGAGCTGTGGAGGGTGGAAGGGGACATGGCCATACACCAGGTGGTTGCTGGACCCAAGAGGAGGCCTTTAGCTGTGTCCTGAAGTAGGGCACGGTAGCCGTGAGGGTGACCAACTGTCCCTGTTTGCCCCTAAAGGGTTTCTGGAACCAAGTGAACCAGCACAATTTGCTCACCCTAGGAGCCTGCTCCCATATGAACTTCCATGGTAAGGACACAGGGGGCTGAGGAGCTGTAGATCAAGCCTCATATCCCCAGCCCCAACTGGACACTTTCCTAAACATGCTAGCCTTTCACTTCCTCCCTCCTCTCTCAACCTTCTTCTTGAAGCTCCGGGGACCCAGATCCACAGCAGATCCACGGCAGGAAGATGCAGGGCAGGTGGGGCATCGGACAGGCTGCTCACTTTAGCAGGTGAGACAACAAAGCTTCCTGAGCAACAGGCTGTGGACATAGAACACACACCTGGGAAGGGCTGATCATCATGGCCAATGGAAGAACAAATAAAGTAAATCCAGCACCTCCTGGATGTAGACATGCCTGCATGGAGTCCAGCAAGCAGGCATTAGGTTTACAGTTCTCTTCAATGGCTGCAACATGCCTTCACTTTGGATCAAATCGAGAGAGTGGGTGCCGTGCTGCCGGCTCCTCATGCAGGACATTAGGAGTGAGGGCAGGTCTCCTCTGCCAGCTCCCTTGGAGTCTTCCTCAGCTACAGAGAGCCACCTTGCCAAGGCCAGATTCCCCTTCCAGGACACCCCACCTCCCCTGACTGATTGACAAGTCCTCAAGGGCCATCCTATCTTCGGAACTCCTCCCAGGATAGCCTGAGTCTCGTTATGGCCTCTATTGCATCTGACTTCTCCTTCTGCCTGTGAAAGGAAAATAAATCTCAGAACCCCAAAATCACTAAGCCAGGGGAAAAGTAAAGCTGGGAGCTACAGCAGGCAAACTGGCCTCCCATTTTATTGCTAAATAAGATAACTACAAAGATTTAAAAACTATATACCTCCCTCACAATTTGCCCACAAGACAATTCTTTGTGGGCCTCAAGATCTTGGCCCTAAAACAGTTGTGTTGATTTTCACCCTGGCAAGGTAAACTGCTAGCTGATCTCCACAGGTGTAGGACAGAAAGTCATCCCTCTGCTCACCTGGGATGAATGCATATCTGAGTGCTTCTCTGCCCTATTGTTTATGTAAAAATGCAGATTCACTGAGCCAGAGTAAATTGTGTATTCAGTGAAAAACTAAGAGAGGACTCAAAAGAATGCAACCTTTTGTCTGTTATCTATCTACGACTTGGAAGCCACCTTTCCCACTACCCCGTCCACACCCACCCTGGACCAAATGTACATTGGTCCAGACGGAGCCAATGTACATCTTACATATATTGATTGATGTCTCATGTCTCCCTAACATGTATAAAAACAAGCTGTGCCCCAACCACCTTGGGCACCTGTCATCAGGGCTCCTGAGGCTCTTGTGGGCCTGTCCTTAACATTGGCAAAGTAGACTTTCTGAATTGACTGAGGCCTGCTCCCTGCTCTTCTCCTCCCCAGACGTTGGTCCCAGAGCGCTTTAAATCTCCACTGCTAATCCGCACCTGACTCTGTGCCCAGGAACCCAACCTGCAGCACCACAGTTTTACAGTTTTTCTTTTCTTTGTTGTTTATTAACTGTCAATAGCCTGTGAAAATTGATTTTCTACAGTTCATATAAGGACAATTTTTTTAAAATGTGTTTGATTAGTGTCGTCTTTCATCAAAGGCTCTGGAGTGATTATGGCAGCTCAGAGCTGGGGAAGGAGATGATCTGGGGACTGAGATATCCTTTCCCCTCCTCCTCCCATCCCCATCTTCCCCTCCCAAGGCTTTACTCTCTCCCACCTTTGCCATAGACACCCCTTGCACCTCCATTCCTGGAAGTAAATCTCCATCTTTTTTCTCCTCTTCCCCTCCTGTCCCCATGGAACTCTCCAGCTCCCAGGCAGGCCTGGGCATGAAGTCTCGAAACCCTGGGAGCCGGGGGTCTTCAGGTTCTGGTCAGACCTCCAAAAGGCCCCCTAACACTGTCACTCACCTTCAGCCTGTGCGTTAGCTGGGTGAGGAAGAGAAACTTCAGGCTGGGGAGGAAGTGGTAGAACAGAGGGGAGAGAGGAGAAAGAGCTTTTTATTTCATCATAGTTTCTTCCTGGACTTTCCCAGCTTTCCCCACCCACAGCCCCAGTGGGAGGGAGGTGGCCTGAGAAGCGGGAAGAAGCTGGGGCCAGAGAAGCCCAACAGGAGCTACAGAGGACAGGCTGAGGCTTTTCCAGGCCCAGATGTAGACCCTGCAGTTGGAGGGGGTCATATAGGCCAAGGCGTCCCGCTTCCTCACAGGCCTCCTGCTTCCTCAAGGGAGGCTTTGCCTTCCTCAGCAATTCATCCCCAGGGCCAGATCCTGCCAGCGCTGGTTCCCGCTCCCCAGGGGTTCCCCGTTCCCTCACTTTCCTCCCACCATCCCGGCTCAAGAAGAGGACCCATGACCTTGGAGGCCACACACCCGCTGTTGAGAGTCCTGCTGGTACTCCTGGCCTCAGGTGAGGGGAAGGGGAGCAGGTCCAAGGGAGGGGGATAGCAACCTTTGTCTTACAGGGTTGTTGTGAATATTCAAGGAGAATACGGACTTGAAGGGCCCAGTCCAGTGCACAGAATATGACCAAGGCTGTTTCTTTCACCTCTGTCCCCCTTCCAGCCCTTGACCGTGTACCTGTAAGAGCAGGAGAGCTATCCCAGAGTACTGTGGGTCTGTCTAGGGAAAGGGCACACTCTGTAGTTACCACAACCTGTGGCCTGCTTTGTTTTCTACCTCTGCCTGATGGTTTTCAGGCCCCAGCCACGGGCACTGACAGTGTCTTCCAGCCTCTGTCCTCCCGCCCCTTCTCTCCATCCACCATCGCTGCAGACGATGAACGCTGGGCTCTTGCAAACCATACTTTCTTGCATCAAGAGATTAAACCAGAAACCAAGGGGTGCTGATCACCCCAGCTGAGAGATGTCCCTGAACTGCTTGTCCTTCCCCTTTGACATTTGACACCCCAGACATCTTCCCTAAAAGCCTGCTCTGGTATAAAACAGTCTACCTTTATGTTCTTCCTTTGACTTAAAATGGGACCTATTAAAATGTATTTTTTATCTGGGAGAGTCATTTGTCAATGACATCAGTATACTCTGAGAGCTCACTGCGTCTCCTAGAGAGGGTTAAGGGAAGGGTGCCAGGAGAGCTGGGTGGAGACCCTGCCATAGGAGACCAGATAGAAAGTCAAGGGATAACAGTTGCAAAAGGGAAAGAGACAAGGACTTGAGATAGAACCAACATTCCAGTTTTACAGAGAAAGAAACTGACCCTGAGGTGGAATAACTTGCCCTAGACAACATGGTTTGTGGAGCAGAGCCCCCAACCACATGGCTGCGTACTGGTCAGCTGAGCCGAAGGGGACCTCAGGACAGGCTGGAAGCTGGGGAGGGCCTGTGGAGACAACAGGCATGGCGGGGGGGATGACTTTCAGGGCAGGAGGTTGGTCTGGGCTCTGACTTTCCTCACCAGGTGGGTCCTTATTCCAAAGCCCCCCAGTCAAGTCCATCATCCTGGGTATGGCAGTGGCCGTTGTGCTGCTGCTATTGCTCGTCCTTCTCAGCAATCAGTACCTCCAGAAAGCCTGAGGAAGAGCTAGGAAAGGTGAGTCCTGGTCGCTGGCTCTGAGCAGACAGCCAAGTGCTTAGCCATTTCTAAGGCAGCCTGAGAGCCACGAGGACAAGGATTCTTATGCTCATTTTACCAACCAGGAAACTGGGGCCTGAGAGGTAAAGTGGCCAAGATCCCCTGGGAGCCCCAAATGGCTTTCCTCTCTTCTGCCAGAGCAACATCCTGGGCAGCCCTGAGGGTGGTGGACCCGTCATCTTCTAAGGCTCCGGGTCAGCTCACCCAAAGTCAATTCAACTCAGTGCCAATTTGTCTACAACTAGGTGTGCTAGTATCCATTTTGGATCATGTCTTATTGCCATCTTTTAGGTTAAGACTTTAAAAAAAAAAAAACTGCATCATCTTGTGTAAGATTTATCAGATTCATCCCCTTTAATGAATATTACCTCCTTCCTTGCTGTTTTATGTTGGTTGGTTTGTTTGGCATGTAGGTACCGTGAGCTTAATAACCCTGTACACTGAAGATGTTTCTGTTGACAAGATTGAAACATGGGAGTGGGCCAGAATTATATTGGACTTCATTGGTTTTAGTTATTCAAGCTATGAAAATCCAAATAAATCAGTGGGTTGTAAAATTTTATATATATATTTTTAATCAGTGCAAACTCAATTTAATGGATCACAATAGGATTTTTATAAAAACATAATAGAAGAGCATAATGTCATGATGCTTTACCCATTTTTTGTTAAACTTTTGTTTTAGGAGTGTGTGTGAATATGTGTCTGGGTGTGAGAGTGTATGAGTGTGTTTGCGTATGTGGTAGTAGGTAAATTGTGAATCACACTGGAGTTCCTGGTTCAAAAAACTGGAAAGACAGTACTACATATAATTTCATCAGCAAATAGATTATACTCAGGTCTAATTTTAAATTTGGAATTTTCAGTGATCTGGAACTCATAATTAAGTTTATGGATTTTATGAACATTAACCACAGACAGCCAGTTTGTTCTGCTCCTTCGTATCCCTGGACACCACTCTTGCTGGGCGCTGGGGACCTCCTCAGGCAGAACATGGCCACTGATCCAGCCCTGGCCTTTTTCCCAACAAAGTCCTTTCTGCCCAGCCAGGACCCAAATATCTCCCTCATGTTTCCATAGGAGTTGGGTTGGGAGAGATTCCCTGCTTAACCTTGACTGTCTTCTTTGCAGGCAAGGGTGAATCCTACCATGTTTATGATGACCTCCAAAAGAAGAAAACCACTGTGAGTAAGAATGACCCTTCCCTGGGACAGCAGTACCACAGCTTTCCTGTGCAACTTTATTCCTGTCTTTTTAAATTTCCTGGCTTATACTTACTCTTAGTACCTATTTACTCTAAACCTTGACTCGCACTGGTGACTACTCATTCCCCTGCTGCCTCGTGCATGGCTTATCTACGTGTTTCCTTTTTCTTTGTTTCCCCATTCAAATTTCCTAGAGAAAAAGAGAAGTTGGCTAACCCAGCTTTGCCATTCACCCCTGTGGGAGGCAGCTTTTCATGTCTCACATGTCAAGAACCAGCTTGTGGATTGGCTGCCATTGGTCCAGTCAACTGTGGGGAAGGGTGTAACATGGCAGACAACATGGCTCCCCTGGGATGCTCTCCTAGCAGGTGCTAGAGACTGGGCAGTTTCCCTTGGGTAAGTCTGTCTTGTCGAAAGATCTGAGACTCTTGGAATCACAGGATTGCAGAATTCAAACGATCTAAATTCATCTTGATCAACCCTCTGTATAACTTCGGAATCAGCTCTACAAATAACATCCCTACCAAGTGCTCATTTAGCTCAGTGCTACTCAAACTTGAGTGTGTATAAAAATCACTTGAAGAGCTTGTTAAAATAGTTTCCTGGGCCTCACCTAAGACACTTTGCCTTAATACATCTGGCATGGAGCCTGATGATGCACTTTTAGCAAGCTCTGAGGTGATCTGGTGCTACTGGCCTGGGAACTGAAGGAAGAATTCACTAGACAGTGAGCACTTACCAAGTACTCACATGATATAGAGCTGCTTTACCAGTGATGGATGACCTCCATGTGGCAAAGACAGCTACCAACCAGCAGGGGCTACCTCCTCTTAAAAGGATGTGAGGAAGGAGGAGCAAAGCAAAGTCAAGTACTTATCAACTAGAGGGCAGAAGGTTTGAGTCTGAGGCCTGTGATAAGATCATGGAGGAAATTTCTGGGCACTTGCCCCCCTGTTCCCCAGGGCCTACTAGGATAGAGTCCAGGTAGATAGGGTCTGGAACCCAGTGCCTCTGAGTAACCCAATTCTCACCTCCCTCTGGCCATCACTTCCTTTCTGACCAAGGGCTGTGAAATCCTGACAGATTGTGCTAGTATTTTGTGCCTATGTCCTTTAGAGACCCCTCCCTTAACTGTCCTCTCAGGACCTCTGAGCCAGGCTGAGGAGTTCTGCCCCTGCCCTAACCCCCAGGCCAGATCCCTCTTCTCTTCCCTGTGTTCCTGATTTAAAATCTCCTCCTACACATGAGATTCTTACGACTTTGCCAGAAGGAATGCCAGGATGTGGGTAGTGCCTACTGCTCAGGAGTCTCCCTGGCCCTAGCCCTTGCCCTGTCTTTGCCAGGCAGTGTGTGGCAAGGGACCTTCCTTCCCTATGGCCATCCACACAGCTCCATTAAAACTGATTTGGGCTCCCCTGCCTTGCACAGGATCGTTATCCAGTCTGCTAGCTGCATCTTACTCAAACAGAGTGGGCTGGGGGCTGCCTCCTTCTTGGCCCACGTATGTTCCAAAGGGCCCTTCTGGAGACAGGGGTCCCCTTTTTATTGTGTATCCCCAAGAAGTGACTTTGAACTCTGGGAACTTCAGGCCAAGTGACCAGAAGTGGTGTCCTGCTACATCATGGGGAAGATTGCTTGGAATTGCAGATTCATGACTTCCCAATGGTGACCTTAAAGATCCCTGATTCTAGCTTCCAATGGGACGCCAAAACCCTCTCTACAAACCTCAGTAAGGAGTCATGAAGTCTCTGCCTCCATCTGTCAAAGGGCAGGGAGCTCACCATCTCCTCCTTAGGCAGCTGGCTTGTGAATGCTTTTGTCAAATAGGACTTGGCTTGTCCTCAGTCACAGTGAGACATCAGCCTTGTCCACAGGATGAGACTGAGATCAGGCTACACTGTGGCCAGAAAGAGATGGGGATGGAGAGGAGAAGGGTGGGAGGTGTGAGGTCTGAAGGGCCAGGCTGTGAGGATGAGGTGTTCCTCTGGGAGGAAGGTAGGTAAGCTCCTATTACTTCTGACTGTGACAGCTCTGCTGCCATCATCCACCTTCTAGGGTCCCAGTGTCAAGCATGTGGTTCTGTCCTCAGCCTGTGGCTCCATGGGGACACAAACCATGCAGGCCTGTAGGGCCAGACACTCAGGCTAAGGGAGATGGGGAACAAGAGAAAATGGGGTGTTCTGGGTGTCACCCTGACTCCTGAGGTTCCAGTCCTGCCCTGCCTGCCCTAGTCTCCTCCTGCAAGCTGGATCTGACTGCTGAAGGGTAGGCAATTGCTGCACCGTGCCTTTCCACCTGACCTAGCTCTGTTTTGAGAAGGTCACTGGCATTGAACTGTGGCCTCATTTGACCTCTGGTCCTTCATAGTTATAGGCTCTTGACAGTGCCTTCGTGCTTGGTGTATATTTTAGACTGCATGCCCACTGGGAGAGCCCATCTCCACCAAATGATCCCTGACTTGGGTTTCCTGTCTGCATGGGTCTGGCTGCAGCACCAGGAGCCACCCTCACGAACTGTCAAAAACCAAAGAATTTACCCAGACCTAGAACTCCAACGTTATTTATTTTTTATTTTTTGAAACAGAGTCATTCTGTCACCCAGGCTGGAGTGCAGTGGCATGATCTTGGCTCCCTGTAACCTCCACCTTACCGCCCAGGTTCAAGCCATTCTCCTGCCTCAGCCTCCCAAGTAGCTGGGACTACAAGTGTGCGCCACCAATCCTGGCTAATTTTTGTATTTTTAGTAGAAATGGGGTTTCACCACGTTGGCCAGGCTGGTCTTGAACTCCTGGCTTCATGTGATCTTCCCGCCTCATCCTCCCAAAGTGCTGGGATTACAGGGGTGAGCCACCACCCTGGCCAGCTCCAACAGTTTTGACTGATCTGTATAAATTACACAAGCATTTAGGGGTGGCTACTGACTGTCAGGCACTGTGCTCAGGGTTGAGGATACAGAGATTAATTCTAGTAAGACAACATTTATGGAGTGCCAGATTCCTTTTCATGGATTAGTGGCTCGAACATCCCTGTAAGGTATTTTACATATGTAGATATTGTGGCACAGAGAGGTTAAGTAATTTCCTGAATTCACATAGTTAGTAAATGATGAATTCTAGACTCTGAAGTTTTAGCCACTATGCTTCTGGGTCCCTGTTCCCTTAAAGATTTCATGTGTGTGTGTGTGTATATGTGTGTGTGTTGGGGAGATGCATGGAAAAACAATGACAATATAAAGCAGTTATGGCTACAGCTAGAGGAATGCTGAAGGTGCCAGAGGAGGATGGAGAGGATGGGGGAAGCATGACCTTTCCTGACACAAGCCTCCAGGAGGCAAGAGGGGAGAGCAGGGGTGCAGCTGACTCAGCTGGGGAATTTAAGGGACAAGATTCCCAATTAACCAGTGGCCCCAGACAGGAGGATGTGGGTTCCTCCTCCCCACCCTGCCCCAGGGAAAGAGCTACTCCTGCTACCATCAAAGGCCTGAAGGCACCTTTCCAAAGCTATGACCTCAGGAATGTACACCTTTTCCTTATCTCAGTACCGGGGCATCCTTGTCTACCTCAGGCCCCACAGGAGGGATATGTGAGGAGAACCAGGACAGGATGGAGAGGGAGAGCTGGCCCTTGACCTTTGGAGTCCCAGGAGGCTTCATGCCTATTGTGCATGTCTCAGTGTGTAAGCAGCCTTCTTCTCCCTGCGGGTCGTTCTTCAGGCCACACAGTGGGCCCTCCCTTCACTTCATCTCCCTATGCTCTTGACGCATATGATACAACAAGAAAAGATTTTGTTCACCAACTTGCGTATTTGATCTTTGGGTGGTTGTTTCAAACTACTGTTTTGAGATAGCTCATTATGCAATGACAAACAATCAAAACAAACAGCCAAGACAAATGTGAAGAACAAGGCTATGGGGAAAGGAGATGGCTTTACCCCACCAGAAACCAAAACTTACTACGAAATCATAGTAATTACCATGCAATCCTGGAACAGAAAACTGGCAAAGGCAACAGAATCAAGAGCGAGGAACAGATCCATGTATATGGCAACTAGATATTTGACAGAGCAGGCATTATGAATCAGGTGGAAAGAAGAGAAAGAATATTTAATGCTGCTGATACAACAGTCTAGCCATGTGGGGAAAAACATAAAATTAGATTCCTACCTTATGTCTTATGCAGAAATAAATTCCAGGTGGGTTATCAACCTAAATGTGAATAGCCCAACAATAAAATGTTTAGACAAAAATATGAGTTGTTTATGACTTCAGGGGCCAGAATGATTTTTTTTTTCTTTTTTTTTTTCTTTTTTTGAGACGGAGTCTCACTCTGTCACCCAGACTGGAGTGCAGTGGCCGGATCTTGGCTCACTGCAAGCTCCGCCTCCCAGGTTAATGCCATTCTCCTGCTTCAGCCTCCCCAGTAGCTGGGACCACAGGCGTCTGCCACCTTGCCCAGCTAGTTTTTTGTATATTTTAGTAGAGACAGGGTTTCACCGTGTTAGCCAGGATGGTCTCGATCTCCTGACCTCATGGTCTGCCTGCCTCGGCCTCCCAAAGTGCTGGGATTACAGGCTTGAGCCACCACACCCGGCCCAGAATGATTTCTTAAGCAAGATCAGGAGCAATGGCGCTCACGTGTAATCCCAACACCTTGGGAGGCTGAAGCCGGTGGATCACTTGAGGCCAGGAGTTTGAGACCAGCCTGGACAACATGGCAAAACCTCATCTCTACTAAAAATACAAAAATTAGCTGGGCATGGTGATGTGTGCCTGTAATTCCAGCTACTTGTGAGGCTGATGCATGAGATCACTTGAACCTGGGAGGCAGAGGTTGCAGTAAGCCGAGATCACACCACTGCACTCCAGCCTGGGTGAAAAAGCACAAACCATATGCTTTTTCTACATGACATATCTGGCTATATTAAAATTGAAAACTTTGGTCCAAAGAAGATACCAGAAACAAAGTGAAAGGATGAGCCACCGACAGGGAGAGGCATTTGCAATGCCTAGAACTGATTAAAGATTAGTGGCCAAAATTTATGAAGAACTCATTCAAATCTATAAAAAGGACAAACCACTTTCAATTGAGCTGTAGGGAGAAATAAAACACAGAAGGTTTAAAAACCAAAGGCACATAGATAATGTGTAACTTCACTAGTAATCAGAAGAATTCAAATCTCAGCTAGATGCAATTATATACGGATTGGTAGGGGGTTTCAAATATGCCTGTAATTATTTAATATATATAATATATATTTATACACAAACGCACACACACATGCATAGTCAGAGAGAGAGATGACCTCACATATTCCATTTCCAAGGAGTCTATGGTAATAATCACAGAAAAAAGATATATAGTTCCATGGATGCATTTAGGTAGCCCAGTGGCATTTGCTCTGTAAAATGCATATAAAATCACTTTAGGTATGTGTTGATTGATATCAGGTTTCTATTACATCAGTGATTTATGCAACATGGAGGCAATAACACATGGGAACAGGGAAAAATTTAAACATGGCACTATATACAAATTTTAGTGTTAAGTATATTTACTATAAAATTCCACCTAATACAATGAAAGAGATAACAAACTTTTCGTCTCCTAGATTTGAACCAGTTTTGTTTTTTTCCCTTCATTTTCAAATACAGCAAAATATTAAGGATTGACAAAACTAAGTAATAGGTACAAGTGTTATATTATTCTCTATACTTCCCCATGTGCTTAAAATATTTCTAATTAAAAACAAAACAAAACAAAACAGCTATTGCAAAAGTCCACACAAGAGCCATAGCCCAGGGTGCTGTAACTTGAGGAAGAGAGAGTGGCACTGAAAAGAGGACTTAAGGTGCCACCACCTGGCTTGAGAAGAGAGACGGCCATGAGGATAGCAGAAGCATGGGGATGGATGTGGGGGAAAGAGGAGTGATGGTCTTCTGTCTGGTGTAGCTGGTGAGAAAGAGGGAAGAATTGAAAACACACAGGGATGTACTGCCAGTTTGACTAGGAGAAGCCTGGTGACAAGTGAGTGGCAGTGAAAGATAAGTTATGAGAATCAGTTTGGGGAGGAAGAAAATGAATTTGGGTTTGCATCTGCTTGCAACTACAAGACAGCTAACCCTAAGAAGCTGCCGATGAGCATCTGGAACTCAAAAGAGAGATCAGGAGTAGGTCACTTGCTGACCCAGAGGCAAGTGGCCAGAAGAGCTCTGATTTTGGGGGGATGCTTTTGTTCAGGTGATGAGAGAAAGAAGAGAATTCCAGGAAGGAGTCAGAGAAGCTACCAGAGAGGCAAAGGACATACCAGTATTCTACAATGTATTAATCAGGGTTAGCTAGCTGCTGTAATAAAAAATGCTAACAAATTTATTTCTCACTCCCATCACATGGAGGTTGGTGAGGAAGCTCTGCTCTGCTCCACACATCACTCAGGAACCCAAGTTTCTTCCAGCTAGTGGCTTTCTTGTTCTCTAGAATCTCAGAGCCCTCCACTGCATCCTCTATATCTGGGCAGCAAATGAGAGAAGAGAGAGAGAACATTCAAGATTGCACAGAAGGCTTTATGTGACAGCCCTGGAAGTAGCAAACTTGAAATTTCATTTCTTTCAGAACCCCGTCATGTGGCCACCTCTAAGAGCAAGAGAGGTTGGAAGACAGTCTAGCTGTGTTCTCAGGAGGAAATAGTTGGGTGAACAATTACTTGGTCTCTTCCAATAGTCAAAATGTTGTGACATGAAAGTTCTAAATCCTTTGGAAAGCTTCCCTACGGTACCTAAATTTGGCCTGTCTTCTCTTTCATAACTGCTACTACTTCTTCTCCTGCCTGAGCTTCTTTCCTCTGAGAATCCTTGCTGCATTTCTCAAAATAAGCTGTGTTCCTCTCCTCTTGCAACTATCAAATGTGTGACTTATTTGCAAGCTGGACTTTGTAATGGTCTTGTCTTTCATGGAGTTTCATTCTAGGAAACTCAGTACACACACACACACACACACATCATCATCATCAGAGTAATCTACAACTTTATTCTGTCCTCCAAGGAAACACACGAGTTTATATTCTCAAAGTCCATATTTATCTTGCTGTCAATACCTGTCAGCTACCTTCTCACTCACATCTCCCAACCAAATCTCTCCTCCAGCCAGTTTTTCCTGGCTCTTTAATCCTTTGCCCACCCACTGATAGGTCATTAGTGTCTCCACTGAAGAAGACATGTTTCCTCAGTCAAAACCAGAGTTCGCTACGTTGGGGCTGAGTTAGATGAAAGAGTGGATCCTCCATGTCTCTTCAATCCCTGATATTTTAGGTCTTGTGTTTTAGGAGTTGTGATATTTGAGGCTATGGTGATGGTTTGGAGATCCAGGGCATGAGATTGACTAAAAGTGGGTTTGTTACATAACAGTAGCCTTGTAACACAAAAGTAGCGAATCAAGAGCTAAGGCGAGTAAGCTCACTGTATCTGTTGAAGGACTGAGACTCGCTTCTCAGTGTTTCACAAAACATTAATTTTTTAAGAGATATTAATAAGTGTTATGTGAACTTACTAGGACCATGCTACTAACATATTTTCTCCAAATATTTTTAATGTAAGGAAAAATAAGCCCTGTTTATTACAATTTGCAAGAACCAACTTTTAGAAACTGTTTTAATATCTGTTAATAAGCGAATAATCAAATAAATTGCTATATCCACACCAAGAGGTCACACATAGACATTATAAAGAATGAAGTAAGCCTATATTTGTTGATATGGAAAGATGTCCCCGATATATTAAATGGGAAAAATGCAAGCCCTAAAATGAGCTTATTTGTGCGTGTGTGTGTGAGTGTGTGTGCACACACATGTATGTACAACCACAGAAAAAAGTCTAGGTCAACAAGCACCAAAATATTAGTAGTAGTGATTCTCTCTGGGGAATGGGATTAGAAGAGTGGAAGAAAATTCCACTCTTAATAAAATTGTTAACAAGTCTGGCTCTGAAGCCAGACTACCTAGGTTTAAACCTAAGTACCACCTTTCACTAGTTGGGTGATCCTGGACAAGTTATTTAATATCTCTGAGTCTCGGTTACCTGGAAAAATAATATTACCTGCCTCACAGATAATGATGTAATATATTACTCATAAATGTGTTAATACAATATGCATTACAATATTGATTAACCCACACTATATTAATATATTAATTAACATCAATATAATACATTGATTTATAATGATGCTCTAAATGCTTTATGTAAAATGTTTAGAACAATACCTAGCACATATTTAGCACTCAATAAATGTTAGTGTTTTCAGTGGGAAAATTATGGACAACTTTTACCTTTTTAGAGTGAATTTTTATGTATTTTTCACAGAAAAAGTCATTAAATATGGTTTTTAAAAGATTTTGAAAATGCTTAACACACGTTATACAGTTAATAGTGTTAAATTAAGCCTGACCAATGTGGTGAAACCCAATCTCTACTAAAAATACAAAAATTAATTGGGCGTGGTGGTGGGCGCCTGTAATCCCAGCTGCTTGGGAGGCTGAGGCAGGAGAATTGTTTGAACCCAGGAGGTGGAGGATGCTGAGATCGTGCCATTGTACTTTAGTCTGGGCAACGGGGAGAGACCTGGGCAACAGGGTGAGACTCTGTCAAAAAAAAAAATAAAAGAAGTACTTACCAAGTAACTATTGATATCATTGATGTATGTCGTCTCCTTAGTAAGTGCTATTATGCCTTGAGTCATAATTTTAACACATAGGTCTTTAAAAATTAGTTAACAGTTCTAAGTTATTTTTAAAATTCTGCTTAAAAGCATTGGAGAATCAAATTTTTATGCTAACTGATTTGTCTTAAGGACTATTTTTGCTTTCTACCCTAATCCAGGCATAAGTTATAACTCCAGAGCTCCTGTTGATGTCGTGAAAATTTAGAATAGTTTTAAAAGGGTTTCATGGTTAAATAATATTAGGATGCACATTGGTTTCAGGATGTTTTTCTTGTTTGGTCCCGAGCTGCCCAGTGTGCTGTGGGTGTAAAGGGAAGGACTTGTGACGTAGGTTAGATGAAGACATTCCAGGGAAACAGCACCACCATCTATGGGGTCCACCAGTGCTATTCCACTAGTGGGAATTGGACCCTCTGTTACAGGAGGTAGAAAAAAGCTATTTAGCATTTTTTCATGTGTCTGTTGGCTGCATAAATGTCTTCTTTTGAGAATTGTCTGTTCATATCCTTTGCCCAATTTTTGGTGGGATTGTTTGATTTTTTTCTTGTAAATTTCTTTAAGTTCTTTGTAGATTCTGGGTATTAGCCCTTTGTCAGATGGGTAGATTGTAAAAATTTTCTCCTATTCTGTAGGTTGCCTGTTCACGATGGTAGTTTCTTTTGCTGTGCAGAAACTCTTTAGTTTAATTAGACCCCATTTGTCAATTTTGGCTTTTCAGAGAAATGCAAATCAAACCCGCAATGAGATACCATCTCACAACAGTTAGAATGGTGATCATTAAAAAGTCAGGAAATATGCCGGGAGTGGTGGCTCACACCTGTAATCCCAGCACTTTGGGAGGCCGAGGCGGGTGGATCACAAAGTCAGGAGATTGGGACCATCCTTGCTAACACAATGAAACCCCGTCTCTACTAAAAAAAAAAAATTAGCCGGGGGCATGGTGGTAGCTGCCTGTAGTCCCAGCTACTCAGGAGGCTGAGGCAGGAGAATGGCGTGAACCTGGGAGGCGGAGCTTGCAGTGAGTCGTGATCGCACCACTGCACTCCACCCTGGGGAGACTCCATCTCAAAAAAAAAAAAAAAAAGTCAGGAAACAACAGGTGCTGGAGAAGATGTGGGGAAATAGGAACACTTTCACACAGTTGGTGGGACTGTAAAGTAGTTCAACCATTGTGGAAGAGAGTGTGGCAATTCCTCAAGGATCTAGAACTAGAAATACCATTTGACCCAGCCATCCCATTACTGGGTATATACCCAAAGGATTATAAATCATGCTGCTATAAAGACACATGCACATGTATGTTTATTGCAGCACTATTCACAATAGCAAAGACTTGGAACCAACCCAAATGTCCATCAATGATAGACTGAATTAAGAAAATGTGGCACATATACACCATGGAATACTATGCAGCCATAAAAAAGGATGAGTTCATGTCCTTTGTAGGGACATGGATGAAGCTGGAAACCATCATTCTGAGCAAACTATCACAAGAACAGAAAACCAAACACGGCATATTCTCACTCATAGGTGGGAATTGAACAATGAGAACACTTGGACACAGGGTGGGGAACATCACATACTGGGGCCTGTTGTGGGGTGGGCGGGGGGAGGGATAGCAATAGGAGATATACCTAATGTAAACGACGAGTTAATGGGTGCAGCACTCCAACTTGGCACATGTATACATATGTAACAAACCTGCACGTTGTGCACATATACCCTAGAACTTAAAGTATAATTTAAAAAAAGAAAGAAAAGAAAAAAGCTATTTAGGCAGATAGTGAGGGCAAAGAGTCCTCGGCTGAACTTCACTTCCAACAAAAAGCAACTCAAGAAATCACTTCTTTTCTAATAAAGAGCAGCCTGGAAGATTGGGCTGCAAACATAGATAAGGAAGCTGGAAGCTGGCACAGGGGGATGTCTGTAGCTGCACAGATAAAAAGGGCTACCTGGGGCCAGGTATGGTCACCATGGAGGTTCTACCTCATGCTTTTTTAAGCACATGCCAAGTAAGAAAGAAATAAGCAACTTGGAGTAGCTCAGGCTAAGGACCCACCTGCATAATAAAAGATTGGGGTGGGGGCTGGCAGAGATTCGTGCCCTATGCGGATGGCACACCGAGTCCTAACTGGTTTTCCATGCTTTGTGTAGATCAGGTACTGCCTCCCCACTAGCTCTTCGGTAAAAACCCCTCAATTTCACTGTGGCCAGCAACCCTTTTGCTGGGACCCCTCTCTGTACGAGAGAGCTGTCCCCTTTTCTTTTCTCCTATTGAATTTCTGCTCTAAACCGCACCTTTGTGTCTTCGTGTCCTTGATTTCCTTGGCTGGGAGACCAAGAACTCTGGGTGTCACCCCAGACAACAAGGCCACTTCACCTCCTTGGCAAAACTGTTTTCTTTCTCTTCAGAGAGGCAGCAATTCTCTAACAATCCTCTTTCCTTTTGAAGGTGTTAAAAGCTTCCAGCCATGGCAGGACCCATCTTCGTTGGCAGATCTCTGTGGTCAAAGTGTTGGTGCCCATTTGCACCCTGATGGGCATCCTGACTTCTCAGCTCACCCTAAGACCAGAAGCCAAAATAAGCCTTTCTGGCTGAGATGCTCTGACATATATATGTTCCAAATTCCTTCTGGTAACTCATTTGAGGGTCTCCTTTCACTTTCCCAATCCAAGGTATTGATCTAGAATTCAGCCACTACAGATTTACAATATCAGCAGCACTTCCATATCCAGCAGCAGAGAGGCAGCGCCTTCCTGGCACCAGCATGGTGCCTGGCACATAGTAGGTGCTTAATGGAATAAATGATTGTTTCACTTGGGAGAGCTGCTCCAGGCTCTCCCACTTTATCCAGTAAGAGTGAAAAGAATAAGGTAGCTGTAGGCCAAGTTTCAAAACAGATGCATGCACAACGGGTTTAACTGCTGATAATTTAAATGAGGTTCTTTTAAAAATGGGTAAGGATAAGGGAACCAGCAGGGGATGGTGATGCATCCAAATACAGAAAGCTGTTAATGCCCCTGGGCTTGAAAGAACAAGGAGGGAGAATTCTCTTACTGGAGCCAAGAGAGAGCTGGAGCCATGGAGGAGCCATATAGGAGCTGTGGCCATAGAGGAAATCAGCCACTGTCTGAACTACATGAAAGCATGGACAATGTAGGGAGAAACAAATACCACAACTTATTTCTCTTCCTATGTTCCAAGCTCCTTTTGATGTCTCTTTGGCCAGGCCCAGCAGTAAGCCTGGTCATAGAGTCCAGAGGTATCACTCTCCCAGGGACGGAGCAGGACTGAGTAGGGCACAGCATGGGTTGGGGTGGGAGCAAGCATGAAGAACTATCACAGTGGTCACCCATGTCAAAGGCAGAAGAAAAGCTTAAGAGGTGCCAGAGCTGGGAGGAGGCCATTCATGACTTTCTAGGGAGCACATACACAGGAGCAATTGAAGACCATGAATAAAAAGTTGTCTGGGCTGGGCATGGTGTCTCACACCTGTAATCCTAGACCTTTGCGAGGCTGAGATGGGCAGATTGCTTGATCCCAGGAGTTTGAGACCAGCCTGAACAACATGGCAAAACCCCGTCTCTACAAAAAATACAAAAATTAGCCAGGCGTGGTGGCACATGCCTGTAGTCTCAGCTATTCAGGAGGCTGAGATGTGGGAGAATTGCTTGAACCCAGGAGGTCAAGGCTGTAGCGAGCTGTGACGGTGCCACTGCACTCCAAAAGGCAGGATTCCAAGAGCTTCCAGCTTGCTGAGTAGGTGGAGGTGCCTCGAGGGTGGTGCGCCCAGAAAGGGCATGGAAGACTACTTGAATTAGCCCAAAGGACTGAAGAACTAACCATTGGTCACAGATAGAATATACTGACTAGGCACGATGGTTTTTGTCTGAAATCACAGCACTTTGGGAGGCCAAGGTGGGAAGATTGCTTGAGGCCAGGAATTTGAGACCAGCCTGGGCAATATAGTGAAATCCCATCGCTGCAAAAAAATTTAAAAGTTAGCTGAGCATGATGACACACACCTGTAGTCCTATTTACTCAGGAAGCTGAGGCAGGAAAATTGCTTGAGCTCAGGAGGTTGAGGCTGCAGTGAGCCATAATCACACCACTGCACTGCAGCCTGGATGACAGAGTGAGACCTTGTCTCTTAAAAAAAAAAAAAAAAAAGGAATAATCTGAAAATCAGTAACAATACTAACTATAATAGATTGTTATATATCAAATATGTCTAAATCACTCATTTATAATTATACTAAAAATTAAAATCGAATTAGTCATAATTGAAGAGTACTAATGAACGAATGCATAATTTTAAAAACATGTTAATTAAAGAAAGAATAAAGCATTCCTCTTGCCCTTCTTGTACAGGCCAAATGATGGGTGAGAGTAAGTATACTTTCCTTATCCATATCAAAAAGGAATGATCAACTTTGCAACCTCAAATGAACTAGTGGATCTGGGTGTTGAGCAAGAACAGCTGCCAGCATGACAGAAAGAGCACCCCTCCATATCAGGTGCCTCCAGGTGGAAGAATATACCGCTGCTTGTGAAGTATTTGCCAAAGGAAAAAAGTCTGAAAAGCCTCTATAGTTAAGTATCAATTTATAGAAAATGCAGGGCTCAGAGGAGAAAGCTAAGCAATACTGTGGGGATCAATCAGCAAACTTCACATCACAGGAAATTCTACAGGACAAACAATCTGGTTTCTTCAACAAATAAATTGCAACAGAAGATAAAGATGAAGGGGGAAACTACAGATTAAAACAGATCTAAAAAGCTGTGCGCAGTGGCTCACGGCTGTAATCCCAGCACTTCGGGAGGCCGAGGCAGGTGAATTTCCTGAGCTCAGAAGTTCGAGACCAGCCTGGGCAATATGGTGAGACCCTGTTTTCTACTAAAATACAAAAACTTAGCAGGACACAGTGGTGCACACCTGTAATCCCAGCTACTCGGGAGGCTGAGGCAGGAGAATTGCTTGAACCCGAGAGGCGGAGGTTGCAGTGAGCTGAGATCACACCACTGCACTCCAGCCTGGGTGACAGAGCAAGACTGTCAAAAAAAACAAAACAAAACAAAACAAAACAAAAAGAATAAAAAAA
>NW_012111475.1:1928040-1928759 GCF_000951035.1 Colobus angolensis palliatus
TTGCTTTTGGTGTTTTAGACATGAAGTCCTTGCCCATGCCTATGTCCTGAATGGTATTGCCTGGGTTTTCTTCTAGGGTTTTTATGATTTTAGGTCTAACATTTAAGTCTCTAATTCATCTTGAATTAATTTTTGTATAAGGAGTAAGGAAGGGACATAGTTTCAGCTTTCTATTTATGGCTAGCCAGTTTTCCCAGCACCATTTATTACTTAGGGAATCCTTTCCCCATTTCTTGTTTTTGTCTGGTTTGTCAAAGATCAGATGGTTGTAGATGGGTGGTATTATTTCTGAGGACTCTGTTCTGTTCCATTGGTCTATATCTCTGTGTTGGTACCAGTACCATGCTGTTTTGCTTACTGTAGCCTTGTAGTATAGTTTGAAGTCAGGTAGCTTGATGCTTCCAGCTTTGTTCTTTTGACTTAGAATTGTCTTGGCAATGTGGGCTTTTTTTTTGGTTCCATGTGAACTTTAAAGTATTTTTTTCCAATTCTGTGAAGAAAGTCATTGGTAGCTTAATGAGGATGGCATTGAATCTATAAATTACCTTGAGCAGTATGGGCATTTTCACGATATTGGTTCTTCCTACCCATGAGCATGGAATGTTCTTCCATTTGTTTGTGTCCTCTTTTATTTTATTGAGCAGTGGTTTGCAGTTCTCCTTGAAGAAGTCCTTCACATCCCTTGTAAGTTGGATTCCTAGGTATTTTATTCTCTTTGA
>NW_012111475.1:1931246-1976657 GCF_000951035.1 Colobus angolensis palliatus
TCTGTAAAGGATTTTATTTCTCCTTCACTTATGAAACTTAGTTTGGCTGGATATGAAATTTTGGGTTGAAAATTCTTTTCTTTAAGAATGTTGAATATTGGCCCTCACTCTCTTCTGGCTTGTAGAGTTTCTGCCGAGAGATCTGCTGATAGTCTGATGGGCTTCCCTTTGTGGGTAACCCGACCTTTCTCTCTGGCTGCCCTTAACATTTTTTCCTTCATTTCAACTTTGGTGAATTGACAATTATGTGTCTTGGAGTTGTTCTTCTCAAGGAGTATCTTTGTGGCGTTCTCTGTATTTCCTGAATTTGAATGTTGGTCTGTCTTGCTTGGTTGTGGAAGTTCTTCTGGATAATATCCTGCAGAGTGTTTTCCAACTTGGTTCCATTGTCTCTGTCATTTTCAGGTACACCAATCAGACATAGATTTGGTCTTTTCACATAATCCCATATTTCTTGGAGGCTTTGTTCATTTCTTTCTACTCTTTTTTCTCTAAACTTCTCTTCTCGCTTCATTTCATTCATTTGATCTTCAATCACTGATGCTCTTTCTTCCAGTTGATTGAGTCTGTTACTGAAGCTTGTGCGTTTGTCATGTAGTTCTTGTGTCATGATGTTCATCTCTGTCATGTCATTTATGGACTTCTCTGCATTGGTTATTCTAGTTATCCATTCGTCAAATCTTTTTTCAAGGTTTTTAGGTTCTTTGTGCTAGGTTCGTAGCCCCTCCTTTAGCTCTGAGAAGTTTAATTGACTGAAACCTTCTTCTCTCAACTCGTCAAAGTCATTCTTTGTCCAGATTTGTTCTGCTGCTGGTGAGGAGCTGCGTTCCTTTGGAGGGGTAGCAGGGCTCTGATTTTTTGAATTTTCAGCTTTTCTGCACTGCTTTTTCCCCATCTTTGTGGTTTTATCTACCTTTGGTCTTTGATTATGGTGACGCACAGATGGGGTTTTGGTGTGGATGTCTTTTCTGTTTGTTAGTTTTCCTTGTAACAGTCAGGACCCTCAGCTGCAGGTCTGTTGGAGTTTGCTTGAGGTCCACTCCAGACCCTGTTTGCCTGGATATTAGCAGCGGAGGCTGCAGAAGACAGAATATTGCTGAACAGAAAGTGTTGCTGTCTGATTGTTCCTCTGGAAGCTTCATCTCAGAGGTGTACCCAGCCATGTAAGGTGTGAGGTGTCAGTCTGCCCCTAGTGGGGGATGTCTCCCAGTTAGGCTACTCAGGGGTAAGGGACCCACTTGAGCAGGAAGTCTGTCCGTTCTCAGATCTCAAACTCCTTGCTGAGAGAATCACTACTCTCTTCAAAGTTGTCAGACAGGGACATTTACATCTGCAGAGGTTTCTGCTGCTTTTTGTTTAGCTATGCCCTATCCCCAGAGGTGGAGTCTACAGAGGCAGGCAGGCCTCCTCAAGCTGCAGTGGGCTCCACCCAGTTCGAGCTTCCTGGCTGCTTTGTTTACCTACGTAAGCCTCAGCAATGGCAGGCGCCCCTTCCCCAGCCTCGCTGCTGCCTTGCAGTTAGATCTCAGACTGCTGTGCTAGCAATGAGGGAGGCTCCCTGGGCTTGGGACCCTCTGAGCCAGGCACAGGATATAATCTCCTGGTGTGCCATTTGCTAAGACTCTTGTTAAAGCACAGTATGAGGGTGGGAGTGACCCGATTTTCCAGGTGTTGTGTGTCACGGTTTCCTTTGGCTAGGAAAAGGAATTCCCTTCCCCCTTGCACTTCCCGGGTGAGGCAATGCCTCGCCCTGCTTCGGCTCTGGCTCATTGGGCTGCACCCACTCTCCTGCACCAACTGTCTGACATGCCCCAGTGAGATGAACCTGGTACATCGGTTGGAAATGCAGAAATCACCCATCTTCTGTGTCGCTCACACTGGGAGCTGGAGGCTGGAGCTGTTCCTATTCGGTCATCTTGGCACCCAATCTGGATCTAACTTTTTTTAAGCCTGGAATATATATATGACATTACTGAAACAATTGGAAAGTCCTTAGGTTTTATTTTCAGTTTTAAAAAGGAGTCTCTTAGCTGAAATCATTACGGATGAATTAATATTATGTATGGGATTTGCTTCAAAATTATACGTAAGACATTGGAGTGGACCAAGCAAAATTGGCCACGAGTTGATAACTGGTTGAGGATGGCTTATTGGTAGATGGAGTTTATTATACTTCTCTTTTTGTGTGTATTTTAAATTCTCCAGAGTGAAAAGGTCGAAACTTTTTCTTTTCTTTTTAAAAGACGAAATGTATGGACAGGAGGGAGTGGAGAAATCAAAGACCTGGAATAAAGGACTAGGAGAGGATTAGGAGAGAAAGCAAGTTGCCAGGGACCATCCAGGGTAGAGAGAACAGTCACCTGGGAAGAGGAAATGGACATCTGGGATGGAGTGAGGCAGGAGGATGGAAGGAAGATTTCAGGGAGAAATAGAATGCAGAGGAAGGAAAATAATACTGACTACCTTTTTTGTTTTTCTTTTTGCAATTAACAATATGCCATAACTTTACATACCCAGATAGTGAAGCTAGGCTCAGAGAGTTAAGAAACTTGCCCAAAGCCACATAACTAGTAAATAACAGAGCTGGGTTTAAGCAGAGATTTGTAAGAAGCCAAAGTCTATGTACTTAACCTCTACTCTGTATTTTTAGTTTCTTTCACACCCAGGCTTCAGTGCCCACACTTTTCCCTCATGTGCAGGCTGGATATCCTTCCTGATCCCAGCCAGAATCTGGAGCAGTTCTGATTGAATCAAGAGGCAGGAGAGGTTCCCTTTGCTTTCACCTCAGCCCTATAATGCCTGCGATGTCTGCACCAGTCTTAGCACCTGGATTCATCTCATCTCCTGAGTTCTCATCCAGCCCTTTCCTTGGTCTAACATCCTGCATCACTTCAGTTGGACTCATTGGCTGCTGCCAGACTGGACTGCTGCCTGCCTGAGACCTAGTCCAGTGCCATCACACACTCGCGTGCACACACACACTCCCCCAGGAGATGTCCTGGCTGAGAGAGGGGAGTCATTGGCCCTGAATAGGAACTGAGATCTTCAACTTGGAAAATAGGAAGTGTTAAAATGGAAGAGCTGTCTGAGCTGAAAGTGTCAGAGGATGATGGTACAAATACGAAGAGAGAGAAGGGAAGAAGGGTCAAGTCTGAGCCAGATCAGAGGTGGGATAAAGATTGAGACTTGAAGGCAGGGGTTTGGATGTAGGAAGGTAGGATAAAGTAAAAGCAGAACAGAATCAAAGAAGGAACTGAAAAGAGAAGTCTTAAGTGGCTACTTATTAGTGAATGGCATTTGTGGGCTCTTATGTTTGTAGTTTGGTGGCCCCAGCCAAGGGTGGAATGGACACCACCAACCACCCCCTTAAGCCCAGTTCTCAGGCAAGGCTTTGCAGGGGCTGTCCCAGGTTGGGCTGACGATAAGCCTGATCAAATTGGGGTTATTCCAGCTTTGAGAGGCCTGTTCCTACGTCGGTTATTCCAGTCACATGCCTCCCTAGCCTAGCACAGGGGCTGGCACTGGCCATGGTCCTGACCAACACCTAGTGCTTTCCTGGCTGTTCAGGTTGGCTGTGTGCGAATAGGAAGATAATGGAGGATCTGATCTGAAAGAGGGTGAGGATGCTCATACTTGACCATCTTGATTTGCTCCTAGGGAGAAAGGAGAAGAGAGTAAAAGTGTGTGTTTGAGGAGAGTGATGATTTGGAACAGTTACTCTAGGGCTTACTAGGGAGTCTCCAGGAGTTCTGAAGAGGATGACCAGGCAGCTGTGAGGTCTCAGTTAGAGTTAGACATCAGGAGCATGTCATGTGTCCAGTCAGGCTTCTGGTTCTGAAGCTTTCCCCAGGAATGGTCACTATCATATCTAGGAACACAAAAGCTCCATGGTTCTGTAACACCATGCCCGGCACATGAATGAATGCACGCATCGGTGAGTGATGAAGTTCAGATGTAATAACAGAAGGACATAAGCTCTGTGCCCAGATGTGAGGTAGCAGGTGTCTTTGAACTCAGATTTAGCAAAAGGAAAAGAAGAATCCTGTGCTTGGGAGCGGGGTGGTTCAAAACTGTTCCTGTGCTCAAATATGAGGATCGAGGGATCAGGAAAATTAACAAATTTTAAGGAAGAGCATTTGATGTACGTGTGCTATGAGTAATTGGTAAGGATTTCTTGGTGCCTTCACTTTTCCATGAGGTTTAAAGATCTTTTCCTCATGTGGGAAGGTGTGGGGACAAGGGGCCAATATGCAGCTTAAATGGACCAGAAAGTAAGACAAAAACTTATGGAGCTGACGAGTTATGCTTCTGCCTAGGAAACAGAAAGCTAGAATCATGTAAAATAACACCCCAAATCATAAAATATTTAGGTAGAAATTTAACAATATATGTGTAAGATTTGTATGCTAAAAACTGAAAATACTGATGAGAGAAATCATAGAAGAAACAAATAAATAGACAGCTGAATTGTGTCCATCGCGTGGAACACTCAACACTGTTGTCTATTTCCCCCCAGAACTAACCCATAGGGTCAATGCAATCCCAACTGAAAGCCCAACAGGTTTTTGGGGGTGAGAAGAAGAGGATTAGAAGCCCACAAACTGATTTTATATTTTACATGGCAAAGCAGAGTAACTAGAATAGTCAAAACAATTTTGAAGAACCACTGTTTGACTTTAAGACTTACCGTAAAGCTACAGTAAGTTATCATGACAGTGTGATATTGGAGAAAGAATAGACATATAGATCAATGGAACAGCACAGTCAGAACTAGACCTACATGTCAATTGATTTTCAACAAATATACTAAGGTAATTCAATGAAGAAAAGAAAGTCTTCTCAACAAATTATGCTAGTACAATTGGACATCCATATGTTGAAAAAATTGCACAGTGCATCTTATGCCACATACAAAAATTAATGAAAAATGAATAATAGACCACAATGCAAAGCCTAAAACTATAAAACTTCCAATGGAAAATATAGGAGGAAATATTTGTGACTGAGGTGGGCAACCTTTTTAACAGAGCACAGAAAAGCACAAATTGTAAAAAGAAAAACCAAGGAATTGGACTTCATCAGCAATAAAATCTACCCATATATGCTGGGGGCAGTGGCTCATGCCTGTAATCCCAGCACTTTGGGAGGCCAAGGCAGGCAGATCACCTGAGGTCAGGAGTTTGAGACCAGCCTGGCCAATGTGGTGAAACCCCATCTGTACTAAAAATACAAAAAATTAGCCAGACGTGGTGGCAGGTGCCTGTAATCTCAGCTACTCGGGAGGCTGAGGCAGGATAATCACTTGAACCTGGGAGGTGGAGGTTGCTGTGAGCCGAGATCTCATCATTTCACTCCAGCCTGTGTGACAAGAGCAAAACTCTGTCTCAAAAAAAAAAAAAAAAAAAAAGTCGCTAATGCTGCTAAGCAAATGAGAAAAAAAGTTACAGACTAGAAGAAAATATTAGCAAAGCACATATATATGATAAAGGACTGCTATCCAGAATATAAAGAATTTTCACAGCTCAATAGTAATGATAATAATAAACAATTACAAATGGACAAAAGTGTTGCACTTTGTCAAAAGTACTTTGCTGAAGAAGGTACAGATGGTAATAAACAATAGAAAGATGTCCAATATCATTAATCATTAGAAAAATACAAGTTAAAATTGAATGAGATACCACCTCAAACCTATTGGGAAGGTTTTTTAAAACCTGACAATATTAACTGTTGACAAGGAAGTAAAAATGGTACAGCCTCTTCGGAAAAGACTTTGGCAGCTTTTATAGACTTAAACATACACTTACATGTGATCTAGCATTTCCATTCTTAGGATTTTATCCAAGGATAATAGAAACATACGTCCACACAAAATATATGTACATGAATATCGTAATTGTCCCAAACTGGAAAAAACCCAAATGTCCATCAGCAGGTGAATGAATACGCTACTTGTGGTCCAACCATAGAATGGAAGATGGTTTAGCAATAAAAATTAATACATTTTTGAGAACTGCAACTTCACGCATGCTGAATTTATTCTAACGAGTGAATGAAGACTGATCCAAGAGGCTACATACTGTTTAATTCCATGTCTATGACATTTTAGGAAGGGCAGGAAGCTACAGACACAGATGTCAGCTCAGTAGTTGCCAGGCCCTGGATTAGAGAGAAAAAGACTGGCTAAAATGGGCACAAGGGCTCTCGCTTGAGTGAAATGAACCTTTCTATATTATGGCATTGTGTTACATAGACCTGGTGATTGTGGTGGTTGTTATAGAGATGCTCGAGTTTGTCAAAATTTATACAAGCAGACATTTAAAAGGGTTAAACTTTTGTATATGTAAATTATGGGCCAATAAACCTGACTTTTAGAAACAGACCCTAGAAGAGTACCTACAGAGTGATCTTCAGCCCCCAGGCCCTTGGGGCAAGGCTGGGCAGTTGACCCTTTGAGTGGAGGCCTGTCTTCTCTTCTCTATGAACTCCCCATCTCCAAGCACATTCCCTGTCCATAAGGTAGATGCACCATAAATATGAGTAAATAAATGAATAAAAGAACAAATAAGGGAGTGTTTGCAGGAAACTAAAGTAGACCCTGACAATCTACAGGCTCCTGCAGGCTTCTCCAGCCTCTTCTGTCACTCCCAGCACAACTCCATTTCCCACTCTTAGAATTGCCTCAAGCCTCCCCATGCAATCCCTGACTCACTGGGCCATTTCACACCTCTGTGCCTTTGCACATGTGGGTCCCTGTGCTTCGATCACCCTTCATGGGAACCTGTACCTGTAGGAAAACTCACCCCTACCCCCAGAACTCTGGGAAATACCCCGTTCTGTTCTGTAGGATAGGATGATCAGAAGTTCAAGCGTGTGTGTGCACAAAATAAACACCAGTGTGAGCAGGTGTGCACAGGAGACACCCCACAGTTCCAAGAAGGCTAAACTTGGGCAGAAAACTCCAGGTGGGAGAGAAAATTCTCTGTCTTATGGACAGCCCATTTCCCTTTTCCCTGCTAACTAGGATAATGGTGATAGTTAATATTTGTTGAATGCTGTGTGTCAGGCCCTACTGGAAAGCACTTTACCTGTAGGAACCCATGTGGTGCTCCTGATAACCCCTTGCACTATCATTATTCCCATTGTATGGATCAGGGAACAGACACAGGTAGGTTTTGGATGTGTGGTTACACACCCAGAAAGACAGGAAGTCTGACTCCAGAGCTGTGTACTTAACTGCTGCCACAGTACAGGAATGACAGCCCTGGAGGGAGGAACTAAGAGGGGCTGGGTGAGGGCCCTGGCTTCTGAGGGCACAGCTGTTCTCCAACTCTTGCAAGGCTGAAACCAGAAGACGGCAGGCATTGCAGCTGGTAGAGGGTCTGAATACTGCTGTGAGGACAGTGATCCCTGGGCTAGGCTCTGCAAGGAAACTGAGCAGTGCAGGGCCTTACCAGCCCCAGCCATCTGGGGGCCATCCTGGCTGGCACCAGCAGGAGGGTGGGCTGGCTTCTCAGAGGTCTGGGAGATTCAGGCTCCTTCTGCCAGGGCTGCAGTGGCTGACTCCTCTTCCCCTCCCTCCCCACCCTGCACCGCCTCCAGACCCAGTCCTGACTATTGCTTAATCCCCAGGAGCCCAGTTCCTGTGGGCAGCGCCTGACATGTCTGATCCTCTCTTTTCTGCAGTTCAAGGGAAAGACAAGATCTTGCACAAGGCACTCTGCATCTGCCCTTGGCCAGGGAAGGGTGGCATGGAGCCTCTCCGGCTGCTCATCTTACTCTTTGCCACAGGTAGGATCTTCTCCGTGCCCTGTGATGCTTTCTTTTCCTCACTTTGAGTATGTGGCTAGGGAGCAGGTGGCGGGCCCTGGGGTGAGTTATGAAGGTGGTGGCAGTCCTTGGCATGCCTGAGTGCTCTGTTCTGCACTCCTCTCCTCCTCAACCTGCCCATATTCTTCACACCCTACTTCCCTCCCCAGTATCAAAACCCACCCTCAGACTCTTCCTGCATGTGGACATGTAAGGGGCTGGTGGACTCTGGTTGCATTGGAAGGGAAGGAGTGCTAACGGTGGCATCCCAGGCACTAGCTGGCAGTTGGGGGGGGGCGCTGGCACTCATAATAGCTCTGAAATTATAAGCCACTAATTATGAGCCCCTGCAGTTATAAAAGAGGAAAGAACCTGAGGATGTTCATCTGCATCTTTGGGGCACTCTCTCCCCTGCTCTGAAGGTCCTCTTGTCCTCAGGTCTTGATGGGAGGTGAGGGGCCTGGAGATTTCCATCACTGAGTTGCAGGGAATTGACACACCAAATTTTTGTACACAACTGCTTCTTCCCACTGAGGGAAGTGAACCTTTTGCTCCCCCACAGCATTGGACAAACCTGGGCAAGAGGAGAGATGGTGCCAAATGGAGTCTTGTTCCTGCAGCTTTAGATGGTGTGGGGGCGGGGAGGAAGGTGGGGTCCTGAGGCATGGATGGGAGATGGTAAGGTGGGAGAGGGCCACTGCCTATCTGGTCTCTCTAGTTCCAAAAGGCAGGCCAACAGCTTCCCAATCCCATCTTTCAAGCCTCTGTCACAGTAATGGTTGAAGATGGCAAGCAAGGGAGGACCAAGAGAGGAGAAGTCAAAGCAGGAGGCTCTGGGGGCTTCTGCTGCAGCCCCTGCCCCAGCAATAAGCTGGTGCTCTAAGCCCATCTCCCCCGCCCTAAGGAGGGTTCCCAAAATAGCAGCCTCATGTCTCCCCCAAAATATCTCCGAGACGGGTCCTTCCTGAAAGGGGAACAAAGCCACAGAAATAGGGAAGCTGGAAGCTAAAGGTCAGGAAAGTCGGTACCAATGTGGGCGGCTGCAGAGCAAGCAAGAGTGGTGGGGCAGGGAGAGCCAGCCCCAGGCCGCGAGGAGAGATCCTAGTCCCATATGACAGCAAAGAGATATGCAGAACAGAACTGGAGGGGATTTTAAGACCAAGTGTCTCCAGAATAGACCCAGAGAGGGTCAGTTACTTCTCCAAGGAGGCCCAGCAAGACCAACTGTGAGAAAACCAAACCCAGGTCCCAGGTTTCCTGGTTCCCAATTTCCCACAAACACATGCTGTGCCACCTGCTCCCAACTTGCATAAGAACCTAAGCTCCTTCAGGGCAGGATTTTTGTCTGTTTAGGTCACTGCACAGACCAAGTGTTCAATGCGTATTTGGTAAATGAAGGAGTGAATGAATGTCTCCTCCCCAGAGCTGTCTGGAGCCCACAACACCACAGTGTTCCAGGGCGTGGAGGGCCAGTCCCTGCAGGTGTCCTGCCCCTATGACTCCATGAAGCACTGGGGGAGGCGCAAGGCCTGGTGCCGCCAGCTGAGCGAAAAGGGCCCATGCCAGCGTGTGGTCAGCACGCACAACTTGTGGCTGCTGTCCTTCCTGAGGAGGCGGAATGGGAGCACAGCCATCACAGATGATACCCTGGGCGGCACTCTCACCATTACACTGCGGAATCTACAACCCCACGATGCGGGCCTCTACCAGTGCCAAAGCCTCCATGGCAGTGAGGCTGACACCCTCAGGAAGGTCCTGGTGGAGGTGCTGGCAGGTGAGTGGGCAGTGGCTGCCTCTCTGGCCTGCCCCTGTTCCAAGCCTCATGTTTTGGGCGTCTGTGTGCAGAACCACCCACTGGGCTCTCAGGAATACTAGGAAAACCCATCGTGTGGGTCTCATCTCCCTACTCAGGGCTACCAAGGATTGTTGTGCAGGTTGCTCACTGCACAAAAGGGCCAAAATCCAGCCCTCAGCCTGGACTTCTTTTGCCAGACTGTGTTCCCTGGTGCAGAGCTGCATCACCTGCAAGAAGGGCACCTTTCTCTACTTTGCATTAAGGCACTCTGTGAACTAGCCTGGCCTTGGCCCTGCTTGCCCAAACAGCTTTATCCATCTCCATCCAGTTAGCATGTGAACATGATGGGAGGTCCATTAAGGAGGAGGAGGAGATTAATTTATTCCCTCACCAACCGACCAATGGTCCTATCAACGTAAGTGAAGCAGCAACCTGGTACAGAAAATCACCCTTAGAAAAGTACACTGCTTGTGCTGGGCAATGTGCTTCACTTCTCTGGGCCTCCATTCTCTCATCTGTAAATGGAGAGGGTGGTGTCTGTCCTGCTGACCCCACAGGGTTCCGGTGAGTTTTTGTTGTGGGGGAGGGCAGTTGGGGGCAGGGTGTGACATGTGCTCCAAGCCTCCTGCTACCGAACTGCCTTGGGATCGCCACTCCAGGTGGGAGTAGGTGGGCCAGGATGTCTCTTTCCATCCCTGAGCTTTGCGCAGGGACCACCCTCCAAGAAGGCCTTCTGCTTGAGTCTTCAGAACACAACTGTGTCCCCAAAGGAGAACAAATCTGGGGCTACAGAGGCCGTTTCCGACTCTCCTCTTTTCCAACCCCTTCTCCCAGTATGGCTCTTTACCATGGAAATGAGGTCAGGAGTAGTATTTGCCTGACGTGGGGAGGTCAGGCGAGACTGCCAGCCCTAGACACAAACCCCACCTCCACCACTTTTCTAAGGATGGCAGGTGGCAGTGAACTCCCTTAACCAACTCCCAAGAGGGAGACAGAAAAATAAAAGTAACCCATAGCTTGTGTAGATAGATTGACAGTTTAGATAGGATTTTCAAGTACATCCACGATTGCATTCGCTCTTCTTAGCCCCTGTGCAGAAGGAGTGGGGAGTTGCAGTTACTGAGCTCCGACATGGTGCTACACACTGCCCAGAGGTGCCCTCATGGAATCCTGGTAACCCTGCTATTAAGGAAGTATTCCTAACTGCCCACTTTATAAGTGGGGAAATTGAGGCTTATGGAGTGTAATGACTTGATCCACATAGGACCAGTGCCCAGGCGACCTCACCCCACCCATAAAGGTTCTACCCCTGCCTTGAGGAGGAAGGGGCTGGAGGCTCATGGCTTTGCCTCCCATAGACCCGCTGGATCACCGGGATGCTGGAGATCTCTGGGTCCCCGGGGAGTCTGAGAGCTTCGAGGATGCCCATGTGGAGCACAGCATCTCCAGGTACAGCGATGGTTCTTTCTTAAAACCCGTGGGCAGACTTCCACCCTGCAGAGCCCCACGGGGGGTGGGGGCTGGGCATTCTGAACTACAAATTACAAGGCAACTAGAGCCTGAAGGGCCCTGGATGTGTCTTATCTAAACACCCCTCCACCAGTTGCTACATGTTAGTTATTTAGTGTGACTGTGTCAGTTGTTCATTTATTGGAAGACTTCCATAATGGTTTGTAAAGAGCAGCTGCTCTAAGACTCCTGAATACCAGCTCCCGCCCCTCCCCTGGCAGCCCCAGACATCCCCATAATTCAGTAACAATGAAAGGTTTAGTACTTTAGTACAAAGCTAAGACCCCCAGATCTCTGCTTCTTTGGTAGGACCAGAATCAGTCTGACTGGTCCATGCCTGTGTACTGGTGTTTAAACGTTGCTCATATAACCACTGAGCACACATGTGTGTACACACACACCCCCATGGCATAGCACTGTATACAGAAGAAAACTGCTCAGTGAGGGAAGGTGGTGTGTTTAAGTGCACTCAGCAGGTTAGTGGCAGAGCATGCCTAGAACTCAAGTCTCTTGACTATGGGCTCCCAAAGCCCCAAAAAGACCCATCCCAAGGATGGTGTTGGGTGGGGAGGTATACTGAGGTCCTAGAAGCTCCTGGTTTCTCCCCATTCCCTGAGAGAAGATTCTAATCTGTAGGCCATCTCAAGGCTCCCATCTGCCCTCTTGTCTCTCCAAGGAGCCTCTTGGAAGGAGAAATCCCCTTCCCACCCACTTCCGTCCTTCTCCTCCTGGCCTGCATCTTTCTCATCAAGATTCTAGCAGCCAGCGCCCTCTGGGCTGCAGCCTGGCATGGACAGAAGCCAGGGACACATCCACCTAGTGAACCGGACTGTGGCCATGACCCAGGGCACCAGCTCCAGACTCTGCCAGGTGAGCTTGGAGAGCACAGCCAATCGAGGGTGGACTCGGCAGGGATGGGAGGTGGTGCTGAGAGAGGCCACATGAGTCCTTGGACTGTTGCAGGGCTGAGAGACACGTGAGGAAGACGATGGGAGGAAAAGCCCAGGAGAAGTCCCACCAGGGACCAGCCCAGCCTGCATACGTGCTACTTGGCCACCAGGACTCCTTGTTCTGCTCTGGCAAGAGACTACACTGCCTGAATACTGCTTCTCCTGGACTCTGGAAACAGGGACTGTTTGAGGGAGCGGGGAGGTGGTAAGAACACCTGACAACTACTGAACATTGGACATTTTAAACACTCACAAATAAATCCAAGGCTGTCATATTTAACTGGATAGTTGTGGGCTTCATGAAAGTCTCATTTTCTTCCACAGGGGTAAGAAAATGAATCTGGATGAGAAAAAGATAAGAGATCTTGCTCCTTGAGGCCCAGGACCACAGGATACCACATCCCTCCATTCTCACAGGCTTCAATTGGCCAGTTTTTTTCTTCTCTCTCCTCCCTTCCCTAGATCTGATTGCCAAGTTCTGCCTCCTCCTCTGGGGTTTCTCTAGCATCCAGTCTTCCTCTGCTCTCCTCCTCCGCATTCACCCTCTCCATCAGCTTCCCGTGGATTATGGGACATCCCTGCCTCAAGGGCCCCTCCAGCTGACTCAGTTCCTCCCCATCAAGGTCAACTCCTGGCAGACTCGTCCATTCATCTCCTTAGAACTCTGTTTTTATCATGTCACTTCGCCTTTGGAGAAATGACAAGGGCTTGATAATGTATAGCATATCAAACTGGGAACTGATGGTTCAAGCCCCTCATCATATTGAAGGGAAACTGAGGCTCAACAAGGGAAAGGAACTTATCCAAAATCCCCAGTAGAGCCTGGAAATCCAGATTTCACTTGGCATTCAAGGTGCTCTTTCCTCTAACTCCCTCCTAATTATTTATTCAACAAGTATTAGTTCGAGCAACTAGTCTGTGGTGAGTGCTATTCTGAACACTGGAAATACAACAGTGGACAAAACAGGCGAGAGTTGTGCCCACACAGAGCTCACTTTAGTGGGAGGAGAGGAGACAGACAATGCGCACAGTAAATAAGTCAATCTGATCACCTGTTAGAGGCAAAACGTGCTGAAGAAAAAATTAAAATCAAGCAGGGTTAGGCGTATGGGTGTGCAGGAGGGACAGGGGATGACACTATCTTAAATGCAGCAGCCAGAAGGTGAGGAACACTTGAAGGAGGCCAGGAAGTGAACCATGAGGACATCACGGGGAGGAGTATTCAGGGTGAATGAATAGCCAGGGAAGCTCATGCAACCTTATCTCTCTCTTCAACACACATACCACCCTGGCCAAGACTCTGGGGGAAACTGGGAGGAGACTCCCCTGAGGGTGAGCTGCAGGGGAAAGAAGTGAGTCGCCCATATTCTTGGGCTCTCTGGACTGGGCCCAAGAGAAGTGGATGCCCAGGATCCCCTGTGGCCACCGCTCACATGGCTGCTTTGCCACCTAACCTGGGCTTGGGCACCTAAGGTTTAAATCACCAGGATGGAGCTCCCGGCATGGCCCTCATGTTCCAGCCTCACTTCAACATGTCACTCCCCTGGCTCCAGCTGTGCCCCAACCCTGCCTTGTCCACTCCCAATGTAAGCTGCTCCACTGGTTCCCTGCCCTGGAGCCTTAGGATTCTGGTCCAGTCTGTGTTCCCATGGCCTCGCTGGCTCAGGGGCACATTAAACTTCCTTATTGTGTCCTGGGGCAGTGCCCCCTTCCTATAGATCCAGGGCACAGGTAGACACCAAGAATGAGCCGAGCCCAAATTGCACCTTCTCCACCTCCCTCCCACCCCAGTTGTGGGCACCAGTGCTGATGACATGGCCTGGGAGGCTCCCCGCAGCCTGCCTTGTGCTCGAGGGCAGTGGCTGCCGTCAGCCCCAGCCCAGAATCAGGCTTTCCTCGTCATGGGAGCTTGGCCTTTTCTCTTTTCTTCTCTGCCGTGTCAGAGACATTCCCCTCTGGATTGGAATCACCCAGGCTCCCCTGCCTCAGACTCTCTGGGAGCACTCTGGACTGAAGGGGAGTGAGGCCATTTGGCCTCAAATTTCAACTCTGCCTCCTATTAAGACACCTTAGGCAGCCTCCTCAATCCCTCTAAACCTCAGTGCCCTCGCTTGTAGAAATAAATAAACAAAACACCCACTTCCCCTACTTTGCAAGGTTTTTGTGGGGTTGAAAGAAATAACATTTGTGGCTGGACATGGTGGCTCACGCCTATAATCCAAGCACCTTGGGAGGCTGAGGGGGGTGGATTACTTGAGGCCAGGAATTCAAGACCAGCCTGACCAACATGGCAAAACACTGTCTGTACAAAAAAAAAGGAAAGACAAAAATTAGTCAGGCATGGTGGTGCGTGCCTGTAGTCCCAGCTATGTGGGAGGCTGAGGCAGAGAATCGCTTGAACCCAGGAGGCCAAGGTTGCAGTGAGCCAAAGTTGCGCCACTGCACTCCAGCCTGGGTAACAGAGTGAGACTCTGTCTCAAAAGAAAAAAAAAAGAAAGAAATAACATTGTGAAGGTCCTTGGCCAGGTGACTAGCACATAGTAGGTCCTCAATAAACACTGGTTTCCTCCATCTAACGCCCAGCAACATGACGCCTCTGTGAAGGCCAGGAACTTGCCTGGTCACCTCTGTCCCAGCACCCACAGTGGACCATATTCAACACTTAGTCCAGCGTTCAATACAGTTCACCTCTTCATACAACATGCCCGGGTGGCTTGTTAGTATGAAAATAACTTCCTTATAAGGCAATCAGAGAAAGCCTGATATACATTGGCAAGACAGATGCAAGCACATCACCAGCTAGGGCGACCCGTTCTGGTTTGTTCAGGACTTTTTCAGTTTTTGCACAGAAAGTCCCATGAAACCCCTAAGTCCCAAGAAACCCCTCAAGTCCCAAGCAAAAAGGGGAGGTTGGTCACCCAATCTTCCACTTCCACAAGACCCAGTTTAACACATTATCTAGTTTTCTTAAGCTCCTGCTCCCAGTTTCCCATTCCTCACTCCCTTGTTCCCAAAGGAAGGAAGGAAAAAGAGGAAAAAAGAAGGTGAGAAGGGAGGAGATGGGAGTGAGGGAGAACGGCCTTTCCAGACCCTTTTCTAGGTCTTACCCTCCAGATTAGAGCAATACTCCCCTCTTAACCATCCTTAGCTGCTGTAGTCTCTTTGATCACTGGTGCTTCCGCTGTGTCTGAGGTCAGAGAGTTTATTAGGTTTATTACTCACACTTTGTCCCAGTTCCCTGAGCCCATTTCCACAGGGCAACATGAATGAGAGCCAGGAGCCTCCTGTGCAGGCAATGAGCTTGGATCACAGGAGAGAAACCCCCAACTTATGAGACTTGGAGTTTATATAGAGAATTTGGTGTATCTTTCTCTCTGGAAGAAAGAGAGAGAGAGAGGGAGAGAGAGAGAGAAACCTTTACTGTGGAATGTAAACAAATCTCCAGTGAAGAAGAGGAAGAATGCGAGCAAATCTCTGGACGTTGCACTCAAGCATGTTTGCTATTCAATCACCCTCCAACAAAACTTGGCCAGTACCCTTTGCACAGAAGGACTAGAACATGCAGCAATGTGAAAATATTCATGAAGAATTGTTCTTCATGATTGAACAATCAATCATGGAAGATTGAATGCTCTATCTTCCAACAGAGAAGATAGAGCATTCATGAAACAAAAATAGTATGCCAGAATTTTAAAATGCTCAAAGAACGAGGAATATCTTGTCTTGTAAATTAAAAATATTTAAAAAATAACATTTTAAAAGACAAAAATAGAAGGATGGAAGAAAAATGAGGAAATCTCCTTGAAGGCAGAACAAAAGAGACAAAAAGATGGAAAATGAGAGAGAAAAGATATAAAAATGAAATGAACACACGACGTTCAATAACCAACTAGTTAAAGAGTTGCAGAAAAAGGGAGGGGGAGAAGAAAATGGACATGTAATTATGAAAGAAATAATTCGTTTCCCAGAACCGAAGAATGTGGATCCAGATGGAAGGGGTCTAGAGTGTCCAGGACAATAAATGAAGAAAGACCCAGTCCAGGGTACAGGATCAAGGTGAAACTTCCTGTTTGAGGTTGTACTGCATGCAAGGACAACCTCTTAAAAGCTTGGGTGGTGGGGCGGCACTCCCGAAGAATTGAGGGTGAGAATGGCATTGGGTGAGGTGCAGGGCACTCTACCTTCCTCCTTCACAGCTGTGCACCCTCAGATTCTGTATTAGGAAGATCCTGAAGATCATCTTTCCTCTTTCTCTCTTGTCCTCCAATTGTCACAATCCTCCCATCTCACCCCTTAGCTGGGCCCCAGCCACTGCAGGCTTCCAGCTTTCTTTGGGTCTTCTCATCCTGTCTTGCCCACACTTACCCTCAGGGCAGTTCCTGAACACTGAGCCAACCAGGGCTTGGAAGAACTCCCTTTCCCCACTCCTGGAGGTGCCCATCATTTCCTGTCTCCCACCCCATAGTCACTGAGAACCCCACGTGACTGTCTGAGGCAGATGTTTCCTGCCCTCAGGGGAATGCTGTGTCAGTCCCCAGGCAAGCCCAGGAGTTGACATTTCTCTGCCCAGCCATGGGCCCCAACCTGCTCTTGCTGCTGCTCCTGGGACTAGAAGGTAAGGTTCAGGAGGAGCTGCAGCTCCGGGCCCCATGTGCTCAGCCCCATGCCCAGGAGTAAAGTGTTATTGTGAATGCCACACCCATACCAGCAGCTGGGCTGGGAGGTGCTCCCAGCTCCGGCCCACAATTTCCACCTCCTTTCCTTCCCCAGGTCAGGGCATAGTTGGCAGCCTCCCCGAGGTGCTGCAGGCACCCGTGGGAAGCTCCATTCTGGTGCAGTGCCACTACAGGCTCCAGGATGTCAAGGCTCAGAAGGTGTGGTGCCGGTTCTCGCCGGAGGGGTGCCAGCCCCTAGTGTCCTCAGCTGTGGATCGCAGAGCTCCAGCGGGCAGGCGTACGTTTCTCACAGACCTGGGTGGGGGCCTGCTGCAGGTGGAAATGGTTACCCTGCAGGAGGAGGATGCTGGCGAGTATGGCTGCATGGTGGATGGGGCCAGGGGGCCCCAGATTTTGCATAGAGTCTCTCTGAACATACTGCCCCCAGGTGAGTTATCCTAGGTCAGCTACCACCCCTTGGACCTACCCTCCCCACCCCCACCTATTGCCAGGGCTCTTGGGTTCTTGAGGAGTGGGGGCCCCTGGGGAGGAGGCATTCCGAGGAGATATCCTCTTGACAGCTCTGCAGGGAGCGGAAACCAAACTGGGTGGGAAGTCTGAGATAAATCAGCTGAAAACCATCCCCATCTCCCTTCCACACTAGTGTGCTTCCCAACAGGAAGGCGTGTCCTTCCCACCCCAGGGACTTGGCCTCTTCTTCCAGCATTTTCAACATACTTGATGCTAATTTATTTTTTAATTAGAAATATTTTAAACAATGTTGAATCTGAGTATATAAAACCAGAATTAATTTTTGTAGCTTTCAGTGTTTTATTCCTGTAACAGTGGGCTTGACGGCTTAAGAATTATGGAATTCATACCTTATTTAATTTTATAAGTCTTCACAGGGCATCTAGTATGTCTCACCTACAAGTGGGTACATTCAGTACCTGAACTACTTCAACTCCTTTCGTTTTAAAAATGGAAAAAGTGTCATTAATATTTTAAGCCAATATTCTTGACCCTATTTTCAGTATTAAAGACATTGTTTTTGCAGGTTTCATTCCCAGAGCCCATAACTTTTCTAGTATACAAGCATTTATTAAAATTTTAAAATATTAAAATGTTGGGTTTTTTTAAAGAAAGATAGGATGTTCTAAAAATAAAGTTCTGGAGGGAAAATGGTCAGCTACCTCAGGCACAGACAGCCACTCCTTTTCTTTTATGGAACTGGACATTTTTTCACCTTTAAGTCTTCCTTTTCTCAAGTATTTTATGCCCAATCCCCAAATAATAAAATTAAGTAGAGCATTTTCCCTTCCCTTGTTTTTTGTTTTGTTTCATTTTGTTTTGTTTGAGACAGGGTCTCACTCTGTTGCCCAGGCTGGACTGCAATGGCAGTATTGGCTCACTGCAACCTTGGACTCCCGGGTTCAAGTGATTCTTGTGTCTCAGCCTCCCGAGTAGCTTGGGACTACAGGTGCCTGCCACCATGCCTGGCTAATTTTTGTATTTTTAGTGGAGACGGGGTTTTATCATGTTGGCCAGGCTGGTCTTGAACTCCTGACCTCAAGTGATCCGCCCGCCTTGGCCTCCCAAAGTGCTGGGATTACAGGCATGAGCCACCGCCCCAGCCCCTTCCCTTGTTTTTTTCCCTCTAAATAAGAGGGTAGACTATGTTGTCATTAGAATCCTTCTCATCTCAAGCCCGTGGTTATTGTCTTATAAATATGTTGTTAATCCTTGTCATTCTTTGCCCTCCTCATTCCTTGACACATTGAGTTACTAAATTCAGGTTCTAACTCCCTAAAAAGCAAATTGTGACAAGATGAGCCTCTCTGGGAGGAGGGTCAGGGAGGCAGGGACCTGGGCCCCTGACCTGCTGCTATGGGGCAGTTGCTGTGGAGAATGATTTTCAGGCAGGCAGGTGGTGCATAGCATCCAGAGATGATGTGGCTTGCAGCTCAGGCAAGCATTTAGCTTCAGAGAAGGTGGTCAAAGGCAGCCTAATAGGCACCAGGAGGGCAGGACATGTGCCACAGCAGCCCCAGTTCCTGGTGTGGCATAGGATGGGGAGTAGGAATGGTTAATCTCTCAAGAACAAGGCAAGGCCCCATTCCAGTTGGTCTGAAAGGACTGGCTAGGTTCCTAAGACAAGTGTCCAGGCCCAGAGAAACCAACCCCAAGTCCTGCAGCCAGAAGTCAATTACATCCTATGGGTGACAGAAGCCTTGTCTTCAAACTGAGTCTCAGGATCCCAGCAAGGCTCTCAGCAAGGGTCAGTTGGTTAGTGTTGCATCACATGAGGGCTCACCCAGATTTCCTTCAGTCCTGAGGGCAGAGCTTGGGCTGGGGTTGCAGGGTTGCAGGTATGTGAGGAGACCCCATTTAAGACCCATGAGAGCCAGGAGCTATGTCACCCTGAGGATGAGAACTGGAGAAACCTATTCAGGTGGGAAGGAGAGGTGGGTGCAGATCATCCAGTAGGTGTTTTTACATGGACTGAACAGCTTGATAAGGCCAAAGGGGTGAGGGGTAGAGCAGGTAAAAGGGAAGAAATGCAGCGGGAAGATGGGGGAGCTGGTGGTACAGGGAAAAGTGGGTGTAGTCACAACCAGGTAAAGACATAAAAAGCCAGTGCCATTTCCTGACCTCTGGAATGACAGGCCCCTAAAGAACATCCCATCCTCCCCTTTCTGTGTTTCTTCCTGGGGTCCTCTCCTTCCTTGGCTCCACTCCTCCAGTCCCTCAGAACTCAACAGGATATTGAAGCCTGCCCACATGGGCATACACTCATTAAATGTTTCCTTCTGACTCCGTTCCTGGCCTGACAGAGGACGAAGAAGAGATCCATAAGATTGGCAGTCTGGCTGAGAATGCATTCTCAGACCCTGCAGGCAGTGCCAACCCCTTGGAACCCAGCCAGGATGAGAAGAGGTACTGACAAGATTGGATTTGGGAGGCCAGGAAAAGGGTGGTGGTGGAGACAATGACTTGTTTAGAGCTCCAAACTAAATTGAAGGGGAAAACCTATGATTCTTCCCACCTCTGGGGAACTTATGGACGGACGGACAGACAGACAGATACATACTTCTCTGTCCTGGTTCAGCAATGGTCCCTTCATGCTGGTGAATCTTCAGCCAGGACACCTTAATGAGTCCCTCTTCTGCCCTGCCTCAGTCAGCCCTCCTCATTCTATTCCATCTCCCTCTCCCAATCGAGAATGTAACCCTTCTGTGGCTGCTCCAGGGCTCCTGGCCAGCAGCTCCCCACAGGCTTCAGGTCTGAGCCTGCCTATCCCTTTCTGTTCCTCAGCATCCCCTTGATCTGGGGTGCTGTGCTCCTGGTAGGCCTGCTGGTGGCAGCGGTGGTGCTGTTTGCTGTGATGGCCAAGAGGAAAAAAGGTAAGTGGCTATCTTCCTATCTCAGCCTGGCCCTACTATTCCTGTATCAACCAGTTGTGTAGATAAGGCCAGGAGTCTAGGTCCAATCCCCCTACAAATGGATTTAGCTGGGCTTAAGTCTCAAGGCCCCCATATCCTAGAATTCGCAGGGCTGAGGGATGGAGGGGAGGGAAGGAGATTCAATGGGAGCAGCCTGCGGAAAGACAGGAATTAGAAAGGGTGGGGCAATGCAATGGCAGGAAAGGCGTTGCAGAAGGTGGGGAAAGGGTTTCGGGAGGTAGGCTGAGTGCTGAGGTGGGTTGAAGGGAGCTCTGGAAACCATAAGTGGGTGGGGAGATTTCCAGCAGGCTGGGGAGATGGAAGGGGTAAAGGTTTGGTGGTGGGAGTGGGGAAGGTGAGTCTGCAGTAGTGAAGAGGTTTCAGAGGCTTCTGAAGGAAGGGAGTGAGGGAAGGGCTCTGAGCCAGCCCCGGAAGCAGACTATGCTGCTGTTGTCTGTTCTGCCAGGGAACAGGCTTGGTGTCAGTGGCCGATTCCTGAGCAGCAGAGTTTCAGGCATGGTAAGAAGCCTCTGCAGGCCCGCAGCCAAATTCCCCAGACTTTCCATTCATCACACTCACTGAGAGGTCCTAGGATGATGGGGTGGAGAAAGGACTGGGACCTAGCTGGGGTCAAAACCCTCTTCTTAAATGCTATAAACTTGACACTAATGGTCTCCCTTGGCATCCCACCTTCTCAGACTTGGGGAGAAACTTGGGGCTTGAAAATCTTCACAATGAAGCCCTTTTGCCCACTGACATACTCAGGATTCAAGAGATAGATCTAGTGTGGTCCTGGGCTTCCCACCAAAGGGAGATCTGGGGCAGAGGGAGGCATTCCTGATTTGCCTGCTTTTGTTTCAGAATCCCTCCTCAGTGGTCCACCACGTCAGTAACTCTGGACTGGCTGCTGAATTGCCTTTGGATGTACCACACGTTAGACTTGACTCACCACCTTCATTTGACAATACCACCTACACCAGCCTACCTCTTGATCCCCCATCAGGAAAACCATCACTCCCAGCTCCATCCTCATTGCCCCCTCTACCTCCTAAGGTCCTGGTCTGCTCCAAGCCTGTGACATATGCCACAGTCATCTTCCCGGGAGGGAACAAGGGTGGAGGGGCCTCCTGTGGGCCAGCCCAGAATCCACCTAACAATCAGACTCCATCCAGCTAAACTCATCACACTGTAAACTCATGAGGACCATCCCTAGGGGTTCTGTGCATCCATCCAGCCAGCTCATGCCCTAGGATCCTTAGGATATCTGAGCAACCAGGGACTTTAAGATCTAATCCAATGTCCTAACTTTACTGTCAAGGAAAGTGATGCTCAGATATGACTGAGATGTCTTGGGGAAGACCTCCCTGCACCCCACCTCCCCCATTGGTTCTTCTGCCATTACACACTGGGCTAAATAAATCCTAATAATGATGTGCAAACTCTTAATGGCTGAATGCGAAAGGAAACTGCCCAAGTGTGACTAATTGCTTGGCCTGTGAATGGAAAAGACTCTGGTCTGAATTTTGTGCTGTATGATCTCCTATCTCTTGTCAATGGGGAAATGGTTTCCTTCCCTGGTCAGAACACTACAATGCAGTTTGATTCAAGGGATGCTGAAAAGTCTTCTTCAAAAGTTTTTTTTGCTTCTCTCATGATGCCTCCAAGTACAGATTCATTTGCTTGAGTTAAGGAAGCTCTTCTCCTTTCTGCTCTGCACCTTGTGAATATGTGACATGATGCGACACCATATGATGGGGTGGGGGTGGTGATAGGTTAATGATAGTTAAGAGAGACCCAGGACAAATGGTGTGTGAGAAATGGGACTGAAAGGAAACAGGAACAAGGACAGAAATGGAAATAGACACCAAGTCTGTTCCTTGGCAGGACACAGGATTTTCAAGCACTAGAAGACCTTTACAGACATCAGTCTTACCAGAGCTGGCTGTCTCTTAAATAGGTGGTCATCTAGTAGCACTGTTTCCCTTGGTCTAAACTCTGGAGCCTGGGAAGGGCCCCATGGAGAAACGAACTGAGGGGAGGGAAAAAGGAATGGTAAAGGAATGGCCATGGTCAAGTGTAAATGAAAGCTAGTCCAGGCTAGGGGTGAAAGAGCCTTTAAGGACTTGCCAGAATTTCTTCTGAAACTGTTCAATTTGAAAATATAGTCATCCCTCCATATCCATGGGTTCTGTATCCAGAGATTTAAGCAAGTGTGGATCAAAAATATTGAAAAAAAATATTAGATATTTCTTTAAATATTAGAAAAAAATGGTTATATCTGTACTTAACATGTACAGACTTTTTCCTTGTCATTATTCCCTATACAATACAGTATAACAACTATTTACATAACATTTATATTGTATTAGGTATTTTAAGTAATCTAGAGATGATTTAAAGTATATGAGGAGATGTGTGGTTATATGCAAACACTACACCATTTTATACAAGGGACTTGAGCATCCACAGATTTTGGTATCTACAAGGGTCCTAGAACTAATCCCCCGCAGATACTGAGGGATGTATGTATTTGCCCATATTGGGATGAAATGCTCAGTAACCCAGTCTTGTTACAATCACAAATAGCTAGGCATAAAGAGGTTTTCGCCATCTGGAGGGGCCCTAAGCTTGGCCTAAGCACCTCAGGAAGAAGGACAAGTGGTGTGCCCTGGGCTCCAATTTGCCCACCAATCAATTAATGACTAGGGACTGCCTGCTGGGGAGTGGTGAGGTGGCAGAAAAAAGGGCAGAATAAAGACTAAAAAGAACTCTCTGGAAAAACTCACCATGGTCTGAATATATTTAGAACTTTTTAGAACATGTCAGAAGTAAAAAGTGTATTTTTACTTCTGAGTTCAAAGGAAAATACTAAGAAAAATAACAATCAATTGAGCGGTAAGGAAGAGGAAATATAAAAATTCCATCATTGATCATGATAGGAAGTCTATGAATACTAACCAAAGTCATAGTTGTAAAAGTAACTTCTAAGATGAAAATACTGCCATTCTAAATTTTATAATAAGAAACACATGCAATATAAAGCAAAGCAAAGCAAATGCAGGCAACATGGTGAGATGATCTCCTCATATCAGAACCTTTGGAGTTCAGTTAAAGAAATACTCAGAGGAAAATTCACACTCTTAACAATTAAGCATCTTACTCAAAAAGTTAATTTTATTTTATTTTATTTTATTTTATTTATTTATTTATTTGAGATAGAGTCTCACTCTGTTGCCCAGGCTGGAGTGCAGTGGCCGGATCTCAGCTCACTGCAAGCTCCGCCTTCCGGGTTCACGCCATTCTCCTGCCTCAGCCTCCCGAGTAGCTGGGACTACAGGCGCCCATCACCTTGCCCGGCTCGTTTTTTGTATTTTTTTAGTAGAGACGGGGTTTCACCGTGTTAGCCAGGATGGTCTCGATCTCCTGACCTCGTGATCCACCCGCCTAGGCCTCCCAAAGTGCTGGGATTACAGGCTTGAGCCACCGAAGTTAATTTTAAAAGAGAAAAATGATATAACTAATACATAAAAGAACAGCTTCTTTAAAATAAAATGAAATTAAAGAGACACTATTAGGCAACTTAAGAGTGAAATAAAAAATGACAAAGGAGAAATAACACAAAGACAATGAAAAATGTAATGAGAGTATTTTGTGTCGAAGCTGGGAGTATTGATGGAATGGGAATGATGACAAAGGGATCTGAAATAACTTTTCTGATTGAAATGTTCTCTATCATGACTGTGCTAGTGATTACACAGGTATATATATTTGTCAAAAACCTATCGCTAAAATGGGTACATTTTCCTAAATGTAAATACTATTTTGATAAAATTGGCCTAAAAAATAGTTGAAAGACTGTTGAGAAATAGTTAAAATAATTTTAGAGAGAAAAGAGCCCTTTCAAGAATGAACCAAACTCAGAAGCCATAAAATAACTCATATATTAAAACTGATACATGCCAGAGTAAGAACCTGTGAAAACTCTCTCCTCCAAAAAGCAACAAGAAGGCCGGGCGTGGTGGTTCATGTCTGTAATCCCAGCACTTTGGGAGGCTGGGACAGGTGGGTCACCTGAGGCCAGGAGTTCGAGACCAGCCTGGCCAACATGGTGAAACCCCATCTCTACTAAAAATACAAAGATTTGCCGGGTGTGGTGATGCATGCCTGTAATTCCAGCTATTCAGGAGTCTGAGGCAGGAGAATTGCATGAACCCGGGCAGTGGAGGTTGCAGTGAGCTGAGATTGTGCCATTGCGCTCCAGCCTGGGTGACAGTGCAAGACTCTCTCAAAAAACAAAAAACAACAACAACAAAAAAAACAGCAACAGGAAACAAGAAAACTGGCAAATATATTCAGAATCAACTTTTTCAGAACTCTGGAAATTAACCAAAGACTTGCATCAATAGAGGGAATGTTTACTTAGGAAAAATGTCTTCCTCCCTATCTATCTGATTTAAAAGAGAACTTCGTAGATTAACAATTATAAATCTAAAGTTAAAATTATCTATTTAACACAACATTTAACACAACAGAAGGTAGTTGATGAAGAGAGGCAAAAAGACATAAGACAAATAGAAAACAAATAAAATGGCAGGCATAAATCTACCTTTATAGTAATTACATTAAATGTAAATGGATTAAACATTCTAATTAAAAGGCAGAAATTGGCAGAATGGATTAAAAATATATGATCCAACTACATGCTGCCTATAGGAGAAAAACTTTAGATTAAAAAACACAAGTTGGTTGAAAGTGAAAGAAAGTAAAAACATATACCATGAAAACTAGCTAAAGAGAGCTGGAATGACTATACAAATATCAGGCAAAATAAAGTTAAGACTTAAAATTGTTACTAGAGATAAAAAGGACATCATAATGACAAGAAAGTCAATCCATCAAGAAGATACTACAATTATAAATATATATGCACCTAACTATAGGGTTTCAAAAAATGTGAGGCAAAAACTGACAATTAAAGGAAGAAATAGAAAATTAAAGAGTAATAGTTGGAGACTTCAATATCTCACTTTAAAAAATGGATAGAACAAGTAGACAGAAAATCAGCAAGGAAACAGTAGACATGAACAACTCTATAAATCAACTAGACCTAACAGACAGTTATAAAACACTCCACCCAACAGCAGTAGAATACATATTCCTCTCAAGTGTACATGCAGCATTCTCTAGGATACACGATATATTAGACCATAAACAAGTATCCATAAATTTAAAAGGACTGAAATTAGACAAAGTATGTTCTCTTACCATAATGAAAAAAAATTAGAAATTAGTAACAGAGGTAAATTTTAGAAATGCATAAATATGTAGAAATTAAACAACATACTTCTAAATGACAGCTGTGTTAAAGAAGAAATCACAAGGGAAATTAGAAACACTTTGAGATAAAAATATAAACACAATATACCAAAACTTATGGGATGCAGCAAGATCAGTGCTTAGAATGAAACTTATAGCTTTAATCACCTACATTAAAGAAGAAGATCTCAAAACAGCAACCTAATCTTTTACCTGAAGCAACTAGACTGAAGAGTAAGCTAAAATCAAAGCAAGCAGAAGGAAGAAAATAATAAAAATTAGAACAGAAATGAATGAAATGAAATAGAGAACAGAAAAATAATAGAGAAAAATCAACACCACCAAGAGTTGGTTCTTTGAAAAGATCAACAAAATTGATAAACCTTTTTAAGCTACACTAGCCAAGAAAAAAAAAAAAAAAGACTCAAATCACTAAAATACAGAATGAAATTGGAGGGACAACTACTGGCATTAAGAAATGAAAAAGGATTATAAAGGAATACTATGAGCAATTCTATATCAACAAATTAAGATAACCTAGGTGAAATGAACAAATTCCTAGAAAGACACAAATTACTGAAACTGACTCAAGAAGAAATAAAAAATTGAATAGATCTATAACAAGTAAAGAGGTTAAATTATTAATAAAGAAAAAAACTCACAACGAGAAGCCCAGGCCCAGATGGCTTCACTGGTGAATACTACTAAATATTTAAAGAATTTTAAAACCTACCCTTTACAAATTATTCTAAAAAATAAATGACAAGGGAATTCTTCCTAACTCATTCTGTGAGGCCAGTATTACCTTAATCCAAAAAACAGACAAAGAAATCACAAGAAAAAACAAAAACAAAAACACTACAGACCAACATCCTTTATCAATGGAGATGTAAAAATCTTCAACAAAATACTAACAAATAGAATATAGTAACAAATAAAAAGCATTATACACCATGACAAAGTGGGATTTATCCCAGGAATGCAAAGTTGATTTCACATATAAAAATCAGTCAATGTGATATTATACCATATTAATAGAACAAAGGACAAAAACCACATGGTCACCTCAGCAGATGCCAAAAAAGCATTTGACAAAATCTGACACCATATCATGTCAAAAATGCTCAACAAATAGGAATAGAAGGGAATTTCCTCAAGATGATAAAGGCCATCTATCAAAAGCATACAGCACACTTAAAGGTGAAAGACTGAAATCTTTCCCCCCAAGACTGGGAATAAGACAGGAATATTCACTCTTTGCCACATTTATTCAACATTGTACTAAAGGTTCTAAGAAAGAGAAATTAGGGAGGAAAAAGAAATAAAAGGATTCCAGATTAGAAAGAAAGAAAAGCATCTATTTTTAGATGACATGATCTTGCATATGTAAAATCCTAAGGAATCTAAAAAAAAAATTTAGAGCTAGTAAGTTCAGCAAAGTTCCAGGATGCAAAATCAATACACATTATGTAACTTGTCTGAGAAAAAAAGAAAACTATATATACACAAAAATCAGTTGTATTTCTATATATACTTGCAATGAACAATTCAAACATGAAATTTAGAAAACAATTCTATTTATAATAGTATCAAGAAGAATATGATATTTAGGCATAAATGTAACAAAAGAAGTCTAATATTTATACATTAAAATGACAAAACATTATTGAAATAAATTAAAGAAGATCTAAATATATGGAAAAGATATCACAGTTTCATGGATCAGAGGACTTAGTATTGTTAAGATGGAAATTCTTCCCAAATTAATCTATAGATTTGATGCAATCCCTATCAAAATTACAGTTGTCCTTTTGGCAGAAATCAACAAGCCAATCCTAAAATTCATATGTAGATGCAAAGGACCCAGAATAGCCAAAACAATTTTGCAGAAGAAGAATAAAGTTGAAGGATTCACACTTCCTGATTGTAAAACTTACTATAAAGCTACAATAATCAAGACCGTATGGTACTGGCATAAGGATAGACATATAGACCAACAGAATAAATGGAGAGGCCAGAAATAAACCCATTCATTTCAGATCAACTGATTTTCAACAAGGGCGTCAAGACAATTAAATGAGTGAAATAATATTTTGCTTAAAAACAAATGGTGCTAGGACAACTGGATAGCCACATGCAAAAGCATGATTTTGTAACATGACCTCACATGATATACAAAAATTATCTCAAAATAAATTGAAGACCTACATGTAAAAGCCAAAATAAAAAGTTGATTTTTCTCTCCTAGAAGAAAACATGAGTAAATCTTTGTGACCTCAGATTAGTTGATAGTTTCTTAGATATGACACTTAAAGCACAAAGATCCAAACTAAAAAACAGATACATTGACTTCATCAAAATTAAAAACTTTCATTTTGCAAAATGATTTTGTCATGAAAGTGGAAAGACAACTTACAGAATTGGAGAAAATATTTGCAAATCAAATCCAATAAGGGTCCAGTATGCAGAATATATTTTTAAAACTCATAAAATGCAGCAATAAAAGGCAAAAACTCCAATTAAAAAATGGGCATATAATTTGAATAGACATTCTCCAAGAAGATATACTAGTGTCCAGTAAGCTCATGAAAAGATGCTCAACATCATTAGTTACTAAGGAAATATAAATCAACATCATAAGATACAACTTCATACCCACTAGGATAGCTATAATAAAAAAGGCAAACAAAAGCAAGTGTTGGCTAGGCTGTGGAAATTGCTGGCAAAAATGTAAAACGGTACAGAGGCTTTGGAGAACAGTTTGACAGTTCCTCAAAAAGTTAAACACAGAATTTCTGTATGACCTGGAAATTCCTGGAAATGCCAAGATAGGTATATACTCAAGAGAATTGAAAGCCTATGTTCACACGAAAACTTGTACATGAATGTTTACCATAGCATTATTTATAACAATAGTTAAAAACTGGAAACAACCTAAGTGTCCACCAACTGATGAACAGATAAATAAAATGTGGCATCATGTGCCACAATGTGGTACAATGGAATGTTACCTGGCCATAAAAAGTAACCCTACACCATAAATAAACCATGAAAACATTATGCTAACTGAAAGAAAAAGCCATGTATAATAATTCCATTTATATGAAATGTCCAGAATAGGCCAATCTTTAAAGACAGAAAATATATTAGTGGTTACAAAGATTGGGGAAAGAAGAAATGGGGAGTGACTCCTAATGGGACCAGAGTTCCTTTCTGGGGTGATAAAAATGTTCTGGAATTAGATAGTGGTGATGATTGTACAGTCTTACAAATATACTAAAAAGCACCGAATTGTATACCTTAAAAGGGTGAATTTTTTCTCAATAAAAAAAGTGCCAAAAGGGAATGCCAAAAAAAAAAAAAAGGATGAAGTACTGCAGGGTGTTATTACCTATCACCACCATTTGTGGGAAAGAAGGATGCAGTAACTATATACTACTGCTTACATGTGCATAGAACAATTTTGCTAGGGTACACAAGGAAGTGGTAACACTGATTATCTCTGGGGAGGGCAACTGGTGTCTGGAAGACAGAGATGGGAAAGAGTTTTTCACTCTTATACACTTGTTTCTTTTGAATTTTCTACCACATAAATGTAACATCTACTTTTAAATATAAAAGCTGAACCAATAATAATGGCTACCAGTCACTGAGTGCTTACTATATGTCAGGTGCTTTATAATCATTTAATCTTCACATTGACAGTCTTTTGTCCTATTTTTAGGAAAGAGGATATTTTATCTCCATCTACAGAAAAGGAAACTGAGACATATAGAAGGATAAATTATATACCCAAATGAATGCAGCTAATAAGCAGCAGAGTTAGAATTTCAACCGAGCCTATCTGGTTCCAGAGTCCTTTTCTGGATTGCTACCCTATATTACCTACCAGAAATTTAAAGGAATGAGGGAGGAGGACAGAAAGTGGGTGAGAAGAAGAAAGGAAGGAGTAAGATGGGAGGAATCCAAGAGGGAAGATGAAGGGAATAGAGGGACAGGAAAAAGAAAGGTAGCAAGAGGGAGAAAAGTGGAAGAAGGAAATGTATAGATTAGATTGCATGATTTAAAGGGTAAGTGCAGGCCTCGCTTTCATAAACATCTCCCTTCCTGTCCTTAAAGTTCTGATCTTGGCCATTTGAAGAGAATAGTAAAGACTGGGTACAGGAAAGCTTAGTTCCCATGAAAGCCTGCATAGCCTAGCATAATCTCTGGAATCAAATCTGAGTTAGAAGCTCAGCTCTATCATTTTGTGCCTATGTTTGTTGGGGTAAACTCTTTTTAGGCTTCCATTTCTTCATCTGTAACATGGGATAATAATAGTACTTGACTCACAGAATTGATATAGGATTTAAACAGTGTATTTCAAGCACAAGTAAGTAAATAACGAATTGCAGCTATCATAACATTAGCAAATCCACCCTATGGACACTAGATGATTGAGTTACAAAGTGTAAGAAATCAGCGGGAAGGTCATACTCAGCGGAAGAAACACCCTCAAATAGATAAAGGCCAAAGATGGCAACTCCAAAGAGAAGAAAAAGGGAGAAAGCTAAAGTTACACATACTCTGGCAACTTCGCAATTTTACCTGGGAATGCCCAAATCACACAGCACAAAGGAGAAATGGATTCCCATAACCCTTTGTACTTCTCAAAGACTCCTTGACTTCTTAGGAGCCCATTACCATATCTGTGCCAAAAGAGGGCAACACCAAGGCACTCGCACTACCAGCCCTCCTTAAGTAATGGCGATTTCTTTATTAGGGTCATAGTTTTTCATCTGCTAATGGATCTCACCTTACAAAAGATGGAATCAGTTCATCTTAAAGCCTTCCAGGCCTCCCGTCTACTCCTGGTTTTAACTTCTGGTAGAGTTGTGCTAATGACTTTTAAGAGTTAAAAAAAATCTAAGTGGTATGTTTTAGAAAAAAATAGTCTTTTATTTTGATAAACGTATAGAGAGCAGTAACTATAAAGGCGAGGATACTTAATATGTACACTATATATTTAAAAGGAGAATCTGGGGCATTTCCTTGTGTTATATACAATAAGAGAATCATGGTCCCTTCAGGTTATTGTTCTTTTAACACATACATCTTGAGTTTCTTCTGCATCCTTATTCTCCTTGACATCAGCCACTCTGTTAAATCCTGAAAGAAGGAACATAAAGAATGTGATAAATACAAAGAATGTCCTCAGCAATTACAAAGTTAAATAGCGGCCCTGGGAAAGAAGGAGATTTGCAGGGCTCTGAGGAAAGGAACTATATTCTTTCCTCTCCTTTTCTTGCCTAATGTTATCATTCATAGACATTACATTGTGACTTCTAAGACCTTTTTCTCTCCTTAGTGACCATCCAATTATTCCAAGGAAACAACCCAATTGCTTTGGCTAAAAGCAAGGAAGAACTTTCTATGCCTAAGGGTTACCGATACTGAAACAAAGAGCTGAGAGAAGCTGAAGAAACTGCTGTTTAACAAAAGAAGGGATTCCTATCTGTCCAGGTAGGGCCTAGCATTAGGAAGAGGATTATACTTACCTCTGGAGCAAGGACTAACTCCTTACATCTGTGTATCCCTTTTTACTTCAGAAGTGCAGCCTTTGACTGCTCATGAGTAAGAATCTGAGACTGTCTTTATGTCTCTCACACAAGGGTTCCAGGAAGAAATGCTTACTCTGTATTCCTAAATTTCTTTTCTACAAGTTATTTTCCTGCAGAAATTCTCCTTTTATCCAAATCCTGGTCAAGCAAGTGTCAAAAGGTCTGATGCTGTTAGTCAGGGACATGAATTCTCTCTTTTCACATCTCATTACAGAGGCCTTAAGCTCAGATACCCACTGGTGATAGACAGCGCAGGTCACACATCGAGAGAAGAACTTCTTAAAGTATTGAAAGGAAAGGAAGGTCCATTAGCTCTGGGATTAGTGCTTCATTCTCCTAACATACCACTTCATCAGAACTTACAAAGGTCCTCATTCAGCATATTCACTCATGGCTGAGGGAACAGGGAGGAGTTACTGATGGCAAAATAGGCTGCAAAACTGGTTTTGGGATACAGAGGAATTGCAATGTGTTTTAGACTCAGAAAGGCTGTAGGGAGATGTGTCAAATTACAGACTGACCCATAGAGTACAGGTTCACTGAGCAAGGCTAAATGTTAATATTTTAATGATACTGGGTAGTAGCTGGCAAAGGTGGAAAGAAACCCAGTCCAGAACTAGATGCAATAATATCTGGAAGGATACATAAGGTAGGTGGAAATTTTCTAGGTGGAGAAACAAAGGATTCAAAGAGTAAAGGGAGACAGAGCCAGTAAAAGGGAAAACAAGGAAGAGATGCAGGTGGTAGAAAGAGCATCATAGGGTAGAACTAAGTGAATTAGGTGTTAGTTGAAGGACAGCTGAGAAACAGGTACCTCAAGGGTTTGGCTGCGAAGCTCTAGAGGAATATGCATGAAGATACCCTCTGGTATTTTCTGTAACATTAGCACATGGCACTCTAGGAATCGGACAAAGCCATGTGCACCAAATAGTGAAGCATTGGTTCTTTTCACCAACTGGCAAGCCTTGGAGAAATAGTGCTCAAACAGGTCCCACTGTGATTCCTGGGCAAACCTGGAGGGAAAGAGTAATAGCTCTCAGCAATATCCGCTGCTTACCAACCATGACTTTTGCTTAAAATCGTCACTTCTTTAAGGCTCTAAGACCTTCTGGACAGTCAGAATTGTGATGCTAGAAAGTGATCAAGGCTACTAACTCACATACAAGGAAACTTAAAAAGAGACCAATTATATTCAGCCTTGCTATGGGTCACTCTAGCAGTTAAGTATAACCCTAAATGTAACCCTTGACCTACAGGCCAAAACCTGTTAAAGGGCAAGAGCCCTTTTAATAAGATGGGAGGGTATGGGAGGTGAATGGTCTTTAAAAGTTGGTTACAGATGTTCAACAGTCCTGTCAGGTGGGGAGAGACAGCTTAAATGACTTAAATGTCTATCCTTTTCCACAACCCTTGAGTAAGACATTACCACATGGCCAGGGAGGAGTGGACCCCCAGCATGACATTGCTCTGAGAGGTCAGAACACGGCTGTGCTCGTAGATTTGAATGAAATGCAGACACTCACTAAAGGGCCGAAACAGCAATCCTGTGGACAGAGAAGGTAACCACGCTAGTATATACTATCAGTGTAGGAACCAGGGTATAGAAGGTATGTGATACAGGGAAGGAAACAAGACCCCAAAGGCAGATACCCCTGAATCACAACATGGTTCCCAGACTTTAAGGAGCCAGAGGTTAGGGGCAGAGGCCATGCCTGAGGGACAGGTTCATGACTGCCTGTATTCCAAACCTAGAGCCCCATCTGAGGTCTCAATCCCTCAGGAGTACAGCAGAGACCTGTGCAAGATTTACCTTTTCCATAGGGCAGCAGATCTAAGCAAGCAGAGTAAAAGCAGGCCAGGCCAAGGACATCATAACCCTGAGAAATGAGCACCCACTGACTCTCCAGTACATGGACACACAGACCAAATCTGCCGAGAGACAGAGTCACTAAGACCAGCTAGGGAGTGAGGAGGATGGGTAGGAAAGGAAGGGGTCTTATACCTTCAAAGCAGCCTAACATCCTTTAGATCTCCTCTTCATAGCTCTATTTATATAGAGAACAGCTATGCCTGGGATCAGACCCATCTCTAGGCAAAGGAGGTGGGAGACTGCCTCTGAGGCAGTTTCCAGGGTCTTCAGCTGCTGCAATTCTCTATCTCCCTGCAGATTTTTTGTTTGAAGAAAGTTTGTCCATGAGCCCCAAGTGCTGAGGAATACATAGTAGCTCTGACTCTGCATTTCCACTCCTGATTCTTCCACACTTAAGATAATGTGTGTGGAGTGGCCAAGGGAAGGATATCCCGGGGTGTGGAAATGGAATATCCTCTCCACTCTCCACTCCAAACTTCTCTCCCTCTCCACTCCAAACTTCTCTGGGAAAATATACACACCCCTCTTAGGAAACAAATACAAATGACAGAAAATGATCTTAATACTTCTTCTTCAGAAATGCAGATCTGAAGAGAACTGAGAGAACCAGATTCTCCAGAGCTGGTTTCTTGAGGTATCTGCATATCTCACGAGCTTGAAAACCTGAGGAGGTTCAAGAGCACCGTGTGAGATCCAGCTGTGAACATGTACTCTCTAAAAGCCCTAGACCCATCATCCCTAAGTCCCTTTACCCAGCTTGATGGAGAAGTCAAGATGGCCAAGGCAGAGCTTGGTGTAGGCCAGGGCCTGCATGACCTGAGCTGTGACCAACAATCCCTCCCTGGAGAACCAACATAAACTGCTTTTCTGAATGGCCATCTGCTCACAGTGCAGCCACTTGTCCTTGATGCCCATGCTCTGGGAGAACTGAGAGAGCTCCACATAGGTAGAGACAACCTGCAGGGAAACAAACACAGTGCAAAATATTCCCATTGTACATTCATGTAACATTTCCATTTTGTTCCTTTCCTATGTAAGAGTCTATTATGATGCCTTGCTGGTCACTCAGTCTAAACTCCTGGTATCTCACAACTTGCCTCCAACCCAGCTAGAAAAATATGCTCCTTCTCACCCCTACACTTCTAACTGGATCATTCTCACTGCCTGTTCTTTAAACAAACCACTTTCTCTACATGCTCCTGCTTTTCCTCTCCAATCCATGACTTTCCCTTTCAAAACACTGATTAAACTACCTCATCTTTGTTTTCTAATTTAAGACCTCTGATATTTGCTCGATAGAGCTCTTCAGGGCAGCTGCCTAGATCTCTATATAACTATGTGCATATCTGAAATAGTGTTCTATATAACTATGTGTGCACTTGAAATAGTGCTCTCTTCTTGGAACACTGTCTTCCCTAGCTTTCCAGCATGCCAGGCTCTGTTGGTTTTCCTCCTGTCTCCCTGGCAACTTATTCTCAGTTTCTTTTGCTGGTTTCTTCTCACCACTCTGACCTTTTAACGCTGGAGCTGTTAACAAAGTCCCTGGAACTTTTCTATACTAATTCCCTTGGTGTTCTCACACAGTCCTGTGACTTTAAACAGTATTTGCACACTGATGGTTCCCATATGTCAGACCTCTCCCATGAACCCCAGACTTGAATATTCACCTGGACTCATATTCACCAGACTTGTCTCCACCTCGATGTCTAATGGGCATCTCAAATAAAACATATCTAAAGCCTAGCTCCCAAATCATCCCCCAAATCTGCTCCTCCTGCAGACTTCCCTATCCCAATTAAGAGCATCACTGTCCCTCTAGAAGTATGGGTCACAACTTTTTGGATTATCCTCAACTCTTCTTTCCCTCACATCCCAGAACTGATCCATGAGTGAATCCTATTGCCTCTATTTTGACAAAAGACCACCCCCAACCATTTTTCCCCATAATAATCAAAGCCATCACCATCTCTTGCTTAGATTACTGCATTAGCTTCCTAACTGGTCTCCCTGCTTCCTCCCTTGTCCCCTTCATGTTACTTTCAACACAGCAGACAGAATGATCTTATTAAAATATAAGTAGGTACTGTCACCCCTCTTCTCAGAACCCATTAATGGCTTCCCATCTCTTTCAGAGTAAAAGCCAAAACTCCTACAGTGGCCTATCTAGGGTCTGCACCATTTGCCACCCCACCCCTTCCCGGTCCTTCTGAACTCATCTCTTGGTTCACTCTCCTCCTCTTCCTCCCCTCCAGTCACACTGTCCTTCAAACACAGAGGATATGCCTTGGGCATTCACTGTGCCCTCTGCCTGGATACTCTACTCTCAGACAGTCTTACTTTCTCGCCTCTTTCAGATATTTACTCCAATGTCACCTGCTCAGCAAAGCTTTCTCTGACCACCTTGTTCAAAACTATACCCCACCTCTCACCTCACAGAACCCCAAATCCCCTTGCCTCCACTTTATTTTGCTCCACTGCATTGATTATCACCTAACATACTGTATATTTTACTTATTATATTTCCCTGGAGTCAAGATCAGTGCCTGGCATATAACAGGTGTTCACCAAGTAGTTCATTGTTGAATACGTGGATAAGACAGAGAGAAAGGTAAGGTAAGACACTAAAATGAGGAAGACACATTTCCTTTTGTTTTTTTCCTAAATCAGCAGTTTTAAATCTTTCTTAGATCACAGGCTTCTTTGAGAATCTGATGAAAGCAATGACCCCTTTTCTTCCTCCTGTCAGCCCCCAAAGGTTCTTTTGAATATACACATAAAATTCTGCATTCAGTTCTGGGAGTTCACAGATAATCTCATACCTGGAAACCCATCTATAAACTGCAAATTGAGAAACCTCACTTGAACACATGGTCAGCGTTGTCTGGGTTATTGGAGAACCATGCTAAACCAGGAACTTGGTTTCTGAGTGAAGTCCAAAGGTAAAGCAAGGACCTGCTTACCTGGGCTTCATTTGCAAACTTCTCGGCTGAATTCTTCTGCATAAGAGTACCCAGGCAGGCAAACCTGTAGCTACTGGCTGTGGCCTCTAGGTTATAGAGCTGCCAGAGTAGGGAGAGGCAATGCACCTGCTGCTGCAGAACTGCCAAATTCTTCTTACTGTTGCAAGGCACAGGGTGGTTAGCATGCCCTTATTCTTTACTAATGCCCAAAGTTCCCTCCCTACAAGAGCTCCAAGTCTACTCATCATGGGGCCATCTACAGATGTCCAAATTCAGAAATAGTCCTTGTTTCCCACTACTCCTAACCTCATATGCCATTTTAATTAATCCCTCTTGATCAGGAAAAGTTCAGAGAGAGGTTTCAAAAAAAGATTCATTCTTTAAACCCCTATGTGCTACACGTAATTGGCTGGGGGAGTAAGGTGGAAGAGTTAGAACTGTATGTTATATACTTATTTGTTACATGCATATATATATATATATGTATGCTGACTGTTATATATCTTGTTATCTGCTTGTCTGTTAGATGCTTGAAGATTATTTGATAGAAAAAGAGTAGTTTAGGTCAAAAAGGCAAAGCTCAGGCTAGTTAACTACAGTCTTAGGAAGCCTTCTCACTTCTCACTAGGGTTGTCTGGAGGTTGGCTCAGGGTACAGGGATGGCAATACTTTTCCAGGAATGTCTGGAAAAGGACACCAAACCAGGTCCAAGGGAAATTCCTTTTCAGCAGCCGAAGGGCTTTCCTAGCCAATTTTTTGGCTAAAGTGATGTGTCCCATGTTGAAACAGACCTGGAGATGGGAAAACAAGAAGTATTAATGTAAATACAAGGTTTTGGATATAACACACTGGCTCTTTCATTTTGAGATGTGTAGTTGGGGTTACTGAGGTGCTAAGAGTGAGCTGAGCTAGAGCATAGCCTGGTTAGCAGTCACCCTAACAAGCACCAGTATGGCCATAAGTGAGTAAAGGGTTGAGAAAATAGGATTATGGAGAAAGTATCCTCCTTTCTCATCTCCCACATATTTGTCAGTGGGCAACAGAGGAAGGCTATGATTTAAAATGTGATGCTGCTAGACTGAGAAGGGATCGTCATTTGAGTGGAGACTCAGATGCTCTCACATGACATAGAAAGCATCTATAATATCACCAAATCCTTTATCTCTCTTCCTAAATAGGTTAACTCACAGTAGATGTGGGGTGGGAGCTGGGGAACTACCTTGAAGTTATCCTATATCTTCACATTCTAAGGCTGAATCCCTCAAGAAAGTGATAAAGTCTACGTGATTCTAGAACAAAGAACAATCTTGGGAGGACTGTACAATAACTCTCACTTATAAAAGGAAAGAATAATTATTTAACTTTGCTCTGAAGACCTCTTGGTTGAAGCATAAATAATGCAACAATGTGACAACTCTAATAGTCCCTTTGGCCTTCAAGACATTATGTACCTTAAGTTTACTATCCTAACCAAATTATCTTAAGGTTTACATTAAAATTATTTTACATATACTCCAATGAGCAAATTAGTTTATATCTACTTCAATGAACATGAATGGATAATTCACAAAAAAATACAAATGACCAATAAACCTAGAAGAATGATGTACCTTATTAATTAAGAGAAACACATTAAAACAATATAACTTTGTCTAGGAATTAGCAAGGTTAGAAAAGACTGGTAGTATCTGTTGTTAGTAAGGATATGAGGAAATGGGAAAAACTTGATATTTTTGGCAATTTGGTGATGATGTATTTATGAACTTTAAAATTGTGTCTTAGCATTGCCACCTTTGGAAATTTCTCTTACAGAAACACTCTCACAAGGAGAGAAAGAGATACTTAAGAAGAATATTCACTGTAGCAATGTTTATAATAATCCCCAAAATAGAGATAACCTAAATGCACCTGAAGAAGGGAAGAGCTAAGCTATGATCTAGCCAATGGAGTACTTGGCAGTTGTAACTATGTGGTGGATCAGTATGCACACCAATATGTAAATAGGTTCTGTCTATACTATCAAGAATAAAAGCAAGCTGCAGGAACAAGAAAATGTAGAATATGATCCTATTAAAAAATAATGGAAAACAATGATATGGCTGTGTGTGTACAGTTGGTGGAACATGCATACAATTATTAATTATGGTGGGGGGGTGTAGGATTAGTGGGAACTCTTTCACTTTCTACCTATTATATATTTCTATATTTTAAATGTGAATAAACCTTTTATCACATTATCACATTTATAATCATATACAAAAAACAATGAAGAGATTTTAAAAGAAATAATAGGGTAACCCTCAAGGAGAAATAGCCAGCACTTCAAGGTCACCCCCTGTCCTCACCTCTGATAGAAGATGGCAGAAAGTAGCCTCCTCAAACTGACAGATCTTCACCTTTTGTTTTTTCAAAAATGAAAATGCTGAGGGTTGGCCCAGAAGACTGCTTGCCTTCCTTAAATAAAAGAAGGCCTCCAAACAGGGCAAGGGATAAAGAAACCAGATTAGGATTAGGATGATGCTGGTGTGATTAGGGCAAAGGCTGGAGTAAGGTTATGATGAGGGCCAAGATCAGAATTTGAAACAGATTTGGACTTCAAGCTAGAAACAGGAGCTGGACCACTTGTGCAAGAGTCAGGGGCAGTGCCAGCACAGGTCGGTGCTATTCCACTACCATATTCCCACTTCACGTTTTTTCCTAAATCCTTTCTAGCTCTTCTCTCTCTCCTACTTTCTTCCACTTTTCACTCATGGTTATGACTGTAAGAGATCTCAATCAAATTCTCAAAGTAAAAGGCTCAGCTGAAGGGCAGATTGCAGAGCCTGCTCATCATATAATTATCTGACAGGTCCAAGGAGGCAGCTGCAGCCTCCAGCAGGTAGTAAAATGCACAGGTCATTTCTCCAATGACCAAGCAATGCTGGGTGAGGGGTGAGAGCACTAACTTCAGGATATCCTTACAGTGACAAGGCTTTGTGGTCAACAGGTCTTTCTCAGGGCTTGTCTGAGCCAGCTTCCTCTTCACTTCATCTAGGAACTCTTCCTCTGTTCTTTGTGGAAAGAAAATGAAAAACTGAGAGTGGCCACCTTTATTGGGGCATTACCAGGTCTCAAAGTCACATTTCCAGGAAGCTTTCCTGTATCATTCATTCATTATTTGTCTATCCTTCTCCTCAATTACTCCATAAAATTTTAAAAGTCAGGGACCAGAGTTGTAACTGCAAAGCTCTATTAGGAATTTTTAAAAGCTGAAAGCCAATCTAAATACCTCAATCTAAATGGGGAAATACCACACTTGAATAGTTAAATAACAATCTAAATGTTAAATAAAACATAAAAATGACACAAAGCAATAATAATACATTTTTTCTGATAGCATATTTGAATTTTCTAATACCACATTTTAATATTATTTTATATATCATCATCTAATCCTACAACAACTCTGTCATTCAGGCAGGCAAAAATTGCCTCTTTTGGGTCACTGAGGCTCAGAGAAATTACATATAGCTTCATACTGAGAAGTAGAACCAAAACTAGAGCTTACCACTCTGACTTCTAATCTAGTGTACTTTTCACAGGCACGCTGAGCTCAAAAGTCAGATCTTTCTGAGCTATAATGATCTAAAAACGTGGAGACTGAGGAGGGCCTTGAAGGATGGTCAACATACTGATAGGTGGAGAGATGTGGAGGTCACTCAGCATTTAACAAGGGAGAAATGTGTGAGCAAAGACACACAGGTTAGTGTGGGAGTGGTTCATGTGGAAAAGATTTTTGTTTGAAAACAGTAAGAAATCAAGTTAGATAAGTGGGATGGGAAACTGTATATAGAGTGGCTGGTGAACTCCAGGTAGGGACATTGAACACTGAAAAGCATTAGAGATCCAGGAGGTACATGGATAGGAAATGTATGTTCATTTTAATATCATCTGGGCTAAAATAATTAAGAAGACAAATCTATAGCTGGAAATAAAAATGCTATGTATAAAATGCACTTAAAAGCTATTAAAAGGCTGGGTGTGGTGGTTCACACCTATAATCCCAGCACTTTGGGAGGCTGAAGCTGGTGGATCACCTGAGGTCAGGAGTTCAAGATCAGCCTGGCCAACATGGCGAAACTCCGTGTCTACTAAAAATACAAAAATTAGCCAGGCATGGTGGCATGCACCTGTAACTCCAGCTACTTGGGAGGCTGAGGCAAGAGAATCGCTTGAACCTGGGAGGCGGAGGTTGCAGTGAGCCGAGGTGGTGCCACTGCACTCCAGCCTGGGCGACAGAGACTCCATCTCAAAAAAAAAAAAAAGAAAAAGGTGTTTTTAAAAAGTTTTTCCCAACCATTAAGAAATAATTTCCCACCAGGTGTGGTGGATCATGCCTGTAATCCCAGTACTTTGGGAGGCTGAGGTGGGCATATCATGAGGTCAGGAGATCGAGAGCATCCTGGCTAACATGGAGAAACCCCATCTCTACTAAAAATACAAAAATTACCAGGGTGTGGTGGCACGCACCTGCAGTCCCAGCTACTCGGGAGGCTGAGGCAGGAATCACTTTGACCCGGGAGGCAGAGGTTGCAGTGAGCCAAGATCACGCCATTGCATTCTAGCCTGGGTAACAGAGTGAGGCTCTGTCTCAAAAAAAAAAAAAAAAAAAAGAAAAAGAAAAAGAAAAAAAAAAGAAATAATTTCCCTATAGAGAATCAAAAATTGCCTTTCCAAATCTTCTCTGTTAACCTTAATACTGGGCTTAGTACAAGAGTCACCACTCCTCAACTGCAAGTGACGTAAGTGGCTCAGTTTAATGGTCATCTTTCTGTCACTTTTGGTCCCTCCATGTTCACCCTCAGCATCTCTGCCTACCTGCAGCATTCACTTGAGAAGGCCTCCTGAGTTCTGGATGGTTTCATCTGGAATGGAAAACTATCTGTAGGGAGAAAAAAAATATGATTAATTCTCCATGTTTGGATGAACTGAGGACATTTTAAATTCCTGACTACCTTTCTTCTGCAGTTTACAACACAAAATTAGGATGGTAGTTTGTAAATTTCTTCACAACTACTTGTGATTCAAATAGTAACTCTCATCATTCCCAAACCTTCAAACTAGTTCTGATTTTGAAGGAGGCACTCAGTATTTTCAAGATGAAGGAAAAATAAAGAATGTGTCCATCCTGGTTTGCTGGCTATTTCTAGTAGTGGAAATCCCTGAATACATATGGATCAGGGTCATGACCAGATCAGAATGAACTGTAAAGGTTAAAACCAAGTGAAGAAAATTGTGATAGTATAAGATACCACAGTTCCCTAGTCAGTGACTGAGAGAGCTTTCCAGCTTTACATAGCAGGCTTTTAAATAGCCTTTATCCTACAGATCTGATTCTTCTTCTGAAGCTGCCTTCTAACAGATAACAGCAAATATGAGGAATGATGTTGAGATGTTACCCATTGCAACTCACAGCATGGATGGTGGGATTGATAAGGAGTCTAAGAGGACTGTTTTAGGGAGAACTTGGGTTAAGTAAAAGGACTGGCTTGCTGATGATAATGATGTTAAATCACAGCTAAGATAACTGAGGATATTGGCAGCTCTACTGCAGTACACAACTCCAAGAGGCACTCTCATATCATAGCCTCTGTAATAGTACCCTCTGGAGTCAGGCAATGCCAGGTCTGCAATGGCAATGCACAAAGGCCTTGGGTCTGGGAAGCCTCCTCAGGGTTCTGCTGGGCTGAGAAGGTCTTGAGCCTTTTTCTTATGGACGGACCAGGCTGTCTAATCCAAAGCAAAAAAAAAGAAAACTGACATTTATTTATTTATTTATTTATTGAGACAGAGTCTTGCTCTGTTGCCCAGGCTGGAGTGCAGTGGCGCAATCTTGGCTCACTGCAAACCCTGCCTCCCAGGTCCACGTCATTCTCCTGCCTCAGCCTCCTGAGTAGCTGGGACTACAGGTGCCCACCACCATGCCTGGCTACTCTTTTGTATTTTTAGTAGAGACGGGATTTCACTGTGTTAGCCAGGATGGTCTCAAACTCCTGACCTTGTGATCTGCCCACCTTGGCCTCCCAAAGTGCTGAGATTACAGGTGTGAGCCAACAGGCCTGGCCAAAACTGACCTCTTAAAAGCAAAAAAGTCACACAGGAAATATGAACAACAGCACCGTTTCTTCACAATACCAGACTTTGGAAAGCACAACAGGTGCAAATGTACATAGAGCTCATCAACCAATGACTAATTGCTCCAAGTCATCGGTCCACCTTCATAGTCATGATGTTATACCTAGAAGAATTGTATCATACACCAAATCCCTCATTTTAGCCTTTTGCTGACAACTATCTACCATTTTCCACATACCATCACCCCACCCCCAATACCAAACCAACTCCCTTTTATCAGAGTAGGGAAAGAGGATTTGGTTGGGTCTTGATAGCTATCTTCAAGTATGGAAGAGGGTATAATTATGAAAAATGGGTGAAGCTACAAGGAGGTACCTTACATCCTGATGAAATAAGAAACTTTCTGACAGCTGGAGACGATGAGTTGTTCTGTAAGGTAAGCTAACTGAAAAGGCTAAACAAAGAGGAATGACCTCATATGTTTAACAGGCTATGGTATCTATTAACCAATAAAACTTTCTTCAGGTAGCTAACTCCTACTTATCCCTCAAGACGCAATTCTGACATAATCTACTTCAAAGGAGAATCTTCACTGACATATTTCCCCAGCTGAGTTAATGGTCCCTTCTCATTTTCATTGCTTTTACCATGCCATACTAGAATTCTCTATCTATATGTCTGTAGTAACCCCCAAAACAGATAGCTTCAGAAGTGCAAAGATCAAGGGTTATTCACACCATATTCCTTGGTATAGAATCTGACACACATAAGGACTCAATATGTGTGTACTGAGCTGAAAAATAATAGTAATAATCAAAACAATAGCTAAAGGGTATTGAGCAATCACTGTATGTCTAGCACTGTTCAGAGCACACTACATATTTTAACTAATTTAATCCCCACAATGACCCAGTAAAGTTGATATTATTATTCATTTATTTATTTATTTTGAGACAGTCTCACTCTGTCGCCCAGGCTGGAGTGCAGTGGCACAATCTCGGCTCACTGCAACCTCCGGCTCCCGGGTTCAAGCGATTCTTCTGCCTCAGCCCCCTGAGTATCTGGGATTATAGGTGCCCACCACCATGCCTGGCTAATTTTTGTATTTGTAGTAGAGAGGGGGTTTCACCATGTTGGCCAGGCTGGTCTTGATCTCCTGACCTCAAGTGATCCGCCCGCTTCAGCCTCTCAAAATGCTGGGATTACAAGTGTAAGCCACCGCACCCGGCCCGTGAAGTTGGTATTATTACTGTCCCCAATTGATTGAGGTTAAGTAACTTGCCCAAGATTGCCAATCAAAACAAATATGATCTCTAAGGTAGTCTTTAACTCTGAGATTACATTTTTGTAAATCTCTAGTACTTAAGGAATAAATAAGTGGTTCTTTCTACCTACTTTTCTCCTTTAATCTGATTTCAACTTTTTGATGAAGAATTTCAAGTACATGAATACCCATATATCCTCTTTTTGCCTCCTGGGTTTACCTTGGGGAGAAGGCAGCTGCAATTTTTCTGTGATCACTTGTGTTAGCACTGAGCCAGTATCTCTGTAAGTACGGAATCGAGAGGTGCCCTTGGAATTCTTAGTAGAACAAACTGCAAAACGATGAAAGGGGATAAAATCCCTCCATGGCAGCTCCCACAGCGGCAGGCCAAAACTTGGAGAAAGCAGGCACGTTCGAGGTGTAGAGCTATCTGTTGTTCCTTGGGCCAGAGCTCCCAAGCAGCTGCCTGTAGTAGAGGCACTCCAAATTCCAACACCTCAGTTTGAGGTAGGGATAATTCTTCTTTTAGCCTGAGAAGAGAGGCTGAACCACCATCTGAAATTTAGGAAAATCTAAGTGAGATTTTCCCTTATAATCCTTTGTGCTTCAATATGGCAAACTCTCAAGCACATGGCTGCTAGTGTGTAAGAAAATTCTATTTACAACCCTAAGCTAATATTACTGCCTCCTTTGTATAAAAAATTTTGCACCATTCTGAGAGTGATACTGACCATATCTTGTATAAAGTACAACAGAGAAGAAATGATCAGTGGTACAAAAAAATCCTGTACTTCTATACCACTGATTTCTTAATTGTTTCTCCTAAATTGAGATTTTACTTCAAATTATTATGAATGCCAAATCATAGGAAATGCTCTGTTCAAACATAGGGCCCAAACATGTTTCAAAGTCAAAGGGAAAGTATTTGTGAATTATATGTGCTTTGGGTAGTCCATGTTACAATCTTATTCTTTCATGTGGAGAATTTGAGATTGCAAGCTATTTATATCTTGCTTTGTTCATGTGTGTTTCAATTCCACATGTGTTTGTCTTCCTTGTGAGTTTCTAAAATTGGGGATGGTTTATCCTTTTATCTCATTCTTTGTACCTAGAAGCCAATAAAAGATTATGTCAATATTTTCTGAACCAAAAATCAAAACACAAATACTAACACCTAGGTTAAGAAGGAGCTAGAGGCCGGGCGCGGTGGCTCAAGCCTGTAATCCCAGCACTTTGGGAGGCCGAGACGGGTGGATCACGTGGTCAGGAGATCGAGACCATCCTGGCTAAAACGGTGAAACCCCGTCTCTACTAAAAAAAAAAAAAAAAAAAAAAAAAAAAAAAAAAAAAATACAAAAAAAAAAAAAACTAGCCAGGCAATGTGGCGGGCTCCTGTAGTCCCAGTTACTCGGGAGGCTGAGGCAGGAGAATGGCGTAAACCCGGGAGGCGGAGCTTGCAGCAGTGAGCTGAGATCCGGCCACTGCACTCCAGCCTGAGCGACAGAGCGAGACTCCATCTCAAAAAAAAAAAAAAAAAAAAGAAAAAGAAAAAGAAAAAAAAAAGAAATAATTTCCCTATAGAGAATCAAAAATTGCCTTTCCAAATCTTCTCTGTTAACCTTAATACTGGGCTTAGTACAAGAGTCACCACTCCTCAACTGCAAGTGACGTAAGTGGCTCAGTTTAATGGTCATCTTTCTGTCACTTTTGGTCCCTCCATGTTCACCCTCAGCATCTCTGCCTACCTGCAGCATTCACTTGAGAAGGCCTCCTGAGTTCTGGATGGTTTCATCTGGAATGGAAAACTATCTGTAGGGAGAAAAAAAATATGATTAATTCTCCATGTTTGGATGAACTGAGGACATTTTAAATTCCTGACTACCTTTCTTCTGCAGTTTACAACACAAAATTAGGATGGTAGTTTGTAAATTTCTTCACAACTACTTGTGATTCAAATAGTAACTCTCATCATTCCCAAACCTTCAAACTAGTTCTGATTTTGAAGGAGGCACTCAGTATTTTCAAGATGAAGGAAAAATAAAGAATGTGTCCATCCTGGTTTGCTGGCTATTTCTAGTAGTGGAAATCCCTGAATACATATGGATCAGGGTCATGACCAGATCAGA